>NC_143549.1:64128409-64451363 GCF_054136105.1 Typopeltis vanoorti | reverse complement strand
TCATTCCCCTGCTCACACCTTCATTATATAGCTTCCAGGTATATAAGATATGATGGATACCTTGTAGGTCTCTATCATATCATCTCTCTCTTCCTCATATCCACTAGACTATAAATTGCATCTTCTCAACCTTTCCTCATATTCGACACTCCAGGGTTTCATAAGCTACCTTAGTCAGTCACTTCTGGATCCTTTCCAACATCTTTTCATCCTTTTAAAAACCAGGTGACCGCTGTGCACAGCAGTCCATGTGTGGCATAATCAGAGCCTTATACAATGGAAGAGTAATCTCCTTATTTCCACAAGTCAGTGTCCTTTGCACCATTCCTAGAATTTGTTGTGTTGTCCTCACAATTTTGGCAGTGTATCACCTAAATTTCAGATCCTTATCCAATATCACCACAACATCTCTTATTTCCTACACCTCCAACAACATATCCCCACCAAGCGTAAATTCTACATCCCAACTTTGTTTACCAAATTTTAAAATGTTACATTTTGCAACATTGAACTGATATCCCAATTCCTGTGCCCGTTCACTCAATCTATTCAAGTCTTCTTGTAAGGCCACAACATCTTCTCTACTCATCATAGTTCATCCCAATTTTGCATCATCTGCAAACAACTGAATATTCCCTTCCAAATCTTCACCAATATCATTAACATACAGGTTAAACAGCAATGGCCCTAAAACAGACCCCTGAGGCACACCACTAGTGACTTTTCTCTTCCTGAATATTGTTCCCCTATACACAACTTGTTGATATCTATCACATAGCCAGTCTCCAAACCGATGCACTAATCTAATATCCAACCCCATCCACTCTAGTTTGACTATCAACTTATCATGCGGTTATCTATTAAAAGCCTTTGCAAAATCTAAGTATACTACTGTGTATCCCTCTTGTCACCTTATTGTAATAAGTAAGTAGATTACTAAAACATCACCTCCCTTTAACAAATCCATGCTGTTCATCAAAGTTAACTACATTGTTGTCAACCAGCTTTGGATCCTACCTCTCACCAGCTTCTCCAACAACTTAACCACAACACCTGGCACACAGATATGTCTATAATTTGATGCTTGAGTTCTATTACCTCCCATATGAAACAGCACAATCTTAACCTTCTTCCACTCCTTTGGAATTGGATCCAGTGCAAGACTCATATTAAACGCTTATTCACTTACAGTCAGTCTCCTCCTCAACATCATTAACTACTCTGAAACTCTCCATGATGTCACATTCACAAGAAAGAAAGACTGTTATGAACTACTCATTAAGTATCTCCACTATATCTTCTACAGAAGTTGTTCATATACCATTTTTTACAATCACTGTCATCCTTCCATAATCATTCTTTCTTTGGCTGGCTACATATCAAAAGAACTCCCAAGATTTCTTTTTAGCTTCATTAGCTAACTGCTGCTCATACTTCACTTTTGCTACCCTTACCAACCAAGTCACCCTCCATTCCTGGTTTCTGTAATCCTCATGGAATGAGTTATTACCGCTTCTTTTATGCTGCCTCCATAATGTCCTTTTTCTCTGTATTGCATGCTTAATCTCTTTATTCATCCATTTCACCTACCTTATTTAACCTTCTGACCCTTGGAATACATTTAGACATTATTAAAAAAAAAATTTTTTTAAATAATGAAACCTGTGATGAGATAAACATTTAGACATTGCTTCTACTAGATAGTTCTTGAATATCCCCAAAGCTGCATTGATCTCTTTTCCAGCTAACTCTTCATTCGTTGCTACATCTGTAAGCTGTCTCCTGAGTTCTTCATAATCACCAGCCTTGTAGTTCCACATACATACGCTAACCACTCGGCCAGCCAGGCTGGCCGAGTGGTTAGCGTATCAGCTCTCCAGCCAAAGGGCTGCAAGTTTGAATCCTGCTGTGGGCATGGATATTTGTGTTGTCTCTGGAAATACTAGTGTTGGCAATTGTCAGTAGATGGCATTAGTGTCGTTATGGTCAGTTGGTGGATTCAGTGGTTGAGACAGAGTTGTAGAGCAGGTGCCCTCCCTCGATGAGTCTTTGGACTCCTTGGAGGTGTCAAATAATAATAATAATATCCTTTTCTCACCAAGGTCCTTACGCCTGGCAACAGGCCTGGCTGGTGGCGTGTGTGAAGTGTGCAATATCAATAGGCGGCACAGAAGAAAAGGCACCTAAAAGATGTCAAAAAATATGAGATAAGAGTTTAAACAATGAATGGTATAGAATGGTACATATAATTATGAATGTACATCGTCTTCCGTTTGGGCCCCTTCAAATCTTCCCGGAAACGAACAAATAAATTCTGAAATTGTATCCTGGACCTGATTATATCACTGTAATTTTTGATTAAAATTTACAAAGATATACCTAAAATAGTTCTTTATTTTTTGATGTATCATAAATCAACCTATGATTAATTGTTGAGTTCCGTGTAAGGGCCGTATACTAATTTTAATCGGATCAGATGCATGTGGTCTGGCCCTAAAAGTCGGCTTACTACTGATAACTCATTCTTCTCAATGAAAAATTGAAGAAAATAGTACACCAGAAATGGTTTTGAAGTGGATTTATAACAACAACCTTAAAGAACTCTTTGCAAATTCACTGATTGCATTGAGAATACTATTGATTTTACCCATTTAAGTTGCTAAGGGAGAGAGAGAGAGAGAGAGAGAACATTTTCTAAATTACAATTAATAAAGACCTACCTGTGATCAAGCATGAGTCAAGAAAAACTAAATGGTTTGGCACTAATTTCAATAGAAAATTAGTGCCAAACCATTGATAGACTGCGACAGGATTTTACTAAAATGAAAGCAAGTTGAGTCTCTTTTAGCAAAATTAATGTAAAGAATATCTGAATAAATCTGTTAACTTAATATTACTATTTTTATTATTTTGAAAATTTATATAACTTGAAAAAATTTGTATAAGCAGGACTAATCCATAGGTAACATTATACTGTAAAGCAGTTTTCATTTGTTTTTCATTTCCTGTTTGTTTTATTCACACTTTATTCAAAAAAACACTTTTTTGGAAAGGCGCTGAACATTAATCGCACACACAAGAAAAATACTATTGCGCCGGTCCTGCCTGGCAACCACCTAAGTAATCACCTCATGGTCTCTCTCACCAATTGGTGGGTGATTCGACACCTCATTTATAATTACATCCTCTAATGAGATGACCAAATCCATGCCCCTCAATCCTTGCCTGCCCTCTGTTACATACTGTCTGAGGTAGTTATCCCTCAAAAACTCAAGAAGCTCAGTTTCTTTACTTCCAGTTGCTATTTCATCACCCCTGTCTATATTACCATAGTTAAAATCTTCCATAATAATCACCTTTTTTCTTATTTGCTTGGCTAATTTGATTATACATTTCATGGTGACTACCATCCACATTACCAGGTCTATAACCTGGTATAAAAGTGAGTTAGCCGATCTGATACGGGGGTAGAAGGTTTTTTCTCCTGGAAACTCGAGCTTTTCATCCCGCATACAGACAAATCGGCCCTTCAGAACACACGCAATTTACAGACAAAAAATATTAGCTGTGGTGGGCAGTAGATGGCACTGATATAGATGACGGGTAGTAGAGGTTTGGTGTAGTGGTGGACATGGAGAGTTGTACAATAGGTGTCCTCCCGCGATGAGTCTTCGGACTCCTTGGAGGTGTCACGAATAATAATAATAACAACAACATCCAACTAAGTATTTCATTCTATTCACCTCTATCTCACACCATGCGTCCTCAAAATCACTGGCACTATTTTCCTCTTGCATTTCTACTTTGTATGGACATAACTCTTTCTGTATCATTAATAACACTCCCTTTTTACCCTTTCTATCTTCATGAAACACATCTTATCCTTCCTTCTCTATTCCTGTCAGGATATGATCTTAACTTGGGAGGTGGCTAAAGGTGTAGAATTTTCAATTAAGACAGGTTACATGTGGAATTATCGGGCTGGAAAGTATGACAAGCTTAAGAGTTTGATTGGTTCAGTGCCATGGCATGTACAACTGCAAGGACTAGAAGTTGATAGTGCATGGGAGGTAGTTAAGAAGTGCTTGCATGAAGCAATGGCTGACTGTATACCTAGAGTCCGAATAATAAATCAAGTAGGGGTTAAATGGATGAATAACACCATTAAGCTTGAGTTGCAAAAAAAGAAACAACTATGGAGGGAATTTAAGGAGAAGGGTGACCGGCAGGCACATGAACGGTATAAAGCACAGGCCAGAAGGGTGACGAGTGTGGTAAGAAAAGCAAAAAAGGATTACGAAAGAACATTGGTCATGCAGGCTAAAGAGAATCCTAAACAGTTTTTTAGATATGTAGCAAGTAAAAGGAAAAATGTACATGGCAGATTGATTTTAAAGAATGCTGATGGTAGGGAGGTAACTGAATCAGTTGAGATAGTTGAGTTACTGAGTGAGCACTTTGCAAAAGTATATCATCCAGGTGGTGACATTGCAGAAACGAATAAACCAGTAGATTATACGGAAATTGTGGTTAATGAAGTGGAGGTGAGTAGTCTATTGCATAACCTCAATGTCAATACATCTGTGGGATTGGATGGTATACCAGCTCGTGTTGTACGAGAAGCAGCTAAAGAATTGTCAGTACCCTTGACCATTTTGTTTAATTTGAGTCTCGGGTCTGGGTTAGTCCCGAGCGGGTGGAAAGAGGGGAAAATAGTTCCACTGCATAAAGGTGGTTCCAAGACTGCTGTAGTAAATTACCGACCGATTAGCATATCAGGAATCATTGTCAAGGTCTTAGAGAAAATAGTCAAGAGGAAAATACAAGATTGGATAGAAGAAAATGGGATACTGTATCGGGGACAGCATGGTTTTGTGAAGGGTAGGTCATGCCTCAGTAACTTGCTCACGTATTATAACACAGTGACGGCTGAACTGGATAAGGGTAATGGGTTTACGGTGATTCTACTGGACCTTGCCAAGGCCTTTGACATGATTCCACATGGAATTCTAATCAGTAAATTGCAGCATATGGGAATGGACATAGGGTTGGTGAGATGGATAGGAGGGTGGTTGACGGAGAGATATCAGAGAGTGGTTTACTCGGGAGTAGAGTCCACAAGACGGCCTGTGACTAGTGGTGTGCCACAAGGATCTGTTCTTGGACCACTGCTGTTTAATTTGTTCATAAATGATATAGGAAATGATCTGAGAGGAACAGTTCATTTGTTTGCGGATGATGCGAAGTTGGGTAGGGCAATAGTGAATGCAGATGACGTCAAAATTTTGCAGGATGATTTGGATAGATTGGATGGAGGTCTGGGCTAAGGAGAATGGATGTCAGTTTAATGTGGCAAAATGTAAGGTTATGCATTTTGGGGTGAAAAGATTGGTGGAACCGTGCTCCAGGAAATTGATGAGGCACGAGATTTAGGAGTGTTGGTAGATAAGGAATTGAAATTTAGGGGACACATTGCAAAAGTGACCAAAACAGCTCATCAAATCACTTGGTTGCTGAAGAATACGATGACAAGCAGAGACAGGCAGGTTATTGTTCCTCTGTATCGAGCCTTGATAAGACCCCATCTAGACTACTGTGCTCAGATTTGGTCACCTAGGTTTCTTCTTGATGGGGAGGAGGTGGAGAGGATCCAGAGGTGAGTGACCAAGATGATAGCAGGTCTGTGGAATGAACCGTATGAAAACAGGTTGAGGATTTGTGGGTTGCAAAAATTGGTTGATAGGCAGAGGAGGGGAGATATGATTGAGACATTCAAATTACTGAAGGGTTTCTATAAAATTAATTCAGAAGATATTTTTGAGTACAGGGCTGGTTGTGGGAGGACTAGGGGACATCCATGGAAACTGGGCAAAAGTGTGGTTAGTAAAGGTGTTAGAGCTGGGTTCTTTACTTTTAGAGTAGTGAATGAGTGGAATGTGCTCCCTGAGTCTGTGGTGGATGCTGTGACAGTGAATGAGTTTAAGGCGAGGTATGATAGATACTGTATGAATGTCAAATAGTTGTGATGAATATGATTTGGGGCCTCCCTCGATGAGTCCAATGACTCCCTGGAGTTGCCCGTAATAATAGTAATAGTAATAGTAATATCATCCTCATTGAACCATGACTCACTTATTCCAACAATTTTTGGGTGAACAAACTCAGTCAATGCAACCATTTCATTTGCATTGTTTTTTACACTTCTAGCATTTGTATACAAACGTAGTAGCTCATTCCTATAGTTAGTTCCACCGATACCACTTATTTGATGTGACTTCTCCATACTTAACTCAAGCGATTTCTTTTTCTCCTTATTCATCCCTTCCCTTTTTGCTGTATTCCCCTGTCCACCCTGAGCCTCCCCGTTTCCCTGTCTTTCTCTCCATTTTTTCACATTACTTCCCACTTGATCAGATTCATGCTCTGCACTCACTTCTCTATCTTCCAGCGGCAGCAGTCTCTCCAAGTGACTCACACCAAAACCATTCAAATATAGTCCATCACTCTTATACAGTTCACTTCATCCTTCAACCTCATTCCACACATTAACAAACTGCACTCCTTTCTCCTCTCATATTTCTGCTAGCATATCATTCATAATCTTTGTTCTCCACCTCATATCACCGTCATACCTTCACAACATGCTTACTACTTTTCCTATTGCACTATTATCTTCTGTCTGTCTCAACAACCTCCTGATATCTAATTTGACATGCTTTGTTCCCAGGCAAGTCATTTGTCAACTATTATAACTACTAACTGTGACGTGAAGTAGACGTACAGTGATTTCCATAAATTAAGGAACAAAGAAAAAATCATGAGAATTCAAAAACTGAATGATGAAATTTGGTGAAAAGCAGTATGATATGAGATATGAAAGAAACACATACAAAAATTGTAAATAAACAGCTTAATATAGTAATAAATGGGCATGTAATGGCAATGGTTCAAAAACAAGTGGTCAAAATTAGATTTTTCAAAGTGCCTCAATAAAGAACGTGGTCATCCCCTCACAGCAATACACTCTTCACAACAATATTTCATACTGTTCATAATAGTGCCCAGGAGCTCAGCTGGCAATAACAACCACTGCTTCTACAAAGCACTGCTAAGTCCATGAAGGTTCTGCAGAAAGAACTGAAAGCAGCAACACATCTACTGAGAGCATCCAAGACATGATCAATAGGATTAAGGTCAGGAGACCAGGGTGGCTGGATAGTCTATATATATAATAGTCTCTTCTTGAAGATATTGGTCCGTGAGCTTTGCTCAATGAAGACAAGCATTATTATTATTATTACGTGACACTCCAGAGAGTCCAAAGATATAAGCAGTTAATAAAACATCTTTTGATAAAATTGTTTGGTGTTGTTAATACCATTAAAAATAAGTCATGAATAACTGTCAACACCTAAGCTTATCTGTTAGACTTGGGTCTCATATTGTACCCTTGAATGTCTGATATCAGTTGATATGATATTCATGGGTACAATATGAGACCCAAGTCTAACAGATAAGCTTAGGTGTTGACAGTTATTCATGACTTATTTTTAATGGTATTAACAACACCAAACAATTTTATCAAAAGATGTTTTATTAACTGCTTATATTTCACTGAATTTCAAATCAGCATCATTAGAGCACAATACAGCTTGTATATGCGACAGTGAGTAAGTGAAACAATACAATTGTAATGGACAAAAGATCTAAAGTCCTATTTTGGTGCCTTTAATATTGTAAAAAAAAAACAAAAACACATTACAGCTATGTGCTAGTTGCTCTTAAGGTAACAGCATTCCAAATTTCTGGCAAATTAATGCAACCATATTTGTTCAGGTTAGAAGAATTCTTCAAAGCCATGGCTGACTCAAAAAATAATCTTTCAGATCTGTAATGATTCGTTTCAGATTCGTTTCCTTCATATAATCCTGTGTGAAGGGGTGGCCAAAGCATGGTCTGCCAGTCCTGATTAGCCATAGTAATAGTAGCAAATGTGTTTTTTATGTTTTTCCGGGCGGATGTTAACTAATCTTCTTGTTTGTCCATAGTAGGCCAAGTCACAGCGAACTTCATACACTCCAGGGTGTGCTAGAGGCCAAGTATAACCTTAGGCAAGTGAATCAGAGTTGCTAAGTGGATCAGAGTTAGCTAATGCAGCCAAAAAGAATCCTACAGAGTTCTTTTGATATGTAGCCAGCAAAAGAAAGAATGATTATGGAAGGATGACATTGATTAGAGAAAATGGTATAAAGACAGCTGTAGCAGAATGTGTGGTGGAGATACTTAATGAGAAGTTCATAAAGATCTTTCAATCTTGTGAATGTGACTTCATGGACAGATTCAGAGCAGTTGTTGATCGGGAGGAGAGATTGACTGTAAATGAGCAAGAGGTGTTTGGGGAGTTGAGTAAACTAGATGTAAATAAGGCTGTGGGACTTGATAATATATCACCGCGTATTCTGAAGGAAAGTGCCAGAGAGTTGACACCTGCCTTGACATATTTTTTTAATACGAGTCTTGCACTTGGTCAAGTTCCTAAGGAGTGGAAAGAGGGCAAGATTGTGCCACTTCATAAAGGAGGTGATAAAACTCAAGCATCAAACTACAGGCCTATCTGTGTGTCAGGTGTTGTAGTTAAGTTGTTGGAGAAGCTTGTGAGAACTAGGATCCAGAGTTGGGTAGACAACAATGGTATAATCTTTGATGGACAGCATGGATTTTCTAAAGGGAGGTCATGTTTTAGTAATCTACTTACTTATTACAATAAAGTGACTGCTTCCTTGGACAGAGGAGAAGGATACACAGTAATATACTTGGATTTCGCAAAAGCTTTTGATAGAGTACCTCATGATAGCTTGACAAGTCAAACTAGAGCAGATGGGGTTGGATATTAGATTGGTGCATTGGATTGGAGACTGGCTATCTGATAGGTATCAACAAGTTGTGTATGGGGGTGCGATATCCAGGAAAAGGAAAGTCACTAGTGGAGGCCTCAGGGGTCTGTTTTAGGGCCATTACTATTTAACTTGTATATTAATGATATTGGTGAAGATTTGGATGGAGATATTCATGTTTGCAGATGATGCAAAATTGGGATGAACTATGATGAGTAGAGAAGATGTTGTGGCCTCCTTACAAGAAGACTTCAATAAATTGAGTAATTGGGCAAGCAAACGGGGATGCGAGTTCAATGTTGCAAAATGTAAGGTTTTAAAATTTGGAAAACAAAGATGGGATGCAGAATTTATGCTTGGTGAGAATATATTATTGGAGGTAGAGGAAATAAGAGATCTGGGGTTGATAGTGGATAAGGATCTAAAATTTAGGGGACACATTGCCAAAATTGTGAAGACAACACAAAGGCTTCTGGGAATGGTGTGGAGGACACTGACGTGTAGAAGTAGGGAGATTCTTGTTCCGTTGTATAAGGCTTTGATTAGGCCACACATGGCCTATTGTGCCCAGATTTGGTCACCAGGTTTTCAGAAGGATGAAGAGATGTTGAAAAGGGTCCAAAGGCGACTGACTAAGGTAGTTTCTGACCTCTGGAATGTTGAGTATGAGGAAAGATTGAGAAGATGTAATTTGCAGAGTCTGGTGGAGAGGAGGAAGAGGGGAGATATGATAGAGACCTACAAGTTGGTAAGGGGTTGTTATAAGATCAATGGTGGAGAAGTTTTACAGAGAATAGTGGGAGATCAGGGGAGAACCAGAGGCCATCCCTGGAAACTGTATAAAGAGGGTGTGAGTAGGGGAGCGAGAGGCAGGTTTTTTTTTGTGCGGAGTTGTGAATGATTGGAATGCCTTGCCTGAGAGTGTGGTGTCTGCAAGGAGTTTGAGTGTGTTTAAGGCTCGGTATGATGAGATGTGTGTGTGATAAAAGGACCTCCCAGATGAGTCTTTGACTCCATGAGGTCTTGGGATAATAATAATAATAATAATTTAACATTAGGTTTGAAAGTGGTGCGAAGGTCATGTTTCATCAGTACTTTAGCTATCTTTCCTGATGTATCTCTTACATAGAGAATAGAAATGGTAAAGTTGTGTTCTGTGTATTAGGGGAGGGAGGAGTAATGGGTACATAGACACATAGATCTTTTGTCCATTACAAATGTATTGTTTCACTATTACGTATACAAGCAGTGTTGTGCTCTGATGATGTTGATTTGAAATTTAGCAAAATATAAGCAGTTAATAAAACATTTTTGATAAAAAATGTTTGGTGTTGTTTAATACTGTAAAAATAAGTCATGAATGTTACCCAAGTTTAATAATAAGTTGATGTTTTTTTGACATTAAGTCATGTAAAGATATTATTATATTATTGTAGGCCTATATGATTTTCACAATATTAATTTAGTATATTAATATTAATTAATTATTAATATTAGAATTATTAATTTTTTACAATACAATCTTAGATTGCCGATTTACGATACAATCTTAGATTAGAAGGAGGGAAGGGAATGGAATATATATATACAGCTGCTGAGAGATTAACTGAGGTAGCACGTAATGGGGGGATATATGATGTTTGAGCATGCTGGATCTGATCACAGCATCACAGAACTTAACAGTGACCAATTTAGCTATGCCCACCACCTGCAGAAAGTGATTATGTAGTCTTGACCTGGGAGATTTCCAGATGTGCAGAATATTCTGTTAAGAGGGGATATACATTACTTAGAAAGGTGTCAAGGCATCACATTCCTCCAATCTATGCTGGCTACAAACACCTTGCTCATGGAGGAGGGGGGGAGATTTATTTCCAAGTAGTGTATGTGAAATTACAAAGCAGATGATCTTGGCAAGCTGATGAGTCACCTTTCATCATCAGAATGTATAAGAATTTGGAAAGCGAGAGAGAGAGATGTTAGAGGTGCAGGGGAGGTGACTAAAGGGTATTTAATGAAAGCAGGATTAGAATGTATATCCAGAGTCAAAAGAATAAATCAGGCAGGTTTAGATCGATGAACAGCTTCATTAAGCAGGAGTTGCAGACAGTACAGCATGTCCATGAGCAGGACAAAGCAAAAGAAAGAAGAGTGACCTGTGTGGTAAGGAAGGCCAAAGCTAATTATGAAAAAAAAGCTAGCAAATGAGGCCAAAAGAATTCTTTTATATGGCAAATAAAATAAGGAAGGACTTGGAAGGACGATTTTAAAAAATGCTGGTGGTAGTGAGAAATATCCACTTGCTAAGCTTTCTTTGTATGAGTTAAATACAAATATAATAAAAAATACTGAATACATACTGCTTTAATTCTGAAATTAACACACTTTTAAAATGAACAAATATAAACAGACTTAAATAAGTGCATTTTATGCATTTATGAAATAGTTATTTCATAACTGAATGCAATTTCCATAATGTGACCTCATTTATATTTTGTATTGAGATGGTCACAGATTGATATCATGGTTTTAGTTTTGATATGAGAACTTGCTGAAATATAATTTTATAGGCAGCTAAAATGTTTTCCACATTATAAAGAAAGTATAATTATGTTTTCATAATTATATTTTCTTTATAAGGTGCTTTTTCTTGATATCTATCTCACCTTTATAATTCATTTATTCCTTAATTTCTATTTATTTGTAATATCTCCCAATTTTAATTCTAATCTTTACATACATAATTTTTAATTATCATCTATTTTCTTAATCTATCTATTCTCCTATATTTCTTAATTTGTATTTATAATTCCAACTGCTCCATATGCCTTTAAAGTATAATAAGTTTGGAGCTAAACTAGTTATTATTATTAATATCTGACCTCCATGGAGTCAAAGGACTTGTTGCAGGAGATCTGTACTCTCTCATGCAAAAAGATCACTAAACCATGCCTTAACCCAGCACTGGTGAAGTGGGAAAATGTAACAAAAGTGGTAAGGTGGGGTCCCACAGACCCACCCTAATAATGTAGTTTATTATAGAAATCTATATCTTTTTAATCATCTGTGGATTCTTCTTCACAGTCTTGTTCTGTATCAGACTCATGGTTACTAACTAATTCTAAATCAATTTTGCTATCATCATCTCCACTAAATGGCTCCTTGTCTGTCAAAGCATTATCTATAAGTTGACGGAACTTCTGTTCTTCCTGCTTTTAACTCATTTGGTATACTCAAAATATCCTCTAAATATTTAAGAAATCGTATTTGCTTATAGTTGGTATGTAAAAATATAGAAGACCCGGCAGTAACGATAATATTTTAGTAGAATATACATGAAAGCAACTTATGTTTCAGAAGTAAATATAGTCACACTTTTGGTAAGGTGGATCTGGTGGCCCCCAGCACACTTTACACCTCTGCACACTAAATTTGCTTGCACGCAACAGCCTGTCGTCTACGGCATCGAGTAGCGGGCTACAGAAGAGGAAGCTATACTGAGGCATGACTCACTGCCATGCATTGTTAAAAAGTTATAGTCAATTTAAAATCTTTGGGGTCTGTGGCACCCCCACCTTACTAACGGCAGGTTAAACCCATTCGCATTTTCCACACTCACCACACTTTCTGGCAATGCATTCCACTCAACAATTACTCTCCATGCAAAGAACCAGATTCTCACTCCCCAGTTTATATCCTCCTTATACAGCTTCCAGAAATTGCCTCTAGTTCTTCCCTTGCCTCCATCTACTCTATAAATAATCTCCTCCACATTAATCTGGTAACAACCCCTCACCAACTTATATATTTCAATCATATCCCCCCCCCTTCTTCAATTCACAATGCTTTGTAAGTTGCATTCCCTCAATCACTCTTTGAATCTGACATTTCATAGACCTGAAAATGACTTTGTGAATCTTCTGTGGACACTCTCTGACACATCCTAATTCCCTTGAAAATCAGATGATCAAATCTGTGTAGCAGTCCATATGTGTTGATCAAAGCCTTGTACATATCTCTTATACATAACCTCTGCTTCTGCATGTCAATGTCCTCCTCATTATTGCCATAATCCATTGGGGTGTTCTCACAATTTTAGCAATGTGACCCTAAACATTAAGTCTCTGTCCATCATCACTCCCAGATCAATCACCTCTGGATGAGGTGAGAGATCTGGTATCATGGTCCATATCAAGACCATGGACTTTGCAACATTAAATTGATAGCCCCACTCACATAGTCTATTCAGATTCTCCTGCAAAACCACAATGTTTGCTCTACTTCCCAATTTTGCATCATTGTCAAACAGCTGTAAATCTCAAGTTAAGCCAATCCCAATGTCATTAACATACAAGTTAAACGATAATGGTCCCAAAAGACACCCTTGTGACATTCCAGTAGTGACTCTCCTCTTTTTTGGGACTTATACACAACCTGATGATACCAGTCTGACAGCCAATCAGCTATTATCTCACTAGTCTGCTATATAATCCCATCTGTTTCAATTTAGCTACTAGCTTGGAATGTGACAGTATAACCAAGGCTTTTGAAAAATCCAAGCACACTGTATACAGATCTCCTTTATCAAGTGAATTTATCACCTGGTAATATGTAAGAAGATGCAAAAACATGACCTGGAAGAAAAGAAAAGTAAATGGTGTGGAATTTTTGAAAATGGTATGGTGTTGTGAATGTGGTATGTGTGTGTGTGTGGGAAGATGTCACAGATATTTATGTAGAGAGGCTGAAC
The DNA here is from genome assembly GCF_054136105.1 of Typopeltis vanoorti. Classification (NCBI taxonomy): domain Eukaryota; kingdom Metazoa; phylum Arthropoda; class Arachnida; order Uropygi; family Thelyphonidae; genus Typopeltis; species Typopeltis vanoorti. The sequence continues at coordinate 64,437,719 of NC_143549.1, read as the reverse complement.
AAGAGAAAAGAGAAAGTGTGGGTATGTAGAAAGTGTGATATTCTGATGGACCAAGAAGCATGTTTAAATATGAGTAGGGAACATGGTGTATTAACTGAAATAGCAGTTGAAGAAGAATTGTGTGAATGTTCAGAAAGTGTGTGGAAGTGATAGCAGGGATCTACTGATGATAAAGTGAATAATAATGACATTGAAAAGTACAATGAATAGCAAGGTGGTAAGCAGGATTGATGGCAAACAAGCATATGTAACTGCTGATAAAATAGTGAGAGTAAATGACAGTGAAAAAAATGACACAAGATTTAAAAGCAGAGTTGGTTAAGATGAGAAATCAGGCAGATGAAAAATGAAGAGAAATGTAGATATGATAGAAGAGTGAAGACAAAAACGAATTATATCATATGATAAAAGTAATGAAAACTTGCAACTGGCATTGTATTGGAATTCAATTATTAGATGTGTATAAATGAGAGAATGTGCAAGGCTTGTTTTCCAGGAGGAAATGAGGTGTTGGATAATGTGTAAGTGAGCAAAAGAGTTGTTAGCAGTAGCAAGGACAAATGACTTGACTGGGAAGAAGGCGAATGTAAGATTGGAAATCAGGATGTTGTTGAGAAAGATAAAGGATAATAGTATGATAGAAAAGGTAGTCAGTGTGTTCCCTGGGTATTACAGTGAGATGAGATGGAGAGCAAGGATTATGAATGATATGTTAGCAAAAATGTGTGAAGAGAAAGGAATGTAGTTTGATAATGTGTGGAATGAGGTTGAAGGAAGAATAGATGGAGAGACTGCTACTGCAAAGGAGAATAATGAGTGCAGAGAATGAATCTGAGCAAGTAAGAAGCGATGTGAAAGAAAAGGAGAGTAAGGAAGTACGGACTGAAGTGGTGCTTATGAATGAAGAGTAGGTAGCATGATTGTAGAGAATGAGAGAACAAATATCTGCAAGCGAAACAGGGTGGACAGAGGAACACAGCATGAGAAAGATTCATGCTCAAAGTGCATGTGGATACATGCCTAGACAAGAAGGGAATGGAGCTGGTCTGGGTTGTAGGGAAAACAGATGAATTCGAAGAAGGTTCTGGGATGAGTAAGAAGAAAAGGAAATGGCTTGAGGTATCACATCTAATAAGTGGTAGCAACGAAACTTGTTAGTGATCCAGGAATGAGTTGTTATGTTTCATATGAATGCTAAAAATATCAGAAACATGGGGAGATTGTTGCACTGATTGAGTTGGTTCACCCAAAAATTGTTGAAATAAGTCAGATATGGTTGGATGAGGAGAGCCTCCATAACTCAGTCGGTACAGACGAAGCCCTTTGGTCAGAAAGACCTGTGTTTGATTCCTGTCCATAACATGAGGAACCTTAATCCAGTCTTTTTCAACAAAAGGTGAGTTAGCCAGTCTCATATGGAGGTGGGGGGGGGGGGGTATTGATCTGAAAACTCATGTTTTTCATACCCCAGTACAGGCACACTGGCCCTATGAACACCCATGGATTTACAGCTATGAATACTTACAACGATATGTAGAAGAGATATAAGGTCCTCACCACATGAGTCACATCATGGTGGTCAACCTTTTAAATAGGAGATGAAAGAAGAAAAAGAATGAAATACTTAAATGTTGCTGTAAGATCTGGTAATGTTGTGACCATGAAATATATAAACAAATTATCCAAGCAAATATGAAAAGGGTGATCATTATGGGTGATTTTAATTATGCCAATATAGACTGGGATGACAAGATAGCAACTGGAAGTAAAGTAAAATGAGTTTCTCGAGTTTTTGAATGACAACTACCCCAGACAGTATGTAACAGAGAGCACACAAGAACTGAGGATCTTGTATTTGATCATCTCATGAGAGGATGTTATTATACATGAGATGTGAAATCTCCTTCCAGTTGGTGAGAGTGACCATGAAGTGATTATCTGGGTGGTTGCCAGCCATGTGAGGACTTCTGTGAGGAAAGGGTATACGTGAACCTACAAGGCAAGTGATTATGAGAAGCTCAGGAGACAGCTTGCAGCTATAACATGAAATATGGAGTTGGATGAAAAGGAGCTCAGTGCTGCTTGGTATTCTAAATGTATTCCAAGTTATCATTCTTGAGTGTTCTTTGTAAAGGAGTACAAAGAACACTCAAGGATAATAACTTGGTTGGTAATGGCAGCAAAAGTGCAATATGAGCAGCACAGCAGTTAGTTAATGAAGCCCAAAAAAATTCTACAGAATTCTTTCGATATGTAGCCAGCTTAAAAAAAAAAAGATTATGGTAAGATGACATTGATTGCAGAAAATGGTATAAGGACAACTGCTGTGGAGGATATAATTGAGATAGTAAGATTGTATACTACTTCATAAGGGAGGTGATAAAATTTGAGCATCAAACTATAGGTCAATCTGTGTGTCAGGTATATTGGTTAAAGTGTTAGAGGGCTGGAGGGAACCAGTATCCAGATCTGGGGTGACAAAGGTAGTATTATTTTTGATGGACAGCTTGTATTTCTAAAGGGCAGTCATGTTTCAGTAATCTACTTCCTTATTGCAATAAGGTGACAGGTGCATTGGACGATGGAGATAGATACCCAGTAGTATACTTAGATTTTGCAAAGGCTCTTGACAGATTACCACATGATAAGTTGATAGTCAAACCAGAGCAGATGGGGTTGGATATTAGACTAGTGCATTGGATCACAGATTGGCTATCTGATAGATGTCACCAAGTTGTGTATGAGGAACAATATCTCAGAAGAGGAAAGTCACTAGTGGTGTGTCTCGGGGGTCTACTTTGAGGCATTTTGAAGACTTAGAGATATTAAGAGACCTGAAAAGAGATATTCAGTTGTTTCCAGATGATGCAAAGATTGGAAAAACTATGAGGGGACAGAGCATATGTTACTGCCTTATAAGAAGACTTGAGTAGCCTAATGAATGGCATGGGAGTGGAGATAACAGTTTAATGTTGCGAAATGTCAGGTTTTGAAATTAGGAAAATGGAGATGGGAATGCAGAATTTACTCTTTGTGGGGATATACTTACAGAGGTGGAGAAAGGGATTTGAAATTTCATGGACACACTGCCAAAATTGTGAGTACTACCCAACAGATTCTTGCAATCATGCAGAACACACACTGAATTGTGGAAGTAAAGGAGATTCTTGTTTCATTGTATAGGACCTTGTACAATTTACAAAGTATAGTGGACAGGAGAAAGAGGTGAGATATGATAGAGACACACAAGTTGTTAATTGGTTGTTATAAGATTAACGTTGAAGAGGTTTTTCATAAAATGATGGGAGATGGGGTTAGAAAAAGAGGTTGTCCCTGGAAGCTGAATGAGGAAGGTGTGAGTAAAGGAGAGAAAGACATATTTTTTTCATGGAGAGTTGTGAAGGATTGGTGTATCTGCAGAGAATTTGAATGTGTTTAATTTCTTCCTTATATGACAAAGGACCTTCTAGATGAGTCTGCCATGTGGTCTTAGGATAACAATAATAATTGGAATAATAATAATAATGACCTCCCCTAAAAAACCCATGCTAACCGTCATTTAGAATGCAGCTGTTATTCTGATTCACTTCTGAATCTTAGTCCTCACCAACTTCTCTAAAACCTAACAACAAGCCCAGACACACGGATTGGCTTTGGGACTCACCTTGTTGCAAGACTCGAGTTAAACAGATTTTCCAAAAGTGCCATTAATTCTATAGAGAATTCCCTCAAGATGTGTGGGGATATACAGCTACTTTTCCCATAATATATATATGTTTCAATTTCTATTTGTAACCTCTTCTGTCTTTAATCTATTCTAACTTTTAATTCTCTTCTATATATGTATTTTTTACTGTAATATTCCTTCATTTTCTAAACACACACACACACACACACACACACACACACACACACACACACACACACACACACACACACACACACACACACACTTCTGTAACCATCTATATTAACTCTCCTCAGAACCTTTTCATAATATTCCTCTAACATCCCCATCCATTTCCAACATCAACCTATTATCATTTTAAATTTTCTTTCTTTTATATATATATATATATATTTTTTTTTTTTTCTCTCTAATATATTCAATTGCTATTTATTTATGAGCATATATATTTTCTATACTGCTCTGTTGAATCATTTTTTATTTCACACTCTTTTTATATCCTCCCATCTTTCATTTCTCTCCCTCCCCATCCTCCAATCTTTCTAGCTTATTCTAACTAAATATTTTCTACTCTTGGATATTTGTAGTGAGGTTGGAGGATTTTATTTCAGCTTAAAAGAAATTTCTTAGAAAAATAGTGAGTCAAATGACAATGGTCTCTGGAGGATCAGATATAACTATGAGTTTTACCAACTCTATAAAGAACATACAGTATCCAGTTTAATCAAGTTCAAAAAGTTGCAGTAGGGAGAACATGTTTTTAAAATGGAAAACGAGTGTATTTTTAAGAATAATACAATCACTGAATAAATAGTAACATTTTTGTTAAAAGATCAAAATGAAAACCAAGATCAAAATAGATGAGAAGCAGGGTTTTTTTGCATGCAGGATGTGAATGATTGGAATTCCTTGCCTATGAGTGTGGTGTCTGTAGAGAATATGAGTGTGTTTAAGGTATGGCATGATGAGCTGTGTGTGTATATGACAAAAGGACCTCCTATATGAGTCTTTGACTACATGCGATCTTTGGATAATAATAATAATAATAATAATAAATTCCATTAGCAAAGATAGGCAGCAACGAAGGTGACAAGCACAGGAGATCAGTGCATGATTTCAGTTGTCCAAACAGTATAAAATATATTCGTTCTCCAATAAAATTATCTAAAAGTTCACATTCAGTGTTCTGAATGCTCTGGAAAACAGAAGATCAAAATTTATTTGAATGCAAAAATTCAGCTTTCAGTGTCTGATTCTGCTTTGGTTTAGTTCTAAGTATTATCATTTTCACTTTATTTATTGCAGCAGTAAGTCAGAGAAAAGTGCACTATATGATTTGATGTATTAGATTTCTTTTCTGAAAAACAGGAACCAAACTTGGAGTTCCTTTCATTTACAAAATTCAATCTCCTAAAGAAATTCACAAGTAAGGTAGAGAAGCCATCTACCTTTATTAGCATGCCTTAAAGCATGATATCTAAAATTTGAATTTATAAAAAAAAGACAGAGAACACACACATCTCAATGAATTCTGATGTGTTACTGGGTACCATTCCTGTCTTAGGACTATTCCTGGTGCTTTCTCTCTCTTTCTCACTCACTCACAGAGAGAGAGACCAGAGATTCACATTGTGATAGTGATAACAGTGACTAGTTTGCATGTCGCTGAATACATATAAATATTCACAAAGTGAAGCTCCAATTTTGTCATATTTATTTTAGTCTTCTAGGACACTTCTGATTGAATCAATCCAACGAAATCTTGGTCTTCCACCAGATGTTTTCCTGTCATCTTGGCATCAAACACCTGATTTTCTAACTTTTCCTCTCCCATTCTGTTTAATGCCACCTTAGATTAGCTCTGCTCACATATTTATGCCAATATTGAGTTCCTTTATAACATTTTCATTTTTAATATGGTTCTGCCATTGATGCTAGCTGTTGATTCCTCTAATTTTTCTAAGAACTTTCACATATGTTAACTCCAGTCTTTGACCATGTGCTTTATTTCTAACCCAACTCTCAGATCCACAACTTAAACTGGATTGAAAAATTGTTTAGTATAATGCTAGTTTAGTGTTTTGGCCGGTTTTTCTCTTATTCTGAATAAATTTATTAAACTGGCTCCCAATATATAAGCTTTGCTTATTCTGTTGTCTAATTCCATATTTAATTGGCCATCTTCATTAAAAACTGTTTTAATAGCAGAAATATTTTACTTGTTCTATAGGTTCTCCATTGAGAACCACTGAGAAACAATTGTAACATAAAGGAGATTATTCAATGTACTATCTGCGAGATATATGCTTTGCGGAAAGCGGTTGGAGTCTGGTTAGATGATGATAGTGGAGTGAATGTGTGCAGAAAATGTAAGGAAAATGAGGAATTAAAGTGTGTTTCAGGTCTTGAGTGTGATATTTTTGTTGAATGTCAGAATGTAGAAAATAGCGATATGATAAGAAATTGCAAGGTAGTACCAGAGAGATGTGAGGGCAGTGTTGAAAGTGAGAATGAAGATAATACAAAGCAAATGAATGGTTTAACAGATAATAAAAAAGATGAGATAGATGCAATGAGTGAGATCGCACGGTTGAGCGGAGCGATACATAGGACAAAGCGGCAGCTGGAGCGTATGCACAAATGTCTATCGAATGTACCAGCAAATAAAAAAAAAAGTATGATAAGAAAAATAAGAGTATGATTGTGAACATAAACAAAATGAAGGAGCGAGTGCTGTATGGAGATTCGTTAGTACAAGGTGTGATAGTTGAGAGTTTGACAAAATCGTACCAACCTAGTGCGACCATTAAGGACATAAGCGAGTCTATTAGGGAGCAAAAGCCAAGAGTGAAAGAAATGATAGTGATAGATTGATAGGTACAAATGATTTGAAAGGAGATAAAATGGATATGATAGAGGACCTGAAAGAATTGTGTGAGGTAGCAAAAGAGAAGAGTGAGAGAGAGTTGGGATGGTTAGTCTGTTGCTGCGGTATGACAGTGAAGAGTTTAGAAGGAGGGCCATAATTGCTAATGACTTTATGCAGGATGAGTGGTGTGGAATTTGTGGACGTGTGGAGCGAGTTTGATGAGTGAAAGGATCTATATAAAATGGATGGTTTGCATTTGAATGGATTCGGTGCAAGGAGACTTGAAAAAGTGTTGTTGAATGAAGTGGATGTGCAGAATCAGGGAAATTAGATTTATTATGGGGGGGAATAGATATGCAGACCTAAGGGAGGCAGTTGAGTGTATCAATGAGTATAATATGCCCGAGCGAATAAGAAGGACAACAAATCAGAATCAGATAGTTAGTATAAGGCATCAAGGCAGGGATGGGACTAACAAGCTTCTGCAATTCATGTATACTAATGCTAGGAGTATTAGGAACAAGAAGAAAGAATTTTTGGCCTCAATTGGCACTTCCAGACCACAGGTTATTGGCATTAGTGAAACATGGCTGATGAAAGATGATATAGTTAGTGGGATTGAATGTGAGGGATATAGTGTGTTCAGGAGTGACAGGGAGAACAAAATGAGGGGAGGAGTATTATTGATAATAGCTGATGAGCTACAGCCAAGGAGAATAGAAGTTGAATTGCAGGATAGAGAAAAGAGCACATTTGAGGTCATCTGGTGTGAGAATGAAGCTAGCAGAACAAAATATACAATTGGGTGCTGCTATAGACCAGGTGATGGAATAGATGTTGGAGATAGTATGCATAAGCAAATAGAAGAAATGAGTGGAAGGAGGGTAATTATTATGGGAGATTTCAACTATGGTAACATTGATTGGAAGGAGGAGAGGACACATGGGAGGAAGCAATTGGATTTTATGCGGTTATTAAGGGATAACTATCTGCGACAGCATGTAATGGAAAATACTAGTGGTCAGAGAGTGCTTGACCTAGTAATTGCATCTGAGGATTTGACTGTAACGAATATGACCACATTGTCACCAATTGGTGAGAGTGATCATAGGGTCTTGCCTTGGGAGGTGGCTAAAGGTGTGAAGTTTACAATTAAGACAGGGTACATTTGGATTATCGGGCTGGTAAGTATGACAAGCTTAGGAGTTTGATTGGTTCAGTGCCATGGCATGTAAAACTGCAAGGGCTGTATGTTGATAGTGCATGGGAGCTGGTTAAGAAGTGTTTGCAGGAAGCAATGGCTGACTGTATACCTAGAGTCCAAATAATAAATCAAGTAGGGATTAAATGGATGAATAACACCATTAAGCTTGAGCTGCAAAAAAAAAAAAAAAAAAAAAAGAAACAACTGTGGAGGGAATTTATGGAGAAAGGTGACCAGCAGGCACATGAACGGTACAAAGCCCAGGCCAGAAGAGTAACAAGTGTGGTAAGAAAAGCAAAAGCAGATTATGAAAGAACATTAGCCATACAGGCTACAGAGAATCCCAAACAGTTTTTTCGATATGTTGCAAGTAAAAGAAAAAATGTATATATACAGCAGATTGATTTTAAAGAATGCTGATGGTAGGGAGGTAACCGAATCAGTTGATATAGTAGAATTACTGAGTGAGCACTTTGCAAGAATATATCATCTGGGTGGTGACATTGCAGAAATGGAAGAACCAACAGCTTATATGAGAATTGTGGTTAATGAAGTGGAGGTGAATAGTCTATTACAAAACCACGATGTCAATTAATCTGTGGGATTGTATGGTATACCAGCATGTGTCGTATGAGAAGCGGCTAAAGAATTGTCAGTGCCTTTGACCATTTTGTTTAATTTGAGTCTAGGGTCTGGGTGAGTTCCAAGCGGGTGGAAAGAGAGGAAAATAGTTCCACTGCATAAAGGAGGTTCCGAGACTGCTGTTGAAAATTACCAGCTGATCAGCATATCAGGAATTGTTGTCAAGGTCTTGGAGAAAACAGTCAAGAGGAAAATACAAGATTAGATAGATGAAAATGGGATACTGTATGGGGGACAGCATGGTTTTGTGAAGGGTAGATCATGTCTCAGTAACTTGCTCACGTTCTATAACAGTGACGACTGAACTGGATAAGGGTAACGGGTTTACAGTGATTCTACTGGACCTTGCTAAAGCCTTTGATAGGATACCACATGGAATTCTAATCAGTAAACTGCAGTATATGAGAATGGATATAGGGTTGGTGAGATGGATAGGAGGGTGGTTGATGCAGAGATATCAGAGAGTGGTTTATTCAGGAGTAGAGGCCAAAAGATGACCTGTGACTAGTGGTGTGCCGCAGGATTCTGTTCTTGGACCACTACTGTTTAATTTGTTCGTTAACGATATAAGAAAGGATCTGAGAGGAACTGTGCATCTGTTTGTGGATGAGGCAAAGTTGGATAGAGCAATAGTGAATGCTCAGGATGTCAAAATTTTGACAGATGATTTGGATAGTTTGGACGACTGGGCTAAGGAGAATAGATGTCAATTTAATGTGGCAAAGTGTAAAGTTTTGCATTTAGGGTGAAAAGATTAGCAGCAGTATATCACATTGGTGGAACTGTACTTCAGGAGATTGACGAGGCCAGGGATTTGGGAGTGTTGGTGAATAGGGAGTTGAAGTTTAGGGGACACATCGCAAAAGTGGCAAAATCAGCTCATCAAATCACTTGGTTGCTGAAAAACACTTTAACAAGCAGAGACAAACAAGTTGTTGTTCCTCTGTATTGAGCCTTGATAAGACCCCATCTAAGACTACTTTGCCCAGATATGGGCACCAGGGTTTCTTCTTGATGGAAAGGAGGTGGAGAGGATCCAGTAACGAGTGACCAAGATAATAGCAGGACTATGGAATGAGCCTTATGAGAATAGGTTGAAGATTTCTAGGCTGCAGAAATTGGTTGATAGGTGGAAAAGGGGTGATATGATTGAGACATTAAAATTACTGAAGGGTTTCTATAAGATTAATTCAGAAGATATTTTTGAGAATAGGACTGGTAGTGGGAGGACTAGGGGCCATCCCTGGAAGCTTGGTAAGAGTGTGGTTAGCAAGGGTGTTAGAGCTAGGTTTTTTACTTGGAGAGTGGTAAAGGAGTGGAATAAGTTGCTAGAGTCTGTTGTGGATGCCATGACTATAAATGAGTTCAAGGTGAAGTATGATAGATACTGTGTGAATGCTGAATAGTTGTTCTTGACATGATGTTGGGTCTCCCTCGATGAGTCTAGGGGCTCCTTGGAGCTGCCTGTAATAATAATAATTGAGAATGCAGCTGAAGTTTTTCATGTTCCTGTCAGAATCACAATTTTGTTTTTTTATTGCCTGGTTTTCATGCCAAATTTGTTGCAACTGTTATTTAATTTAGTTAGAGAATCATGGAGACTTGCCCTGAATTTGTTCAGAAGTACACATCATCTGCATAAAGCAAAGAGCTAAATTTATATCCACAATACTAATATCCGGTTTAATGTTACTTTCTTTAATAATGCAATCCATATAACAAGAGTGGAAATAGTGTATTCACTCTTGTCTTACGCCTGATTTTACATCAAATCATTTTCCTGTCTTTTCTTCAATTCTAATTGCTAACTTACAACTTACATATTACTATTATTATTATTACGGGCAACTCCATATATTGACATATAGACTGTGTATTGCTCAATACAATGTTCCATTTATCCCATATAATTATAACATTCTGAAAAGCTTTTCTCTAGACACCTTGTCATATGCCTTTTCCAGATCTACAAAAATAAAGTACTGATTTTTGTTATAATCACATGATTTGTCAACTATTTGTCTTGACAAGCTCTATTTAGTCTGAGGTTTCTCTTCCACAATTTTCTTCTTTGCAAGTATACTTGCGTAAACCTGAACAGGAACACTCTTTAGGGAGATTTCTCTCTAATTCTCACATTCGAATTCAACCCTCTGATCATGACTTCGGAATTATGCAAGGTAGCAACTGTACAACTCTTATGCCTTTGTATTTGGGCATTTCTGGTTAAATATCATCTTATCTAGCTGCCCTTCAACATTTCAGGTTACAGATAGCTTTTTCTATCTGAAGTATTGATATGTATTCTTCATTGTATTCCTCTTGAATAATTTTTGTTGTGTTCTGTCATGTTTTTTCTCATGTGTTTTATTTATGCATTTCAAAGTAATTATTCCAGAGATCTAGAATGATCAGTTTTCATGTCACTTTTATCATGTCTGATTCCTTTTACAGTACTCTTTCCTTCATTTCTAAACTTTATCAATAGCTTCAGAACATTTATTGTTATTAACATTTGACCTCCATGAAGTCAGAGACTCATCATGGGAGGTGCACACTATCACACATAGCTTATCCGACTGTGCTTAAAATGATTCAACGTGTTTACATTAACAACACACTCAGGCAATGCATTTTACTCACCACTCACTTTTCATGTAAAAACCTGCTCCTCTCTCCTTTGCTCACATTCTCCTTATATTTCTAGGGCTGGTTCATGTTCTTCCATGTTCAATAGGTAACAACCGTTGACCAATTTATATGTCTCAATCATATCTCCTCCCTTCCTCTTCATGAGGCTGCAAATTAAATTCATTCAATTTGTTTTCATACTTCACATTCCAAGCACCAGTTGATACATTTGTGAATCTTCTTTGGACCCTTTCTAATATATACTCATCACTATGAAAACCTGGTGACCAAATCTGTGCACAATAATTCTTATGAGGCCTGATCAAAGCTTTATACAATGGAATCATAACCTCTTTATTTCTGCACATCAAGGTCCTTTGCATCATTGCCATTATTCGATGTGATCAATTCACAACTTTTACAATGTGTGCCCTATAAATAATAAATTACACAATAACCACAGTAATTATTATTATTTGACACCTCCAGGGAGTCCAAAGACTCATTGAGGGAGGGCACCTGCTCTACAACTCTGTCTCCACCACTCAATTCACCAACTGACCACAACTACACCAACACCATCTACCGCCGACCACCACCACTACTAGTATTTACACAGACAATCACAAACATCAATGCCCACGGCGGGATTTGAACCCACAGCCTTTTGGCTGGAGAGCGGATATGCTAACAACTCGGCCAGCCAGGCTGGCATACTTCAGATTCATCTTAATGAAATGAAAGTAGAGATATTTCGTACTGAAAATAACAGTACATCAACAGTGTGTAGAAACAAGCAATCAAAGGAACCAGATTACAAAGTATACAGCAGTCAGTGGTTTACCAATTAAAAACTGTTGCCATGTGCTAGAAATTAGTATTAATAAATAATTAATATTATTAAAAGCTATTTTTGATGGTTACATAAGATAAGAATCTTTCAAACTTTTGGGAGAGAGACAATTGTTCCAATTGAGATTTGGCCGATGTAAAAGGGCTTCGCAACTTTCTTTGAAAAGGCGTTCATATTTAAACCTGCATCTATGGAGAAGAAGAGCTTTATCCCACTGGATATTGTGTTTAGTGTCAATACTATGTTGTGCCAGACCAGACTTTTGAGGTTTCATGCACTCAATATAATATTGATGTTCAATATCTTAAAAAATGCTGAGGGTAGAGAGGTAACCGAATCAGTCGATATTGTGGAATTACTGAGCGAGCACTTTGCAAGAGTATATCATCCAGGTGGTGACTTTGCAGGAATGGAAGAACCAACAGCTTATACTGGAATTGTGATGAATGAAGTAGAGGTAACTAGTCTATTACAGAACCTCAATGTCAATACATCTGTGGGATTGGATGGTATACCAGCTCGTGTTGTACGTGAAGCAGCTAAAGAATTGTCAGTGCCCTTGACCATTTTGTTTAATTTGAGCCTCAGGACTGGGTGAGTCCCAAGGGGGTGGAAAGAGGGGAAAATAGTTCCGCTGCACAAAGGTGGTTCCAAGGCTGCTGTTGAAAATTACAGGCCAATCAGCATAACAGGAATCATTATCAAGGTCTTAGAGAAAATAGTCAAGAGGAAAATACAAGATTGGATAGAAGAAAATGGGATACTGTATCGGGGACAGCATGGTTTTGTGAAGGGTAGGTCATGCCTCAGTAACTTGCTCACGTATTATAACACAGTGAGCTGAACTGGATAAGGGTAATGGGTTTACAGTGATTCTACTGGACCTTGCTAAGGCCTTTGAAAGGATACCACATGGAATTCTAATCAGTAAATTGCAGCATATGGGGATGGACATAGGGTTGGTGAGATGGATAGGAGGGTGGTTGACGGAGAGATATCAGAGAATGGTTTACTCAGGAGTAGAGTCCACAAGACGGCCTGTGACTAGTGGTGTGCCACAAGGATCTGTTCTTGGACCACTGCTGTTTAATTTGTTCATAAATGATATAGGGAAGGATCTGAGAGGAACACTTCATTTGTTTGCGGATGATGCGAAGTTGGTAGGGCAATAGTGAATGCAGATGACGTCAAAATTTTGCAAGATGATTTGGATAGATTGGAGGTCTGGGCTAAGGAGAATGGATGTCAATTTAATGTGGCAAAATGTAAGGTTATGCATTTTGGGGTGAAAAAATTGACGGCAGTTTACTGCATTGGTGGAACCGTGCTCCAGGAAATTGATGAGGCACGAGATTTAGGAGTGTTGGTGGATAAGGAATTGAAATTTACGGGACACATTGCAAAAGTGGCCAAATCAACTCATCAAATCACTTGGTTGCTGAAGAATATGTTGACAAGCAGAGACAAGCAGGTTATTGTTCCTCTGCATCGAGCCTTGATAAGACCCCATCTCGACCACTGTGCTCAGATTTGGTCACCTAGGTTTCTTCTTGATCAGGAGGAGGTGGAGAGGCTCCAGAGGCGAGTGACCAAGATGATAGCAGGTCTGTGGAATCAACCTTATGAGAACAGGTTGAGGATTTGTGAGTTGCAAAAATTGGTTGATAGGCGGAGGAGGGGAGATATGATTGAGACATTCAAATTACTGAAGGGTTTCTTTAAAATTAATTCAGAAGATATTTTTGAGAACAGGGCTGGTTGTGGGAGGACTAGGGGACATCCATGGAAACTGGGCAAAAGTGTGGTTAGTAAAGGTGTTAGAGCTGGGTTCTTTTCTTTTAGAGTAGTGAATGAGTGGAATGCGCTCCCTGAGTTTGTGGTGGATGCTGTGACAGTGAATGAGTTTAAGGCGAGGTATGATAGATACTGTATGAATGTGGAATAGTTGTGATGAATATGATTTGGGACCTCCCTCGATGAGTCTAATGACTCCCTGGAGTTGCCCGTAATAATAGTAATAGTAATTAATTCTTTTTTCTACAGAATGGCCTGTTTGTCCAAAGTATGTTAGATTACATTCACACTGTATCTGGTAAACATCAGCTAATGATAGATGTGCCAGTTTGTCTTTTGTAGATGGCAACAAATGAGAAATTTTGTTGATCAGAAAATATGTGGGAATGAGATGATACTTCTTTAAAATTCTACTAATCAGTTCCGAGATGTCAGAAATATAAGGCATTGGAACCCTGCAATCTGATGAAGAATCCTGAGGTGTTGAAACATAGGAGTCAATTATCTGCTGGATTTGATTAGGGTTGTAACCATTAAATTAAATTAATGTTTTGATAGTGAGAAGTTCTGTTGTAAGCTTGAGGGAGAGGAATGCATGCCCTGAATATCTTGTCCACCACCACTCCCAGATCTCTCATCTCCTCTACTTCCTTTAAAATTTCCCTACCAAGTGTATACACTGCATCCCATCATTGCTTATCAAATTTCAAAACCTTACACTTTGCAACACTGAAATGACAGTTTCACTTATCTACCTATTCAATTCCTCCTGCAAGGTCATAACATCTGCTTGATTGTACATTGCTCTCTCAAATTTTGCATCATTTGCAAACAGTTGCATATCACCAATTAAATCTATCCTAATATCATTAATATACAAAATGAGCAATAATGGTCCCAATACAGACCCTGCAGCACACTACTAGTGACATCCCTCATTTGGGTTACTGCACCCCAATATACAACTTTCTCATACTTATTGGAGAGCTAGTCACCAATTCACCTGACTAGTCAGTTATCCAGTCCAGTGGCGCACTCAGGATTTAATCTTGGAGGGGGCTGAGTACTCATAACTTAATCTTGGGGATGGGGGGGGGCAGAGATGAGTAGACGATTTGAGAATACACATTATGCATTGCATACGATCTATGACTAAGCATCTGCAGTGATCGCCAATACATGATACCGGTGATCTCTGGCTTGGCACGGGCAAACAAAGTATTTCCCGAGCACTACTTTCCTTTGTGTTCACAATGGCTGTGATTCCCGAGAGCCAGAGGGCATTCCCACCTTTTGCGACCGTTAATTCAAAGTACAGTAGTATAGAAATAGAAGACACGACACAACAGAAATAAAAATAATAATAATAAAAAATTTCATTAGGAAAAGATTTTTGGAAAATTTTCTAGTCTTTTTTTTTCCCTTTTTCTTTTGGGGGGAGCCAGGGCCCCTTGGCTCCCTCCCTGGGTGCACCAATGATCCAGTCCCATTAATTTCAATTTATTTAACAGCTTGTTGTGTTGCAGTCTATCAAAAGCTTTGGTAAAATCTAAATATATGATCCCCCTTGTCTAATTGGTTTGTTACTTTGTTATAATACATAAGTTGGTAAAACACCTTTCTGATATCTTACTGAAGTTTTCACAGAACTTTTATTTAGCTACTTCTACACACAGCTTTGCTCTATTATATTTTTCTCTGTATGCTTTTAGGTTATCTGCCAACTTATTTGCTAGGAACTTTCGGTATGTTTTCTTCTATTCCAGGACTAGAAGTAACATGATAGTTCATGATAAGGCCTACCATATATAATTATATTTGTATTATGTTCATAACTGATATGAAACAGAACTTATCTGATAAGGTATATTAGACAAGCTCTTACAGGGCTTCAAAGGTCTCATCAAAAGAGTCATTTGTGACTTAATATTATGTTGTTTTTAAGAATAAGAAGTAAACAGTTTGCTCACCACTTCTGTCTACTAAAAATCTATTTTCTCTGGTCACTATACCCATCAACTTACCATTCTTCACAAAAATGCAATATTATCAAATCATCGTTATCAAGCACTCACATAATCTGTTCTTCAGCAGCCTGTCTTCTCTAAGTTACAACCCAAGAATTCTAGACAAAATCATCAACCATTTTTCTCCTAATTCTACAAGTAGCAATAGAAGCTCTCAGAGGAAATCTATTTCTCATATTCAAGGTTTCTTAATATGCTACTCATATTCAAGAGAAATCAGGTTCGCTTTACCCTCTCCCAAAGATATAGTACAATTGCTGTTGCCTAGAGTCTATCAACTAGTCTATCAACTTTCTACTTTGGATAATAAGCTGCTGCATCAGCATATTACCAACTGTATATTAAATTTAATAAATATCATAAATTTGGCCTTACAGAACATGGAATTAATAACATTAGCAAAAGGATCCTTTGGGATAATGCTAAGCTACCTAGATCTTTTCCACTGTCAAAAAATATGATTCACTCCAGATAGGTATACAATTATTGATACCATCCAGCAAGGTAGGAATTGTTAAGCTTTTTTTTTTTTTTTTTGTAAAATTCATTTCAAGCACTACCAGTCTGCTTATGTTGTTCAGTTCATTTATCATTCCTTTCATTGGTGTCTACTGAGAAGATAGCAATTTCGTCAGCAAAAAGAAAACTGATTTTTTTTTTCTAAGATACTGATATCCTCATTGGTCCAGTCAAGTTTTCTGAACTCCAACCATTAAACATGTAGCTGGAAACAGACTAGGGAGGATATTGAATCACCTTTCTTTCAGTGTAAGAAGCTGTTTAACTTTTGTTAAATATCTTGGATTAGTTTCATTTTAAATTTACATCTTGTTTGAGTGAAGTGTCTAAAAGATGAGCCATAAAATCAAATGCTATGTTACAGTTGATAAAAGCAATGTACAGAGATTTATTATTATTATTATTATTATGTAACACCTCCAGGGAGTCCAAGGAGTCATCGAGGGAGGGCACTTACTCTACAAGTTCAGTTTCCACCACTCCACCAACCGCAACTACCTTCATCATCTACACAAGTGCCATCTACTGCCGATCGCCACAACTAGTATTTTCACAGACAATCACAAACATCTATGCCCATGGTGGGATTCGAACCCACAGCCTTTTGACTGGAGAGTGGATACACTTAATCACTCGGCCAACCATATATTCATTATATTTTTCAATAAAAGTTTTTCTAACTCCTGCTGCTCATATGGCTGGTTTTATTTTAGATGGTCTGAGATTCTATTTTGAGTAACTGTAATGAATAATTTGAAGTTATGGGAAATAAGAATATTTGGTCTATAGTTATTTAATAACTGATTTAAAATTCTTCTAGTATAAGAGTATTATATTTGATTTTGGCTATTGACCTGAGATGAAATTATTGATAATAACCCTTGTAGAGTCATGCTGTTCAACCAAGTGAAAGAACTCTCCAGTGTCAACCCTGTAACCACCTCTCAACAGCTTAAAAGTCTCAATCATATCACCTCTCCTTCTTCTATCCACCAAACTTTGCAGTCCACATTCCCTCAGCAAATCCTCTTAACTATCATTATACAGTCCTGAAACCATCTTTATTATCTGCCTTTGTACCCTTTCCACAGTTAATTTATCCCCTTCAAGTCCTGGGGACCAAATCTGTGAACAATAGTCTAAGTGTGGTCTGATCAGAGATCAGAGATTTGCTATAAGCTCATAATACTTACCTTTAGCAATAGCTTCAATCCTCGGAAGGTACTCATGCATTTTTCCTTCAAAAAAATTGGCATCAACTGTAAAGAGGATCTTCGGTTCAATTTGCTGCAATCTTTCTATTACACCCTATAGTAAAATTGCAGTCATTTTTAAATCAAGGTAATTTATTAAATGTTTTTCCAATATATGAAATGACATTATTGGCTAATGCTATTAATAACTTATAACAAATCATTATCATGTTGGAGGCTTAATGGATTTTTTACAACACTCATAAAGAATTAAAATAGAATTTAATACTTCTATATTTCGTCCTAGTCACTAGGACATCTACGAGGATTACAAAATCAATTAATGTAACATATGCACAAATAACAAACAATACTAAGCCCAACCACGTGGGTGACACTAAAGTCCTATCTAGGTAGAGCGCCCTCTAAGGGCAGTAGTAGGTGGCCTGGAATGTAAGGTGGGAACTCTGGTGATGAGTGTTTCCCAAATCTTTGGAAGCTTAATGCAACCATATTTATTGAGATTGAGATTAACCAACCAAATCTCAATAAATATGGTTGCATTAAGCTTCCAAAGATTTGGGAAACACTCATCACCAGAGTTCCCACCTTACATTCCAGGCCACCTACTACTGCCCTTAGAGGGCGCTCTACCTAGATAGGACTTTAGTGTCACCCACGTGGTTGGGCTTAGTATTGTTTGTTATTTGTGCATATGTTACATTAATTGATTTTGTAATCCCCGTAGATGTCCTAGTGACTAGGACGAAATATAGGAGTATCAAATTCTATTTTAATTCTTTATGAGTGTTGTAAAAAATCCATTAAGCCTCCAACATGATGTCCTCACAGCACTTAAGCCTCTACACAAATAAACAAATCATTATGCATTATATTTTTACATTATGTATAAATATTTTTATATACAATTTAACGCTTATACGTTATTCAGTTGCTATATGCTTACACCCGATCATCTTGCAAGACAAAAATCTGGAGTTTCTTCTTCAAGCCATTCAGTATCATAAATCACGTTTGGAACATAGACACCCAATTGTTGGTCCATGTTATAAAAAACATTATATTTTTAATTTTCTTCTAATCTATTTTTATTTCTTTTTTTTTAAAGGGAACAGGTGATACTCTTTTAATGCTAAGTTTTTTGAAACTGGTCAATGGCTAGTGTGTACTTTCATCATCACTAGAGATGAATGATCTGACTAGCAGGAATAGACTAGAATGACATGAAAATATGGCAGAAAACTTCTGCCATCTTGTGTCTGTAATTACAATTAGTATATTATTTGTGTGTTTTAAAATTTTTATGAATTGCAGTGTTTAAAAACCCAAATTTTTCCAGAGAGAAATCTGTAATAATGCATGCCAAAAACTGACTTGGGAACTGGCTGCAAATACACCTCAGAAAAGTTCTTCTAGTCACTGAGAGCAGTCAAACATGTAAGTCTCTCACTTCTGCTAATCAGGTATCATGATAAAAATTACCATCAGGCAGATATTCACTATTGAATGTATTTATAGATTTAAGTTGGCAAGTGCAAATAGAGTGCAAAGCCCTACATTTTCTTTCTTTCTTTCTCTCTCTCTCTCTTTTTTTCTCTAGAAGCTATTAAGCAAATTTTTTGCTCTAAAGATATGCAAGTTCATGTGATGAGAAGTCACAAGAAATAAGAAAGGCCTAACTGACTACGTTATTGTTGATTTTATATATATATATATATATATACAGGGTGTTCGGGATAAATTTGACAGTTTCGTAAGGAAAAAGAAAATCTTCTTTGTATCTATTAAATTTAATGAATTGACAAAAAAACATTACAGGCAGAGTTAATTACAATACTATCAACAAGATTTACTCAAAATAACCACCATTAGCATCGATCACAGCTTCAATTCTGCTTCGGAACCTCGAACAAGCTGATGCTACAGTCTCCCTGGGAAGGGCCGCAAAAACTGTTTTAATTTTATCCATTAACTGGGCTTTTGTATTACTGGAAGTGCGATTGGTGTCTTTTTCAACTGCGCCCCATACAAAATAATCCATGGGGTTAAGGTCTGGGGAGTTTGGAGGCCAAACATTTGGACTGGTGAAGTCGTAGAAATTTTCAGACAACCATTTTTGACTTTTCCCAGAGGTGTGGCAAGGGGCCGAATCCTGCTGCCATACATACGGCCTACCATTGGCTACCCTTGTTATCCAGGGCTTGACTACAGTTAGCAACTCCACGAACAAAGCCCGAATTCCAATGCCAGGGTTCTTCAACACCTGTTCCTGCAGATTTGCGAGGAATTCTGCTGTACGAACGCAATCAGATCGTCTGCTAGGGATCTTTCTTCTTGCTACATCCTCGTAGTCACCATTGCAAGTCTCTAGTTCATGCCTGATTGTTTTTACTGTATTCAGGGAGCATTGGGCAGCAGTCGTAATATCCTTATTTTGATGGCGGGCACGAATCATCATGATACAAGTTATTCTCTTCCATGATTCAGGTGGGTTCCAGCTATCCATCCTTTCTGACATCTTGTATATCAATGAAGAAGGGTCCAAACTTTTAAATGAAGAGAAGTGTGTGTTAATACATGTAACTTACGGAAAAATATAATTAATTATAAATATGTCAAATTTATCCCGAACACCCTGGTATATATTGATTCCATAAGAGGCCAAAGAACCTATAAACACATTAGCATGGTGTGTGGAGTGCAGGTGAAGATTGCAATAGAAGTTTACTGACATTTTTTTTTAAGAGTTGCAGGCTGATGTTTTGGGAATACTTCAAGTTGAAAGCTGTTCCAGAGGATGGAAGTACATGGAAGAAAAAAGGAAGTGGAAAAGCAGGTTCGTTGGGCAGTTGCTATTCTTATATTAACAGGTGCAACAGAAAGTGGAGGAATGATCTTTTGGAGGAGGATTTTGTTCTGAACTCGCACATGTCTATAAATAAGTCTTTTATTTTAATGGATATTAGATTTTAGTAAATCTTATTTATTTTAGAGACTGTAAAGTTTGTGTGTGTGTGTGAAATTTAATACAGAATATTCTGTATTCACTTTACTACAGCATAAAATGCTGTAGTGAAGGTGAGTGTCTCCTCATTGTTGCACTTGAAGACTGGTAGAGAATGGCAGAGTTAACAGATGACCAAAATTTAATTTGCCAAGGGTAATGAAGGCATGACAGCAAACTATGTAACATAGTTTGGGAACACTCTGAGACAAAACAGAGATGTCGCCAGTCACCATGGAAGAGACAGGAACCTCACCATGTAACCTTCCATAGTAAACCGTGAAACTGAGAACCATGTTAGATTTAAGCAATAGAGACAAGATAGGATCCTCTGCAACTTTTGTCTCTTCGAAACATTACAGGGAAGAAGAGAAAGAAACTGGGGAAGGCAAGACAGATACTATGAAAATAGAATATGAAGAATATACCATAAACCCTCCTGGGAGGGTATCACCTGATCCTCCATGTCTGAAAACTAAAAATCTTCTCTTAGGGCTTGCAACTTGGAATGTAAAAACTTTTTTGAAGCTGGAAAGTTAGATAACGTTATACAAGAACTTGAAGCAATAAAAATTGACATTGACTGACAAAACAATTACATAAATTGGAGCAAATGGAAATTGATATGAGGCTGTTGGCAGGATAGGAGGTGGCTGACAGACAGAAGTCAGAAAATAGTATATGGTGGAGAGGAGTCTAGGAGAACAAGGGTAACTACTGGAGTACATCAAGGTTCTGTACTAGGCCCACTATTCTTTAATTTGTATATCAATGGTATAAGGAAAGATTTAAAATGGAATATTCAGTTTGCTGATGATGCAAAACAAGGGAGAGCAACAGTAGATAAAGTTGATGTAGATAATCTGCAGGGTCATTTCAATAACTTGCAATTGTGGGCACAACCTAATGACTATCATTTTAATGTTGCAAAATGTAAGATTATGCACTTTGGGTAGAAAGAAGTGCATATGTTGTATCATACTGATGGTACTGGCATTGCAGTTCAGAGGGCATAATGCGAAAGTTGGTAAAATGGCTCAAAGGATGACGTGGATGTTGAAAAACATGCTACCAAGTAAAGATAGGGAAGTTATTATCCCTCTTTATGAGGCTATGATTTTGCCACATCTTGACACAGATTTGGTCACCTGGGTTTCTTGGGGATTAGGAGCTGGTAGAGAGGATTCAGAGCTGACTAAGCTGGTGACAGGTCTGTGGCATGCTCCACATGAATATAAGGTTTGTGGGTTACAAAGTTTATGTTTTGTGTGATAGGCAGAAAAGAGGTGACATGATAAAAACTTTTAATATATTAAAGGGGATTTATAAAATTGATGCACAAAAAAATTTTCAATATATACAAGTTAGTCAGAAAACTAAGGGCTGTGTTGAAGTTGTGTATGAGTGTGGTTAGTAGTGGCGTGTGTGTGTGTGTAGACCAGGTTTTTTTGCATGGAGAGTGGTGACTGAGTGAAATGGATTGCCAGAATTAGTTGTGAGTTCCCTGACAGTGAATCAGTTTAAGGAGAGATATAATAGGTTTTGTGTGTATAATAGTTAATTTGGGTTTCCCACGTTGAGTCTCCAGACTCCATGGAGATGCTGTAAAATAATAATAGTAATAATAAAAACTTTGTTACATACTGTTCGTTTCAATGTAATATCCATTTTTATCCTGCTTAGCACTAAGTAATGGTCACTTCCAATTTTTTCAAATCCTCTGTATCCTCTTGTATTTCGAACCAGAGGATACAGCAGATACAAATCCTCTGTATCCTCTTGTATGGAGGCAGGATTGAGATGGATAGGAAGATGCATTGTAAGGAGAGTGTATGCTAATGTGGATGCAGTGAATGTGAGGAAGATGGACAGAATAGGAATCGGATGGACTGTGATCAAAGGGAATAGTTTGAATATGAGGAGATTATGGGATAAGGGATAATAAAAGTGAATGGGCAGGGGAAAATATGGAGAAGTCACAGCAGAGAGGTGGCATGGGCAAGATTTATTATAAACCAAAAAAAAATAATAAATTCCATGCTTATTTATGAATTCCAAGATCATCACAAATAAGTCTGATGAAGTTTCTGTACTAATCAAGTTTGTTTTCCTGGATGAATATGATATCCTGGCAGGAATAGAAACAGAAGGACATGATATTTTTCATGAAGATAGTTAGGACAAGAAGAGAGAAGAGATTCTGATAATGACAGCAAGGGAATTATGCCTGCCCAAGTTGAAGATGCAAGGGGAAAATACTGGAGGTAGCTTTGAGGTGGCACAGTGTGAAATTCAGATGAGACTGGACAGGATGAGATATTTAGCTTGATGTTACTATAGGCTGGTGATGTGAAGGGTGGAGGCATAGAAATATATTGACATGTTTCCCAAAGTGTGGCATGCATATCCCCAGGGGTATGAGAAAGGGTCTTTAGGGAATATGAGGCTCATGATTCTTAAAAACAAAATGTATTACTTTTTTTTTATTTTTTTTTTACTTTTATATTTTATCATTGTATTGTCACAGATAAGTGCAGGTTTATTCTATAATTAATTATTTTATAAATCATTTTCAATAACTAAAAAATAAGTTTTAATTAAAATGTGTCTCTTGGCATGTATTAATTGACCACTGTAGGGCCATGTCTGGTTGATGGAGAGATCACTTTCTAGTCACATGGTTCAAATTGTAATGTTTCTCAGATATTATTTCACCACATGCCCATGCATCTGTATATGTTTAATTGAGTTTGTATCATGTTGTGATGGATGTATGCATGTGGATAATATTCTTGCCTTTTTAGCATTTGTGACATTAGTTATTAACAAATCTTGAAGTGCAGTTTAATAATAATTAATATTAAAATATTTAACTATTATTAATATCTCTCTTTTGCATTTATTAAACTCTTTAATATGGATCACTAGTAAAAAAATGAGTTGCTTGAAATGACAACAGAAAATAGTGAAATGAAAATGATTGTGGTAACTAAGAAAGAATGAATCAGGATCAAATATTTGTAATGAAAGTAATGAGTATGAGCTATTAATTTATTAAAATGCAAATACTAAAAAATAAACACTTTTATAACAATTCATGCTTGAATCAAATATGATTATAATTTCTCAAAAAAAAACTGCCTTTGCCTGAGAGGGGATAATATACCAGTGTTACAAAGTTGTTAAAAGGAGTACACATGCTAGCATGTTTGAAAAACACTGGCATAAGAAATTTTTGATAGTGAACAAGAAAAGAGTGATCGTTACAGGTGAATTTTAATTATAGCAATATAGAATAAAATGAAGACAGCATTTGGAAATAAGGAAAATGATTAATTTGAGTTCCAGAGAAAAACTAACTTACGTAGTTTATAACAGAGAGCACACAAGAGTTTAGATTTTGTTTTGTCATTAGCAGATCTCATTGTGAATGGGATGTTGAATCTTTATTGAGCTGGCAAGAGAGAAGCTACCCAGTGGCCAGAAATATGAAGACTTCAGTAAGGAAAAAATATTATTATTATTGTTGATTATACAGATTATCCATGGAGTCAAAAGACTCATTGCAGGAGACCCACACTATCCATTAACACAATACCTATCATACATCTCCTTAAACTCACTTTTGGGATGTTCACAACTAACTCTGGCAATCCATTCCACTCATTCTCCACTCTCCATGTAAAGAACCTAGTCTGCACACCTTTGCTAACCAGACTCTTAGACAACTTCGAAGTGTGATCTCTTGTTTTTCCCTGTATACCTTATTGTTTCAATCCATATTGAAACATTTTTCTTGTGTGTAAATCTTATAGAATCTTTTCAGTAACTTAATTGCTATCATATCCCCCTCTCCTCTGCTTGTCAGCTAAATTTTGCAACCTGCACTCCCTCAATCTATCCTCATAGGGAATATTCCACAGACCTTTCACCAGCTTCGTCACTTCTCTCTGAATCCTCTCCACCACCTCTTAACATCTTCAAGAAATGCTGGTGACCAAATCTGAGCACAGTAATCAGCATGTGTTGGAAGTTTATTTTCCACTTGGTTAGGCTATAATAAATTTAGTTTAATCCTTTACCTAAGTGTAGGCAAACAAAGTTTGGGCCTGAAGTAGTTCAGGACTGAGGCAACTCGTAACAAAGGTGGACCAAGTTCTCATCACTCCTTGTCTTAATATCTCCCATAATGCAAAGCACATCTCCTTGGGGACATGTATAATGCTATGTTAAGGGAAGGGTCACTACCCAGACCAGTTTTGACCTTTATTAAGGTCTCGTCAGTGGGAAGCAGACCCAGAAGTGGTGATGCTAAGGCAGAAGCAATGGAGAGATCTTGGCAACTCGCATAAGTAAATATGACCTCACCATTACTTCTGCCTTAGCATCACCACTTCTGGGTCTGCCTCCCACCGACAAGACCTCAATAAAGGTTGAAACCAGTCTGGGTAGTCGCCCTTCCCTTAATACACAGCATTATACATGTCTGCAAGGAGATGTGCTTTGCATTATGGGAGATACTGAGACAAGGAGTGATGAGCACTTGGTCCACCTTTGCTACAAGTTGCCTCAGTCCTGAACTACTTCAGGCCCAAGCTTTGTTTGCCTACACTTGGGTAAAGGATTAAACTAAATTTATTATAGTCAGCATGTGGCCGAATCATTGCCTGATAAAGAGGGATAATAACTTTGTTTCTTTACTTGCCAATGTGTTCTTCAACATTCAAGTAATCCTATGAGCTATTTTGTCAACTCTTGCGATATGACCTCTGAATTTCAAACATCTATCCACTGCCATTACACCCCCCTCCCTGCCAAGATACTTGGCATCATTATCAATTTTCTATAATCTAATACCATTAATATGATACAAAGTATGTAACCCTTTCAACCCAAAGTGCATTTTACACTTAGAAACATTAAACTAACAACCACTGTTCTTCATCCACTGCCAATTTATTTAAGCCATCCTGCAAGATACCTACATCATCTTCATCATCTATTGTCCTGCCCAGTTTTGTATCATCGGTAAACAACTGAATATCCTCCCTGAAATATTCCGCTAGATCATTGATGTACAAATTAAAGAGTAGTCCTGGTACAGAGCCCTAGAATACTCCACTAGTCACCGTCATTTACCTTGATTCTACTCCACCATACACCACCCACTGATGTCTATCTATCAGCCACCCTCCTATCTATGCCACCAACTTTATATTATTATTATTATTATATGACACCTCCAGGGAGTCCATATACATTCCTATTTATTCCAACTTATGTAATAATTTACCATGTGGCTTTTACAAAGTCATGTTGCTGCCTACAGAGAATCATATTCCTATCCACCCACTCCTGAAATTTACTTTTAACCAACTTTTCCAATAC
This sequence comes from Typopeltis vanoorti, assembly GCF_054136105.1. Taxonomy (NCBI): domain Eukaryota; kingdom Metazoa; phylum Arthropoda; class Arachnida; order Uropygi; family Thelyphonidae; genus Typopeltis; species Typopeltis vanoorti. The sequence continues at coordinate 64,411,886 of NC_143549.1, read as the reverse complement.
TTTAACCACCACTTCAGAGATATTAACTGGTTTGTAATTTGCAATTTCTGCCTTGGAGCCACCTTTATGTAATGGAACTATTCACAATCTTTCCACTCCCTCGGAACCTTGCCAGAAGTGAGACTTAGATTAAACAACTTTGTCAGAGGCACTGCTAGTTCACTTGCACATTCTTGTAGCACACAAGCTGACATACCATTCAGGCCCACTGCTGTATTCACATTGATATTTTTCAATATACTGAGTACCTTCAGTTCATTTACCTCAATTCTTACATTAGTCTCTGTCAGTAACTTCAAAGTCACCACCTAATTCTACTGTCACATTTAAGAGAGTTGAAAGGGTGGATGAGATGATCGTGATGGTGGGAACAAATGACTTGAGTGGTGGTGTAAATAGGGCAGTGAGAGATATGAGATTCTTGCTTGAGGTGGTACGAAAGAAGACGCAGAGAGGAAAGATAAAGAAGACGCAGAGGAAAGATAGTGTGTGTTGCCTAGGTATGATAATAATGAACTGAGCAGAAGAGTGGTAATATTGAATGACAATAATAGCTAGAATGTGTGATAAGAGAGGACTGGATTTTGTGGATGCTTGGAGTGCGTTTGAGGACAAAGAGGAATTGTATGCAAGAGACCACTCACATTTGAATGAGGAAGGACGTAGGTATCTGGAGAGATTGCAGTTCTGAAAAAGTCAGTGTGTCTCAGGGAGGATAGTAGCAGGGGTGGCCTCTTGTGGGAATGGGTGCGTGGGAGAAGGTAACGAAATCAGGTAAAACTGAGCGCAGCAGAGTCTAGAGGGCATAATGCTGGGTATAGAAACAATGGCATTTATATGCTATATACTAATGCCAGGAGTATCCAGAATAAGGGAGAGGAATTGGTGGCACAGACAGCATCAGCCTGGCCAAAAATTATTGGGATCACTGAGATGTGGTTGACGGAAGAGGATATAATAACAGGAATAGAAGTCGCTAGGCACAGCATTTTTCGGCAGGATAGGAAGGGAAAGCGTGGTGGTGGAGTACTGCTTATGATAAGTGACGACCTATGTCCTCTAAGAGGAACTTTGGAAGGCAGTGACACTAATGATTTTGAAAGCATATGGTGTGAGGTAGAGGTGGGAAAGACAGGATATTTAGTGGGGTGTTGCTACAGACCCAGGAGTACAGAGGGTGGGGACCAGGAAATGTTTAGACAGTTGAGTTTGGCAAGTGCAAGAAGAATGATTGTTATGGGCGATTTTAACTACAGTAGTATAAACTGGGGAGAGGAATGTGCATGTAGCAATAAGGGAATGGAATTTCTAGAATTCTTGAGGGACAAATGTCTTAGGCAACATGTAACAGAGGGAACAAGAGGTTCAAGAGTTTTGGAATTGGTTATAGCATCAGAAGAGTTGATAATAACTGAGATGCCATCTCTCCCACCACTTGGAGAGAGTGACCATATGGTTTAGACTTGGAAAATGAATAGACATGCAGGAGTCTCAAAGAAATGGGAATGTATGTGGAATTATAAGGCAGGTGATTATAATAGTCTAAGATGTCAACTTAGGGAAGTTTCATGGAGGAAGGAATTGGAAGGCCAGGATATCATTAGTGTGTGGGAAATTATGAAAGAATATTTCTTAGCGGCAATGGTAAGTTGTATACCACGAGTGAACAAGAGGTAACAATTTGGAGTAAAGTGGATGACAAACAATATTAAACAGGAATTGCATGTGAAAAAGAGGCTGTGGAAGAGATATAAGGAGACAGGAGAAGATAAGATGCATTAAGAGTATAAGACACAGGCCAGAAGAGTGACGAGTATGGTAAGGAAGACGAAACTGGCATATGAGAGGAGATTAAACCTAAGATCCAAAGAAAATCCTAGGGAAATTTTTAGATATGTGGCCAGCAGGAGGAGAAATGACTGTGGAAGAATGATATTGTGGGATAAAAATGGGAATAGACTGACTGATGCAGAGGACATAGTAGAATTGTTCAATGACCACTTTAGTGGAATATTTCCTCCTGGAGGAGTCAGTTTTAATGCTAGAGGGATAGTCAGGTTCAAGGTTTAGAGGTACAGGAGGAGAGTGTGTTTCAAATACTGAGTACTCTGGATGTCAGTAAAGCTGTGGGACTGGATGGTATTTCACCACGAGTTTTGAGAGAATGTGCTAGGGAACAGACAGTGCATTTGACATGGCTTTTCAGTGAAATTCTGGTTACTGGAAAGGTGCCCATGGAATGCAAGGAAGATAAGATAGTGCCATTGGATAAAGTCGGTAGCAAACTGAAAGTGTCTAATTACAGACCAGTTTGTGTGTCATCAGTAGTTAGTAAGATCTTGGAGAAAGTAGTGAAGGACCATATACAACATTGGGCAGATGAGGGTAATGTTATTTGTGAGAGTCAACATGGATTTGTGAAGGGGCGCTCTTGTTTTAGCAATATGCTAGCCTTTTATAATAAAGTTACAAGAACATTAGATGAGGGAAAGGCAATATACTGCAATTTTCTTAGACTTAGCGAAGGCATTTGACAGGGTGCCACATGATAAGCTGATATTTAAGTTGCAGCACATGAGTCTGGTTGTCAGATTGGTCAACTGGATTCAGGATTGGCTGTCCGATGGGTATCAGAGAGTTGTGTAAGGTGGGGCAGTTTAAAGGAAGCAGAGGGTTACAAGTGGGGTCCCATAGGGCTCAGTGCTTGGACCTATATTGTTTAACCTTTATATCAATGACATTGTCAGTGGATTGCAGGGGATGTTCAGTTGTTTGCAGATGATGCAAAGCTGGAAAGGATTATTCGTAATAATGCAGATGCGGCAACCCTGCAAGAGGATTTGAATAAGCTAGATAGATGGGCAAAAGAATGGGGGTTTCAGTTTAATGCAGCAAAATGTAAGGTCTTAAGGTTTGAGAAAAACATCGATGGGATGCTGCATACTCTATGGGAGGAGTTATACTGGAGGAAGTAGGGGAGACAAGAGATCTGGGATTGATGATTGATAGAAATCTGAAATTTAGGGGACATATTGCAAAGGAAGTGAAGGTAACACAGAGGATTGCTGCAATAATGAGAAGGACACTGACCTGCAGAGATAAAACAGTTATCATTCCATTGTATAAGACCCTGATCAGACCACACTTGGACTATTGTTCTCAGATTTGGTCCCCAGGATTTGAAGGGGATAAATTAACTGTGGAAAGGGTACAAAGAATGGATGACAAAGATGGTTTCAGGACTGTGCAATTTTGGTTATGAGGATGGGCTGAGGGAATGTGGACTACAGAGTTTGGTGGATAGAAGAAGAGGTGATATGATTGAGACTTTTAAACTGTTGAGAGGTGGTTACAGGGTTGACACTAGGGAGTTCTTTAGCTTGGTTGCACAATGGGAAGGAGTGATGACAAGAGGCCATCCCTGGAAGTTACAAAAGGAAACTGTGAGCAAGAGGGTGAGGAGTGGTTTCTTTGTATGGAGGGTGGTTGAACAATGGAATGCATTGTCTGATGGGGTGGTGAGAGCAAGAACAGTCAATGAGTTCAAGGAGTGGTATGATAGACTTTGTGTTTCTTAGGAGGGGGGGGCCTCCTCTCGATGAGTCTTTATAGACTTTGTGTTTCTTAGGAAGGACCTTCCACGAATAGTCTTTTGACTCCATGGAGGACTGAATAATAATAACATTATAAAATGTGAATAAATTACTGAGGCAGGACCTACCTTTTACAAAGCATGCTTCCCCTTATTATTATTACCCCAAAACCGCATGGAATCAAAGACTCATCTGGGAGGTCCTTTTATTACACACACACACAGCTCATCATACCATGTCTTAAACACACTCAAACTCTTTGCAGACACCACACTCTCAGACAAGGCATTCCAATCATTCACAGCTCTGCACAAAAAAACCGGCCTCTCACTGCCCTATTCACACCCTCTTTATACAGTTTCCATGGATTTCCAGGACTTCCATACAACTGCTTGGAGAACAAACCCACTACAATCTTCAATGTGCTAGTGCATGGATTCCATGCCACTAGACACAGTGTGTTTCCCGGTACTCTCACAGTTCTTCATTCCCTGCATCATTTGGTGGTACAGAAACTCTACTATGCTCACAAAAGCCAACCAATGTATGACTTAGAAACACTGAAGCAAATAGCAGCAGTGTTTCTAAGTCATACATTGGTATTTTCGATAGAAGTGCAAATTCATCCCTACTAAATCAGAAAGTATGCACTTTCTATGCCTCATTTCCATGATCTGACTGACTCTTCAATCTAAGCATTTGCTCTGATCTAATAACTGAAATTATTCTTTCTGGGATGTCTCTTTATTCCACATTCCACTTAAAACCCCTGAACACATTATAAGAGTATCATATTCCTATCCACCCATTCCTGAATTTTATTTTTAACCAACTTTTCCAATACTTTAACCACTACTTCAGAGATATGAATTAGTCTTTAATTTGCTACTTCCGTCTTGAATCGTTCTGTATTACAATCTTTCCACTCCCTTGGAATCTTGACAGAACTGAGACTTAGATTAAACAATTTTATCAGAGGCACTGCCAGTTCACTTGCACATTCTCATGGCACATGAGCTGACACATCGCCAGGTTCACTGCTGTATTCACATTGATATTTTTCAATATACCAAGTATCTCTGGTTCATCTACCTGAATGTTCACATCAGTCTTTGTCACCTCATAACTGGTAATTAATTTATTAACAACGCATACAAAGTAAATTAATTTAAGATAACTTTAATGAATCACTTCTATATTTCGGCAATGTCACATTGCCATCTTCAGGAACATAAAGATATGGTATGTGCACTAAGGAACTAACAAAGCAAATGAGGAAGAAAGTAAGAAACTAATTTTGTTCCTAAAGTCCTAATGGTGCCCTCTTGCGGGCTAATTTGGTAAAGACTACCAAATTAGCCCGCAAGAGGGCACCATTAGGACTTTAGGAACAAAATTAGTTTCTTACTTTCTTCCTCATTTGCTTTGTTAGTTCCTTAGTGCACATACCATATCTTTATGTTCCTGAAGATGGCAATGTGACATTGCCGAAATATAGAAGTGATTCATTAAAGTTATCTTTAATTAATTTACTTTGTATGCGTTGTTAATTCCGTAAATTAATTACCAGTTATGTCTAACCAACGTATAAGTCTTACTACTAGAATTTGTCACCTCAGTAACTGCAAAGTCACCACCAAGATGATATACACTTGCAAAATGATCACTTAGTAACTGAAATATTTCTTCTGCCTCTGTCACTTTCATGCCATCAGAAATGACTAAAATTACATTTCCATGATCATTCTTTCTCTTACTTGCCACACAGAGGAAAAACTCATTTGGATTTACATTGGCTTGCTTAACTAATTTTCTCTCAAAATCTGATTTAGTCTTTCTTACAATATTTGTTACCTTTCTTACTTGTACATTATATTGCTTATGAGCATGCAGATCACTTTTTTTTTGTTTATATTCATTCCACAGTGCTTTCTTTTTTTTTTTTTTGTAACTCCTGCTTTATACTGCTACTCATCCACCCAATCCCTAGTCAGTATCCTCCTGTCCCTGGGTATACTACCTTGCTCAAACAATCCCTGACAACTTCCCATGCTCTAATAACATTGATTCCATGTAATTTGTTATGTCATGGCACTGCTCCAAGTTGCTTCCAGCATTTGCCATAATTGCCAGGTTTATAGTTCCACATAAACCCCTTGAATGAAAATTCCAACTTTGACCAACCTCCACGGACAAGAGTGCATGGTCAGTTTACCTGAATGGGGATAGAGTTGCTATTGTAGTTATAAATAGATAGATCTTCTGATGCAATTACCAGATCCAACAAATGAAACCCATGGTCCCTTCTATGATACACTGTTTCAAATAATTATCCATTAGTAATTGTATAAATTCCATTTTCATTTTGCCATGTGCCCTTTCCTCCTTCCAATCTATATTTTCGTATTGAAGTCTCCCATGATAACTGCTTGGCTGACACTCGTTGTGCTATTTTGCTGATGCATATCATCCACATCTTTTTCTGTACCCCTAGGTCTATATCAGCAACCAACAACAATATATTTTGTCTTATTAGCCTCTGTCTTACACCACACACCCTGAATTAAATCATTTCCCTCAGATCTACAATATTTCTACAAATGCTGTTTCTGTTGGTTGAAGTTCTTCAGCTATCATCAATAATGCCTCCTCCTTCCTGCACTCATACTTATCTATCCTGGGGATAGCAATTTTCTCACACTCATTTGTTTCAGGGGGTGGCTAGAAACATGATTTATTGCTTCCTCTCTAGTTTCCCTCATTTTGTACTTCTAAATTCTCACTGAACAATACTTTCTCGAGCATCTAACTTCAAAACCATTTAAGTGCAGTCTATCAGGCATACATAAGTCCTTACATCCATCACATTCACTGCTACCATTCTTCCTGCACAATCATCTCATTGATAATCATGGCCCTTCTTCTCAATTCTGTCCTATCATACTGAGGCAGCAGACTCACAATCTTTACTTTCTTATTCTTAATTTTTGCTTCTTCTAACAACTCTTTCATATCTTCTCTCATTGCATATTTCTCACCTTTCAAATCACTTGTGCCTGCCAAAACAATTAACTCGTTGACTTCTTTCTTCTGCCAACTTACATCTTCACTAACATCCTTTATCTTTGCACCTGGGAAACATGCTTTCATCACCTTTCTCATTAAGTATACATCTTGTCATCCCCATATAATAATTTCTACCTTCTCCCACTTTCTTTCACTTTTATGCTTTTCCCATTCCTTCTTTCTTCTCCCCCCCATCCTGTTGTACCATATGGCAATTATTTCTCAGTCGCTCAGGCTCATGTTTTGTCCTGTGCAGGAGTCTGTGTAAGCATGCAATTTCTTTCCATGCCACCATCTCTTCATCCACATTATTACCTTCATCCACTTCCTTCAACCTCTTATTTGTTTTTAGTGCGCTGTCATTCATTGCTTCTGCTACATTCTCCATAACACTTTCACAATCCTGCCTTATATCCTTAATATCAGTCACTTCATTCTTCCATTCCCAACATGACATGCATTTATTGCATTCGCTCATGAAACATTTCCAAGAAACATTCCCTCGATTCTTGCTCTCATACCATAAATCATTCACTTTCAGCAATGAATATATTAAGAATATGCTAAATCATACTAAGTCCCAAATATTAATATAATTTATCATCGATGTCTTGGCCACCCGTTTTCTTGTATACACCAGTGTGCTATGTAGAATGTTTTTGAAATAATATCATGTAATAATAGTCATGACTAAACAACACAATCAGAAATATAGAAAATAACATGAATTATATTTAACAATATCACCAATATTTACTAAAAATAAGAACTTATCTGAGTAATGTGTACTGTAGCATTGTACTATTTAGGACAATGCTAGTACACTCCTATGGAATTCCACTTAGGAGAGAGCTTGGAGCTATAACAATGAATGAATGAGAAATTGGGCAGAAAGGAGATAAATGATGCTTAGGTAGTACAGCTATTTAACAATAATTCAACAGCTAGTTAACAGCAGCATGAATTCCATGATCATCATGTTAAATGAAGCAGGTGTGAAATGGATGAATGATGAGAAAGCATGTCACCTGGAAGAAGGTAAGAAGATGGAAAAGAAAAAAAAAAGCATTATGGAGACAGCAAAGGCTGAAGAGTAATAACCAAACACATGGGAAGTACAAAGAATAGGCCAGGAAGGTAACTGTTGGGAAGGGCAGTAAAAGACTGTGTAAGCAGAAAATACCAAATAGGTCAGAAAAAATCTTTTCAATATGCAGAAAATATAAGAACAAATTATTGTGAGAGAATGACGTTAGTAAATAAAAATGAAAATTTTATCCCCATAAGTGTGACATCATGAGAAGATTGAGTGTAGCAGATATGGTGGATGAAGAAGTGATATTGAGTGACCAGGAAGTACATGAGAAATTAAGTAAAGTTAATGTTACTAAGTCCAAGAACTTGATTATATATCACTGTGTGTCTTAAGGCAATCTTCCAGAAAATTAATGGCAGTTTTAGCACACCTGTGTAACAAGAGACTTGCAAAAGAGCATGCCCAAAGGAATGTAAAGAGGGTAAAATTATTTCAATAATTGGGGATGATGAATTAAAGGCCAATTTTTGTATCTGCAGAGGGTATTGGAGTGGTTGGAGGTGTTAGAGAGAGAGAGAGAGAGAATTCAGAATTGTATTGAAAATAGGATTGCTATCTCTGAGGCCATTATGAGTTTTATATGTAGTTGTGAGAATTTGGAGAGTGAAAGAGTCAGTAAATAAACATACCTGAATGGGCAGGGAAATTTTGAACCACAGTAGATCATACAGAGAAAATGACATTCATTGCCATTCTCTGGTACATTGAATGTCAGAATACACTCATACATTCTTTTCCCCAATTCTGAAAGCATGAGAGGATAAAGAGTAGAGATGTTATACACATTTTTCTGATGTGCAATAAGTCAATTCTCCATCTCTCTCTCTCATATTCAGTCACATTGTTTACCAGATAATTCTAATCAACAGAACTGTTTCTAAGAAAAGGGAAGAAAAAGAAAAACTAAGTAAGTGATTGATTCCCAAAAATGCTGGCATACAAAGGCATCTCTCATCTGCCTCACAGAGCATACAGAATTATTTATACTGAAATATGAAAAAAAAAAAAAAAAAGCTGGAATTTTGGGATAATAAAAGAAGTTGCTTTCATTTCACAAGTGTAATTCTTGTGAATGGAAGCTATTAGTCCAAGAATATATATATATATATATATCAAAACAAGTTTGTGTGTGTGTGTGTGTGTAAATATATATATGGATTAGAGAAAGATGTTGGAAATTTTTTTTACTTGGTTAGACTATAAATTATATATTTATAGTAATTCTTTATCTAAGTGTAAGCAAACGAAGTTTGTGCCTGAAGTATCTTCAGGACTGAGGCAACTCGTGGCAAAGGTGTACTGAGTTCACATCACTTTCCTTAGTATCCCATAATGCAAAGCATATCTCCTTGCAGAAATGTATAATGCTATGCATTATGGGAAGGGTCACTACCCAGACTGGTTTCCCTGTATTAAGTGCGGGATTACCCCTCCAAAAAACCTGTGAGATCCCTTGGATCACCCAACAATGAGTGACCCGAAAGATCAAACTCAGTATGTTTCTCCTCAGTAACAGGCTCACCCGGTCACCGAGAAGAACCACTCATATTTCATCTGAGGGGGGGAACAGCAACAGCCGTGCCTCAGTTAACTTTATGGGTTACAGAATTGCCATCCATTACCCGTCTACCTGGGTAACAGCAAACAACCAAGTCTCAGTTAGAACTTCACTGGCTACAGCATTGCCATCCATCACCCAAGCTTCCAACTGGTTTCGACCCTTAGGGGTCTCGTCAGTGGGAGCCGGACCCAGAGGTGATACCAAGGTTGAAGCAATGCAGAAGTTATATTTCCATATGCCAGTTGCCAAAAGCTGTTACACCTTATTATTAAATTACTCTGGATTAGAGAAATATGTTGAAAGTTTTTTTCACTTGGTAAGACTATATATTATATATTTAGTTTAATCCTTTATCCAAGTGTAAGCAAACAAAGTTTGCACCTGAAGTATCTTCAGGACTGGGGCAACTCTTGGCAAAGGTGGACTGAGTTCATATCACTTTCCTTAGTATCCCATAATGCAAAGCACATCTTCTTGCAGACATGTATAATGCTATGCATTATGGGAAGGATCACTATCCAGACCAGTTTCGACCTTTATTGAGGTCTCTTCAACTTCCACTCGTAAAGTGAAGATACATTAATGGAAGATATCAGCAAGCTAATAAGAAAATCCAGTTTTGAATGCAGGAGATGGCACTGCTTCAGACCTACAAACAAAAAAGGGCATGAGGCAACTTTCCTGTGACTGGTCAAGGTACCTTGTGACACACCGGCCAGCATCAAAACTAATGGCAGCTGTGAACAACCACAAGCCCACCCTGTTGTGGCCTGACATTACCTTTGCCCACCACGAACAAGGCTAACAACTTCACAAACAAATGGAAGAAAAAATTACAAAATGGCTATGAAACTTTGTGCATCAACTACAAAAGAGGAACTCTAGTGTGGAAATCGAGTGGTGTTACAACAAACTTGAAAACCAAAGGTACTGCACAGAGAATGTGTATGACTCATTCGATTGACAACCAAACCCACAGAGACTTTCAAATCCACTTTACAAATATATACAGCCATTTCTCCAACCTCAGCAGTATCGATTTCTACCTCCAATCTACAAAATTGCACTTACTTTTTCTGACAGAAACCCAAATTTCAGACTCTCTAAGCATTACTCATCTGAACTTTCCTAAATACACACTCTTTGACTCTTTTCAGCTCAAGTGCCGTTTGTACATATGTTCACTCTGACATACCATGTCAGAGAGCATTCAACTTAGAATCTCCTGATCACAATCCATTTTGGCAGAAAATCTCTCTGTCCCACTATATCAAATTTATACACTGTCTGTATCATTCTCCTAATACCACCAACCACATGGAACTCTTTGACTTCCTCTCGTTGAAAGTTGATGTTCATCAATGCAACTTTCCTAGAAGCGAGGTTATCTTCCTCGACAACGTCAATGTATGTATACACAATATTATTATTATCATCACTATTATTTAGGTCTCCATGGAGTCAAAAGACTCATCGTAGGAGGTACCTCCTAGGAAACACACAGTCTATCATACCACTCCTTAAACTCAATGACCGTTCTCGCACCCACGGTTCAACCACCCTCCATGCAAAGAAACCACTCCTCACCCTCTTGCTCACAGTTTCCTTTTGTAACTTCCAGGGATGACCCGTCATCACTCCTTCCTGCTGTCCAAGCAAAAGAGCTCCCCAGTGTCAACCCTGTAACCACCTCTCAACAGTTTAAAAGTCCCAATCATATCACTTCTCCTTCTATCCACCAAACTCTGTAGTCCACATTCCCTCAGTCGAACCTCATAACTAACATTGTATAGGCCTGAAACCATATTTGTTATCTGCATCCTTTCTTTTAAGCTTACACGGTGATCTGAATGAATTTTTGAAAATTATGGAGACAACTACCATGTTTGAATAGAACTTTAGTTTAATATAACTAAAATCTACATTCGACGTTTCGACCTTTATGTCAAGGTCATCTTCTGGAGCATACAACTATACACAGAAAACAAGCTACACTACAATCCAACTGGTTTGTTAAAGATATTGACCAATTGCTACAACAATTGTTGGCATGAGCTCTGGTGAAAAAAAAAAAAAAAAAAAGAAAAAAAATGTATACATCAATGCTAGAGTCCTATTATTAGTGTTATCTGTTAGTTGTAGAAATACATTGGACTCAACAGCAAGTATTTATCTATACACATATATATTAACATCATGATTATACTTGTACATTCCAGCCAGTTGGTATGGAATGGTTTCTAATACTAGCTGAAGATTGGCTAGAGTCCTGACTTATGCTGGATCTTATATATTAGGTAGGCTGAATGTGTGCCATCCAGATCCTTGGATTTTTCATGCCATCTTTGTTGTTGATATTTGGGTGGTTTAATCAGGATTTCGCAGGCTTCCTTAAATTTCCTTTCATACCAGGTTTTTGTGTGGTGTAAAGAGTGGGTGCTTTTCCAGTTGATATGGTGTAAGGTGTTGAGCGCGTAGTCTGAGAGTTATACTTCCCCATAATGGTTATATTTAATGTGTCTAATGTGTTCTTTCTTGCATATAGGGATTGTCTGTCCTGTTTCACTAATGTACGGTAAGTTGCAGGTGCAACAGATGCAATAGACTCCAGGATGTGCTAATGGGAGGAGAGGATCCTTAGAGGAGTTGAATATGGTTTTAAGTTTAGTGGGTGGTTTAAAGGTGGCATTGAAGTTATAGTGTTGTAGGATTCTGTTGATTTTTTCTGATAACCCTTTAATGTATGGGATGGCTATGGTTTTACTGTAATCCAGATTCGCTTTTGTTGTTGTTTAATGGAGTATTTTATTAATACTCCATATTTATTAATAGCCATTATTTATGAATGTGTCGCTGATGATTTTTAGTTCTTATTTCAGGGCTTGTTGGTTAGAGCAAATTGTTGTAGCTCTGTTTTTAAGGGTGTTAATGACTCCATATTTTTGTGATGGGTGGTGGTATGAATTTGCATGTATGTATTGGACAGTGTGTGTCGGTTTTCGGTAGACCATGAAGGATAGACTGCCCGAAGGAAGATGTGTGACTAGTGCGTCTAGGAACAAGAGCGAATTTTGGTTTTCGATTTTGATGGTAAATTGTACGTTCGTGTTGTTTGTTCAGGTGGCTAAGGAATGTGTTTAGCATTTGTCGCCCATGCGGCCAGATCGCGAACACATTATCAATGTATCTAAGCCAGACTGTCAGCCTTAGCATGGCGGAATCAAAAGCCCTTTGCTCAAAGGTTTCCATGTAGAAGTTAGTGATGGGGGGGGGTATAGTGGTGAGCCCATGGCTGTACCTTCTTTTTGTAGGTAAAATTTGTTTTGCAAAATTTTTATATTTGTTTTGTAAAATTTTAGTTATATTAAACTAAAGTTTTATTCAAACATGGTAGTTGTCTCCAGGGCCAATGGAAGCGGGCATGCAGAGCATGCGGTGCATGTGGGCACCGCCGGCAGGGAGCGGTTCGTAAGTTAATTTTTAAGAAACAAAATTTTTATCATAAAAACAAAAAATTCTTAGAACGATCAACATTAAAATAAATAAGGCCGGATGCTCTGAATAAAAATTTAAAAAAAATTTATATTGCCTCCTCTTTGATCAACCGGCTATTTACAATTTGCAGCTAGAGCAGGCTAAATGCTTGCCTGCAGAATGTTGTGTCTTCTGCAATCTATCTAAAGTGAAACTATGAATGGTTTTCATGCTCAGAAACAAATTTTCGTACAAAACATTTGTTGCTAGTTAACCAGTCAATATGGTACGCATCTCAGTAGGCTACTGACAGTAGCACAGTGCCGACTATTATTTCGTCTCTGTGTCGTGTTATGTAATAATTTCTTGTAGGTATAAAATAGAAATGGAATCAAAAATTTAAAAATAAGTTATTCGGTGCACAAATTCGTAAGCGTCATGCTGCAAAAGAAGCAGATATTAAGAAACAAACTGGGGCTCTTAATAAATTTGTTAAAATATTAAAATATTCTGATGCAGATTGTAACCAACTTGATACATCAGGAATCAGAGCTGAAGAACAGTGCACATCATCCAGTTTTCATGAAAGTACTATTGCAACTATTGAAGAAGATAATTGAACATGATTTAAGTGAAAAATAATTAGGATTTAGTCGACTACAATTTAGTTGTAGTTGACCACGAAACTAACACATTGCTAGTCTCTGCAAATTTAGAAGATCCAGGTGAATGGAAAAAATTGATGAAAAATTATGAATTGTTTTAATTGAAATAGGGCCTGTTCAAAAGAAAAAATATAATATATCCCAGAGATACATATGGTCGTAAATTTGGCGACACATATTATAATAGAAAAATGGAAAACAGGAGCTCGTGCCAAGAACATGACTCATTTATTCCGAAACTTTAAATTCTGTTTTTTTGCTTTTGTTGCAAACTTGTCGCACCTACTAAATCAACTGAATCACCAGTTGAGTCTTGTAGAAGGTTATAACGATTGGAGAAATGTAAGTACAACTTTACACAGACATGAGACTAGTTTAACTCACATGAAAAATTTCTTTAAATGGAAGGAACTTGATAAAAATTTAAAAAACAAAACTACTATTGATTTCCAGACTCAAAGCATATGTATGAAATGGAAAGAAACATTGGACAAGTATTTTAGAATGCTTGATTGAAATTATAAAATTCCTTGGTAGTCGAAATTTAGCTTTTCGCGGATCATCTGCTAAATTATATGAAAGGAGTAACGGCAATTTTTTAAAATTAGTCGAACTGTTTGCTATGTTTGATCCCGTTATGGAAACTCATGTTGAAAGGGCCCTACAATGAATACAATAGGGTACATTTGACTGTCTTTACTATTTGAGTAAAGACAGTCAAAATGAAATATTGGAAACTTTAAGTAACGCAATCAGAGATACAATTTTATTATCAATTCGAAAATCTAAATATTATTCCATAATTTTAGGCACACCTGATATAAGTAAAACAGAACAAATGACCATTATTATTCGCTTTGTTTCCTGTGACAATGGAATTGTCAAGATCAGGGAAAACGTTTTAGGTTTTGCAGATATATCAGATTTGAATGGACGTGGTTTATGTGCAACAATAATGGAACAACTGGAAAAATGGAACATTCCCATTGAAGACATGCGAGGTCAAGGGTATTAAAATGGAGCAAATATGAAAGGGAAAAATATGGGCTCAAAAATTTGCTTTTGAACAAAAATCCTTAAGCATTTTACGTGCCATGTGCTGCTCATACTCTAAATTTAATCATTAACGATGCATCCAAAGTGAATGCAGATACAATTAGTTTCTTTGCAATTATTCAAGAAATATAAAATTTCTTTTCATTCTCTTACAAACGTTGGGCAACCCTTTTAAAGTCTGTAAAAAAATTAACATTGAAACAGCCATCAGAAACGCGATGGGAAAGTAAAATTAATGCAATCCACCCTCTATGATATCAGTTAGGAGAAATTTATGATGCACTTTTTGAAATTTTAAATAATGAAAATTTTAATAAAGAAACTCCGCATGAAGCACAAACATTATGTGCTAAAATAAAGGACTACAAATTTATTTGCTCTCTTATAACTTGGCATGATTTACTTAACAAAATAAACCCTGCGAGTAAAATGCTTCAAGACAAAAATATGAACATTACACTTGCTTTAGAATATATAGAAAACTTAAAAATATTCTTACACAAGTGATACAAATTTAAAAGAAGTTCTAAAAACGGCAAAAGAACTGAGTGAAGAGGTGGATGGAGAACAAGAATTTAAAACTGGTACGGAAGCTCGACGACCAAAGAAGACCCGACAATTTGACTACGAGCATCATGACGAAACGCCACAATCGCCAGAAGATAAATTTAGAGTGAATGTGTTCGTTAATAGAACGTTTTGAACAGCCAAAAACATATTATGATAATTTTAATTTCTTGTATAGATTACTACAAATTAATAACGAAGATTTACGAAAAAATTGTGGCGAATTAGAGATTCTCTTGAAGGATGGCGACAATAAAGACGTAAATGCAATAGAACTATATGACGAATTATGTGCTTTCCGGGATATTTTTCGGAAGGATAATTTATATATTCAAAACCCTTTCAATATTCTTAATTTTATTGTGACCAATAATTTATCTTTCCCTAACTTTTCAATTGCTTTAAGAGTACTATTAATCTTACCTGTTAGTGTAGTGAGCGGTGAACGTTCCTTTTCCAAGTTGAAATTGATTAAAACCTACTTAAGAACAAGTATGTCACAAAAAAGGCTTGTTAGTTTGGCGTTAAACGCTATTGAAAATGATATATGTGCAGAATTAGATGTTAAGACCATTCTTTCTAATTTTGTGAATATGAAATCAAAAATCTTAAAATTTTAATTTAAAAAAAATTCAGGTTTATTTATGTAATTTAATTTATTTTCTGTTATGCTGTAAAGATGTTTTTTTGAATACTTATATTAAATGTTCTAATTATTTCTGAATTCTTTTCTTATTTTCTCATCTATCTTGAGTTTCTTTTATTTTTTTAAAAGAGAGTTCCACTTATAAAAATTATTAAAATTTTTTTCAAATTACTAAGAATTTAGTAACTTGTAAAATGCAAGAATTTTTTTTATTAAATTTTAACTTTAATTAAAATTCATTTTAATTTTCTTAGCGATTCAGGTTGGTGAGAAGGCTATAATCCCTGTATCATTATATTCAATGATTAAAGTGAAGTGGCGTCATCAAAATTTGCTTTAACTTTTGAGAATTTTTTGAATATTCTGGTTTTTAACGATTATCCTACCTAGCCAACACCCCCGGTTTGTTACATTTAGTGAACCAACGTGTGGCTGTTCCGTCAAAATTTATTTAAGAAATTTCAAATAATTAAAATTTTTATTATCGTAAAAGAACCACACTCTCCCGGATCGTTACAGGGGTGCTTAGATAGAAATTGCATGCGGGCACCAAAGACCCTAGCGCCAGCCCTGGTGGTCTCCGTAATTTTCAAAAATGTACTTGTTATCTGCCTTTGTACCCTTTCCACAGTTAATTTATCCCCTTCAAATCCTGGGGACCAAATCTGAGAACAGTGGTCTAAGTGTGGTCTGGTCAGGGTCTTATACAATGGAATGATGACTCTTATCTCTGCAGGTCAGTGTCCTTCTCATTATTGCAGCAATCTTCTGTGTTACTTCCACCACCTTTACAATAAGTCCCCCTGAATTTCAGGTTTCAATCACTCATCAACCAAGATCGCTTGTCTCCCCTACTTCCTCTGGTACAGCTCCTCCAACAGAGTATGCTGCGTCCCATCGATGTGTCTCAAACCTCAAGACCTTACATTTTGCTGCATTAAACCGATACCTCGATTCATTTGCCCATCTATCTAGCTTATTCAAATCCTCTTGCAAGGCCACCACATCTGCACTATTACTAATAACCCTTCCCAGCTTCACATCATCCATAAACAACTGAATATCTTCCTGCAATCCACTGACAATGTCATTGATATAAAGGTTAAACAATACAGGTCCCAGTACTGAGCCCTGTGGTGACCCCACTTCTAACCCTCTGTCTCCTTGAAACTGCCGCACTATACACAACTCTCTGATACCAATCGGACAGCCAATCCTGAATTCAGTTGGCCAACTCGACATCCTAACCCATGTGCTGCAACGTAAATAATAGCTTATCATGTGGCACCCTGTCAAATGGTTTTGCTAAATCCAAGAATATACCTTTACCTCATCTACTGCTCTTATAACTTTATTATAAAAGGCTAGCATATTACTAAAACAAGAGTGCCCTTTCACAAATCCATGTTGACTCTTACAGATAACATGACCTTCATTTGCCCAATGCTGTATACAGTCCCTAACTAATTTCCCCAAGATCTTTACTACTGATGACACACAAACTGACCTATAATTAGACACTTCCGGTCTGCTACTGCCCTAATGCAATGGTACTATCTTACCTTCCTTCCATTCCCTGGGCACCTTTCCTGTAGCCAGACTTTCATTGAAAAGCCAAGTCAAAGAAGCTGTCAGTTCTTTAGCACATTCTCTCAAAACTCGTGGTGAAATACCATCCAGTCTGACAGCTTTACTGACATCCAGAGTACTCAGTATTTGGAACACCCTCTCCTCCTGCACCTCTAAACCCTGAACCTGCCTAATCCCTTTAGTATTAAAATTTACTCCTCCAGGATGAAATACTACAATAAAGTGTTCATTGAACTATTTCACTATGTTCTCTACATCAGTCACTCTATTCCCATTTTTATCCCACAACAATGCCATTCTTCCACAGTCATTTCTCCTCCTACTGGCCACATAGCTAAAAATTTCCCTAGGAGTTTCTTAGGATCTTAGGGACAATCTCTTCTCATATTCCAGTTTCGCCTTCCTTTTCATACTAGTCACTCTCCTGGCCTGTGTCTTGTATTATTCATGCATCTGCTCTTCACCTGTCTCCTTATATATCTTCCATAGCCTCTTTTTTAAGAGTATAAATTTAAGAGTATAATATCATCTGCATAAAGTAAAGACCTGAGATTAACATCTCCAATTTTGATATCAGGCTTAATGCCATTTTCATTCATGTGAGCCACATTGGTGATGAATAACAGTGGAGATAGCATCCGCCTTTATCTTTTTTTTTTTTTTTTTTTTTAACATGGAACCCACTCATGGAATGTTTATTTGTAAATCTATAGTACATTGATATCATGGTTGGACTGATGATTTTTTTTTCTATTTTAATGGATTTTATATATTTTTATTCAATTTTTACTTCTGAAACCCTGCTCTAGACACACCAAACCAGGAACTTTTTCAAGACACTTAAGGACTTCAGCAAGTGGGGGTGATGGTCTCATGCTGAATGAGAAATTCATCTCCCACCCCAAAAGATAATCATACATATCCATGCCTGCAGCAGGATTTGAACCTGCAGGCTGTTGGTTGGAGAGCAAATATGCTAACCACATGACCAACCAGGCTAGCTTCCTATGCCTCTTTCACTTTTCGCTCCTGACAACTCATTATGTACTGCTCATAATGAGTTGTAAATCATATGCATTTTTCAATTCTATGAAACTTAAATATAGATCTTTGTTACATTCCCATTATTTCTCAACTATTTGTCTTAAAATGAAAATCTGATCCTGACAAGTTTATGTTCCACAATTTTCCTTAACCTCTTCTCAAGTATTCTTGAATAAATCTTATCTGGAATACTCAACAGGAAAATACCTCTGTAATTCTCGCATCCAGTTCTATTTCCATTTTTATAGATGAACACTATGAGCGCTCTACTTCAGATATCTAGAGCTCTATGTTCTGAATTATGCAGTGCAGCTACTGAAAACTATTATACCTTCATATTTGTGCATTTCTGGTTGCTACTTATCCACATTTCCAATTTTTTATAGCGTTTTCTATCTCAAGTATTGGTAATGTATTCCTTGAAAATCTTGCTCCTCTCTGTTATCCCTTTTTTAAGGAAATTTCATTATTTTAAAGTCAAGCATTGAAAATAGCACAAGAACAATTTCCTTATTCTTTCCAATAACAACAAAGTATTTGAATAAAATATCTTGTTCTATTAATGAAAAATATTTCAGAAATTTGAAAAATAAGTCTGCAGTTATTTCAATAATAAATTTATTTTTCGGATTGATCTAGTGTCACATATTTGAAGTAGGTACAACTTAATTTTTTTTTTTTTTTCACTCATGCGTCCAAAATAAAAATCATGTTTTTCTCTATTGTTAACAAATAAAATAAATGAAATGTAAAGTAAAGAAAAAAAAAGTTAAAATATTGGAAGAAGATTTCTGATACGGGAATTCCAAGTTACTGTTGTTAAGTCAAGTGGTCTCATGGTTGCAACTCATTTACAGTTCATCTGTTAATAGAACTACCATATAGGGATTAAAAGCAGTGTACTAATTGCATGATAAAAGAGAGAAAACCAGTGGTTATCTTTGAAAATTTGGATACTAGTCAGCATATTTTATCCCTTCATTTGGATGGTGTTAAAGGAATTAATAATTAGTATCTCTAGGGATGTTGCTTGACTTAATGTCCTTAGAACATTACTTGGATTTAAATCATATATACGTGGGTGATATGAAAGGCTCTCGGCCTCGACCATAGATGGCAACACTATCGGCAAGATTGTTTTTTTTCAAAGTTGATACATCTGTCATAAGCATTCATGTGAAATTGCAAGTCATTCTATTAAGTAGTTTGTTTTATACAGCTGTCTGAAGCAAAAGCATTGTCTGTATCCCTTGAAATGGATAAAATTGGGTATTATGTGGTTATAAAATTCTTTTACAAAGAATTTTATAACCACATAATATTATGACTTGCAATTCTTTGTTAAAATTCTTTGTAAAAGAAGGTTTAATGACAAAAGAAATTCATTCGAAGTTCATAAAAGCTTATGGACACTCTTCTCCTTTGTTTTCGACAATTAAGAAATCGGTTGCTGAGTTTAAATGTGGCCATACGAGCCTTGAAGATGATCCACATGAATGACGTCCAAAAAGTGTAACAACACCAGAAATCATTGATCAAGTGCACAATATGGTATTGAATGACCGGTGAGTCAAAGTGCATAAAATTGCTGAGACTATAGGAATTTCAAAAGAATGTGTAGGATATATTTTGCATGAAGAATTGCAAATGAAAAAGCTTTGCGCAAGATGGGTGCTGCACTTGTTCACAGTAGATCAAAAATGCACTCACATGAAAATCTCTGAACAGTGCACGGAGCATTTTTTTTTATTTTGTGTGTCGATTTATTAGTATGGGTGAGACTTGGATTCATGATTACACACCAAAATCCAAACAGCTGTCAAAACAGTGGACAGAAGCTGGTTGTTCAGTGCCAAAGAAGACAAAGTTGGTTCCATCAGTAGGAAAGGTCATGGCATCAGTGTTTTGGGATGCTAAAGGCATTTTGTTTATTAATTATCTTGAAAAGGATGAAACAATAACTGGGGCATATTATTCCAATCTTTTAACCACACTAGATGAATAAATTCGTGAGAAAAGACCCAGTTTGCAGAAGAAAAAAAATCATCTTTCATCAGGATAATGCACCTGCCCACAAAGGTGTTTATGGCGATGCGAAAATTAAGGGATATGCACTATGAATTGTTGGAATATCCACCCTATTCCCCAGATTTGGCTTCCTTTGACCTCTTCCCAAAACTAAAATTCTTCTTCGCTGGTCAGTGTTTTTCTTCGAATCAAGAGGTGATTGCAGTTGTAGGGGATAATGGTGCTGGAGCATCGCTGGAATAAATGTATTAGTCTTAAGGGAGATTAAGTTGAAAAATAAAAAGAATTTTGAAATGATAAATTCGTATTTTCATTTTTAGGTTGAGAACTTTTCAGACCACCCTCGTATATATATATATATATATATATATATATATATATATATATATATATATATATTAGGAGAATTCATTTTTACTCGGTTGGAATATTATAAAATAAGTTTAATGACTATTACCGAGAGAAAAGATGGCAAGATATATTTAACAAGATACTATTAGTTTACTAGTTTCGTTACAAGAACATCATCAGGTATCATACTCAAAGAAGTATATAAAAAATTACAGAGACTTAAAAATTGTACTAACAGAACAAGTGAAAAACAGTAGCATGTTTGAAAAAATGCAAGTATGAGTTCCATACAAACGAATACTACGCGCTGTCGCGAGTGCGCCAGTACTGAACAGAAGCAACGTGTGCGTCCGAGAGATTGTAACTCAGGCTGTTGTTGATATGAGAGGAATCTAGAGAAATTTCTCTTGATTCAACAATCTTTTTTGAATTGAATTTCAAAAAAAAATTAGCACGTTGAATTTGAATTCAAATTCAACGTGCTACACTACACTTCCAAAACTTCGTTCATTCTCTAGACAGTTCATCTTGGAACCATTTAAAAGAAATTAGCACTCTTAAGGCTTCTAAAATACAGAATTTAAACAAAATAAAACTCATTAGAAAATATGATTCTCTTAAATATAATCAAGATAGCAAAACTTCTCATTTTGACTCTACCTATCTAAAAAAAGTTGTCATCAATAAGTCTTCCCATCAATTATCTTTGGCAGAAGAAAGCATACTTGCTAAAGATCTCAACTTTGTCACTGCTCCTACATCCATCCCTAGAGAACATCTATTAACAAAGATAGAAAAGGCAGCTTCTTTATTACCAAAGAAAGACGCCAACCTCCTCCATATGGAAGCAATTTTCTGTATTAATAAAGCTAGACCTCCACCTGACAACATTTCTTACTCTGAAAGGAAAGCTATCAAGTCCTTAAAAGATAATAGTAACATAGTTATCATTCCTGCAGACAAAGGGAATGCAACTGTCATCTTAAACAAGTCTGATTACCATAATAAAATCTTGGAACTTTTAAATAGTGATACCTACTCAGAAATTGCTAATGACCCTACGATGGAACTACATAATAGAACTAATAATTTATTAAAAACCACCTTAGAGTTACAAAAAAACATTCGGCTTTCTCTTCAGTCGCTTCATCCCTTGATACCTCGACTGTATGGTCTCGCCAAGATTCACAAAAATAACTGCCCACTCAGACCTATAGTTGAGGGCATACACTCTCCCACTTATAATCTCTCCAAATTTCTAGCGAGTTTTCTAAGAAATCTTTCTGGAATTTCTTCTTCAGATATTAAAAACTCTGCAGATTTTGTTTCTAAAATCAAGGACATCAAACTTAAAAAAAAACAGATTTAATGGCCAGTTTTGATATTGTTTCTCTCTTTACAAATGTTCCTGCTCAAGAAGTCCTCGATCTTCTCAAGAATAAATTATCAAAAAAACTCTTTGCTCTTCTCTCCCATTGCATAAAGTCAGGATACTTCAAATATGATAACAAGATCTACTTACAAAACGCAGGTCTGGCTATGGGCAGCCCACTCTCTCCGATTCTTGCGGATATATTTCTCAACGAATTTGAAGGAAAAGCTATTAACTCCTTTCACCTTAAACCAAAAGTCTGGTACCGATATATTGATGATATTTTCCTCATCTGGGAAGACGGCGTCAATAACCTCTATTTATTTTTGACCACCTAAACAAGTGCCACGAAAAAATCTCTTTCACCCTCGAACTGGAATCGGATGACTGTCTTCCCTTTTTAGACCTCAAACTTACCAGATGTGCTGAGAACATTAAAATCTCAATTTTTAGAAAGCCTACTCATACTGACAGATACCTTCATGCTTCCTCCCATCATTATCCTCCACAAAAATGTGGTATTATTTCCACTTTAGCCCACCGAGCCAAATCATTACTTACCGAAGAAACAGAAATTATAAATGAACTCAGTTTTCTTAAAAAAACGTTTATTAACAATGGCTTCTCTCCAAAGAAGATTGACAAATTTCTTTCCCCCAGGCACTCAACTACTGCTGAAGATCCCCCTCCCCCAAGAGCCTTCATCTCCTTGCCTTACATCAGCTCTCTTTCACCAAAACTGGCAAAGATTCTCAAGAAATTTAACTTCAAAACGTGCTACACTACACTTCCAAAACTTCGTTCATTACTTTGCAAACATAAACAGAAACATCTTCCTACTCAGTTTCCAGGAGTCTACAAGATTTTGTGTGATTGCGGAAAGCCATATTATGGACAGACTGCTAAATCCATCCTTCTACGTTTGGATGAACACCGTAGAGATATCTCCTATAACAGGACTAGAGCTAGCGCTCTCTCTAGCCACGTTCTCTTTTCTGCTAACTCAGACGAAGGCCGTCAGCACATTGTAAATTGGACACAAACTGCTAATATCCATGTGTGCTACGATGAACTCGAAAGAAAGATTGTTGAATCAAGAGAAATTTCTCTAGATTCCTCTCATATCAACAACAGCCTGAGTTACAATCTCTCGGATGCACACGTTGCTTCTGTTCAGTACTGGCGCACTCGCGACAGCGCGTAGTATTCGTTTGTATGGAACTCATACTTGCATTTTTTCAAACATGCTACTGTTTTTCACTTGTTCTGTTAGTACAATTTTTAAGTCTCTGTAATTTTTTATATACTTCTTTGAGTATGATACCTGATGATGTTCTTGTAACGAAACTAGTAAACTAGTAGTATCTTGTTAAATATATCTTGCCATCTTTTCTCTCGGTAATAGTCATTAAACTTATTTTATATATATATATATATAGGAGGATTTGTTGATAACGACTTTGTCAATATTGATGTGTGGTTTTGAGTTCCTATTATTTTGTAATCTCTTTAACATTTCAAATTTTCTTATAAGATTTACTTTGTTATTATATTGTATTCTGGCTGCTTGAGATTCACAGTATGTATTAAAGGTATGCCATATATATATGGTATGCATTAAAGTATGTATGTATTAAAGGTATGCCATATATGCACAGTATGTATTAAAGGTATGCCATATATGCCATATGATATATATATATATATATATATCACAGATCAGATTGTGACCATTACTGTATGGGGGCAACATGGTTTTGTGAACGGTAAGTCATGCCTCAGTAACTTGCTCACATTTTATAATACAGTGACAGCTGATCTGAATAAAGGTAATGGGTTTACAGTGATACTGCTAGACTTTGCAAAAGCCTTTGACAGGATACCACATGGAATTCTAATCAATTGTTGTTGGTCCGCTACTGTTTAATTTGTACATTAATGATATAAGAAAGGATCTGAGAAGAACTGTTTAGTTGTTTGCCAATGATGCAAAATTGGGTAGAGGAACAATTAATACAGATGATGATGATAAAATTTTGCAGGATGATTTGCTACATTTTGAGGTGAAAAGATTACTAGCCAAATACCGCATTGATGGAATTGTACTCCAGAAAATTGACAAAGCCAGAGATTTGGGAGTGTTGGTGGATAGGGAGTTGAAATTCTGAGAGCACATAGCAAAAGTGGCTAATGCAGCTCATCGGATTACTTGGTTACTGAAGATACTTTGACGAGCTGGGTTTCTTGGCAATGAAGAAGAGGTGGATAGGATCAGACAAATGATCAAGATGGCAGTAGGTCATGGAATCAGTGGTGAGCTATAAGGGGCTCATGAAAGCCGTTTGTTAAATTTTTCTGAAATTTGCAAGTTCTTCTTGAGTACGTTTTTATTTTTTCAAAAAAAAAAACACATAATTTTTTGAAATGGTATCTCGCTAATCTGAACTAATAAAAACCGCGCTCGTTCAGATTAGCGAATTTTCCCCAAGAGGCAACAATAACTAGCATTTAAGGCAAAAATAATCAGATTCTAATGGTATATCAATTTAATTCTGTAAATAAATGAAGTAACTGATAGAAAAAAGCTACTGTACTGTAATGTAAAACTTAAAAAATAATACAGTAAATTTTTTAGTAAAAAATTTAGTTTGTATGTAATTGTTGAGGATTCTGATTTAATAAAATTGCATAGTTCAGTACATAACTTAATTTGCTTAAAAAATATCACTTTCTTGTACACAACACAAAAAACGTTTCACAAAATAACACCAAAAAAGTTTTTTTTCTTTGTAAAAAAAGTCACTGATTTTCTTTTGCTTCTTGGAAGATAAACTTTATTCAAATGCTTCTTCTCAGAGCTGTATTAGCAATAAAATTTTGTGGAATGGCGTATCATTCTGCTTAGTCCATTCTATACACACATTAAAACTGTCAACTGCCTCTTCATGTTTTACTTTTTTTTCTTGGAGTTCTTTATCATCATCATTGTCTTCTAATTCATTCTGTAGCATCATATTTATAATCTCAGCATCTGATTTGATTTCAAATTCACTTGTGGTTTTACCTGTGATACATTCTGTAATATCTGTTTGTGAAATTTCAACATCTGGATTTATATTTTTAACCAAATTATGCACGTTTTGAATTTTCTCTTTCTGTGTATCACCGTAGTTATACTGTATTATAATAATAATAAAATAGATAATACAGGTAACGCGGTACTTATACAATGCGGGTTTGATATAATGCGGTCTACAAATTGTAGTATCCCTTGTTCAACGCGGTTTTGATACAACGTGGTCTACAATTTCTAGTAACCCTTTATTTATTTATTTTTTCATATTTTTCACTGTGGGACTTAAAAATCAAATTTTATCTTCATTAAATTTGTGTCTGCCCATATCGCACAAGTAGTTATAAGTATCGAATTTAGTTTTATTGCATCACTTAAGGTACTGTACAGAGGCTTTTGCAGTCTCTGTCATTCTCAACAAATAGTGCAATTAGAGACAGATGGAATAAAATGGCACTAAGTAATAAATCACATGTCCCCTCTCACAGAAACTATGTTGTATAGACTTAAGCAAAAACATATGTTGCACTGAAACACAGTATCTAACTAAAAACTATTGTCCAATTTTTCAATTATGAAATAAGTGTTTGTTTTATTGCACTGAAATTCTTGATGTCATTATGACAGATCACAAAGGCTTACTTAAAATAAAAGACTATCAAGAATTGAAACATGCTATATAATGAATGTGCAAGTTTGCCTGCCACGTCAAATGCAAACAAGAAACCATAAAATTCAACCAAGGGTTGAAACGTTTGTGTAAGTTGAGCCAGTCAGTAATGAGAAGTTCCGTTAGAACAATAAATGACACCCTGTTTGGAATGTGTTAAAACTAATAGTGAATGTTGTTATGACAGTTTCAGATGTTATGGAATTCGATTGAAGAGAATTAGCATTTCAACTCAACACTTGTCCGTTGCTTTTGTCTTTGGGTCGTGTGATCTTTTGTTAATACCATACCAATCATATGCATGTCTTTATAGCTGCTGTCTTGTGTAAAACAAAATTCAGCTTGTACATATTGTAACAATTAAAAAAAAACTTGAATAATTTATAGGCGTATAAAAGGATATCACCTTTAAATCGTTGACATGCCAGCAAAATTCTCAGACCTGCCTCTGGCACGAATGCCATAGGTTCACCATCTAGGGTTTATTGTATAAAGTGTTTATTGTTGAAAATTGTCTTCGTTTCCTGCCAGGAAAGCACATTTAAAATCATAAGTGTGTTATTCTCAAGCTGAGCAGTTTATTTTCTGCTGAGTTACATACATATGAGAATTATAAAAATGATATCCAAGAGATTTCAAGTGGTGACGACTTCCGGTCATCACTTAAAGAACATCTATGAAATGTTATTTCTGAAGATAGTGATGACGATTAAAATATGTGCTTTATTTTATTGTCTAAAACATTTATGCATTATGTGCAATAAAATTTATGTACAATTTATAATTTTTATAATTTTATACTACGTATTTGTCTCATAGTTTATGTTTTCTTAACTTGCATGAATTACCTGAATTAAATAAAAATATTTTTTTGTTGGATGTCATTGTTATTTATATAATTTAAAAAAGAAAACAATTTTGGAACCCAACCTTACTTTTTCAATGTGATCTGAGTCTCATATAATGTCATTTATATAACGTGGCATTTCTATGGAACCTAACATCCACGTTATACGAGGGTTACTTGTAATAGCTAAAATAATAATTATTAAATAAAAATAATAGTACAAAATAATAATACGTAATAAATAAAACTTTTTTTTCTTTCAAACCACAGTTCAGATTACTGGAGGGTTCAGATTAACGAGACACCACTGTATGTTACATGATAAACTCATATGGTAACCTAACAAAAATTAGTCTATTCGACAGTGTATAGATTATTTGGAATTATTGTTTCAACTCCTCTATAACGAATGCACTCAAGTTTGAAAATAAAGTAAGTGCATGCACTATCTTTGCCCTTCTCCCTTCTGGTAGCCAATCAAATGTTCATAAAACTGTCATCACCAAGTTGTTCCACTGGACATTAGTTCTTTGTTCATTAATACACTGATGTATAACAACTGTTGTGTTTAAAATTTAAAAATAATAATACATTTAAAAATGAAGTTGAAGATAATAAGCACATTGATTCAATGAATATACAACAAGTTGGAGGAGAAAAAGAAAATCATTTACCTGATTACTACAATGAGAAGCAAGCATTGTATTTCAAAACGCAGTACAAGTTGTTAGAAGTTAAAAACAGGAAATTAGGATGCCATGTTTACTCAAAATATAAAAACTTAGGTGTTGAAGAAGAAAAAAGTTGTCACCTATCAAAGGAATGGGTAGAGAAAATGGAACCGAATGGAAACACTACAGACTCAAGAACTGCATCTTTGCTTAAAAAGTTATCCAAACATAATGAATCATTTGCTCATAATAAAATCATAAAAATAAATGAAGAAATAAAAATCTATATTACCAAATTTAATTGACAAACTAAATGAAAAAGAAATTTTGATAACTTCAAAAATGTTTAATTCTGTTTATAGTTTGGTGAAGAGAAACCGACCAGTGTCTGATTTACCAGATTTAATCAAGCTGCAAATTAAACATGATATTGATTTAGGATTATCATTGCATTCAAGATTCTCAGGAATTAGAATAGTTGAACATATTTCTAAACAAATAAAATTGGAAATATTTTCTAAAATAATAGAAAAAAATTGCAAAATTTCTATAATAGCAGATGAATCGACAACATTATCAAAAATAAGTGTTTTAGTTATTCACATACAAGTTGAGCTCGCCATACCATGTATGATTTTTGAAGATCTTGTAGAACTAGAAAATACCATTGCAGAATCTATACATGCTACTATAATTGCTACTTTAAATTCATATGGATTTTGTGATAACTATTTAAAAAATCATCTTATTTCATTTTGTTCTGATGGAGCTAGTATAATGTTAGGAAACAAATCAGGTGTTGCAATCAAACTTCTACAAAAATTTTCCAACATTGTGATTTGACATTGTGCAGCTCATCATTTACAATTAGCATTAGACAATTTGATAAAAAACATTAAAGAAATAAATCATTTTGAAATATTTATGGAAAAAATTGATGAGAATTAAATACAATTACAAAAGACCTTAGTATCGAAATTTTAAAGATCGGCCGTGTGTTTGGACCACGATGGGCAGCTTGCAGTTTACGAATATCTCTTGCTGTGTGGAGAAATTACCCAGCTTTATGCAAGCATTTTGCATCAAACAATAAATATAAGGGCTTTTTAAACTTACTTCTCAATTTGGAATTTTAAAAGATCTAGCATTGATGATTGATATCCTACAGGAATTATCATATCTGGCAAAAGTCTACTAAGCTGCAAAAAAGTATTATAAGTAACTCCTTAATCATGCAAACAATTAATGCAATTAATGATTTCAAAAATTCTGTAGGTTCTTATGAATCTAAAATTGATATCATGTTAAAATCAAAAGAATGTGAAGGAATAGTAATTGAAAGAAATCAGATTTCACAAACTAACACATCAAAACATTACTAAACTCTCTTATAATTAAAGGAAAGATTAATGCAGCAAAGTAATTTTAAACGTAAAAATAAAAATTATGAGGATTTGGAAGATGAAGAACTGAAAAAACATTTTAAATGTATGTTATCCTGAAACATGGAATATGGAAGAAGTTATGTGTCCATGGTTAGAAAGGAGAAAAGAGAATAAAATCTTTAAATTTTATTTTGAAATATGAAATTAAAATTAATGATTTTAGAGATTTAGTGGAAATGGCTTTGACTGGAAAGTTACAAAATGAAATTCCCAGCATTGTGAAAGAAGCCCCAAGTTTTTATAGCAACAATTGCAGTTTGCAGCACTTAAGCCGAACGAACTTTTAGTGTGATGAATAATATCGTAATGACGAAGAGATCTTCTCTCACTATAAAACATATTTTGGATTTAATGACAATATGTATAAATGGGAAACCCTTGAATGAATTTAATCCGAATCCCTATGTCAAATCTTTTCTAGAAAATCATTGCTCAACTATAGATCCTCCAAGAAGAACACAACACATGAAGAAGGAAGGAAATAAGGTGTGGCAGCTTTGTCATAAGTACAGTTACACCCCGAGTTACGTAACTGTGACTTACGTAATAAATCTACTAGCGTGTATGAACACGTTTGCAGCTTTGCGCAGGTGTGTCTATGACAGCCTTATTGCAGAATAGTAGTAGATGCTTCGTGTGGTTAGCTCAGTCACTTGTTATCACTGCGAGTTTCGTTACTTTTTTTACCCTTAAAATGGAATGCAAATGCAAAAGCAAATGCACAGGAAATAAATCTAAAAAACAAAGGTCTGCAATTACTTTAGAAGAAAAGTTGAAAATAATTCTTATGTATGAAGGCAGAAAAATTCTATCAGAATAGCTCAGGAAATAAATCGACCTATGTCGACAGTGAATACATAATAACAGTGAATACATACTAACTTTATCCTTCAGTGAAAGCACGAAAGGTGCGGTAGCATTGAAGGGCACAATTATTATCAAGAAGAGGCTGGACCCGATATCAGAGATGAGAAATTGTTGTCTCACCAGATCGATGATCTGACAGAGAAGCGGATACTGTTAAGTTTACTAATTATACAGGAGAAGGCTATGTCCTTATATAAGGATTTAAAAGAGCAGGCTGACAACACAGATGTGGAGAGTACATGAAAAATATTAAAAATGGAAAATATCTGATTAATGGCAAAAAATTGTAAGGCAGCGGTATGAGTAGCCATTGAACGTTGTATTGTATGTAACTTACATATAAAGTAATTGTTTGTAAATGTTTACCTGAAAAGGAGTGAGTTTTTTCTGGGTAAATGTGCACCAGACAGTGAGCTGCAATGATATTGTTTATAATATAAACGATATCATTGCATAATATAGTTTATATCACCATTATATAAACTTTATATAATGATGGCTGATATTTTCATATTTTGTTTCAAAGAGGGAAAAAAAATTGTCTTTATCTCTGATATGAATTTCATCATTTGTGAGTTGCATCAGTTGTTTATGACTTCAAAGTTTACTTTGTATGTTGTAATGGGAAACCCTTGAATGAATTTAATCTGAATCCCTTGGTGAAGAGAAACCAACCTACACTGCTACACTGTTGCTTATTTGATATAAATATGATTTTTTTTTTAATTACTTCACACTTTATTTGTGGATTTTCATGTAAAATTATCTCGAAAGTGATTTTATTAAATAAAATATTATAGTTACTGTTACTATCATTTTACAGTTTATTTATTTATTTTTGGTAATCACATATAAATAAATAGGACATAAATAATGCCCCTTGATTGGTACCATTGATTTTCACTTTGAAGTATAAAAACAAAAGAGAAATATAACATATTTTGATATTATTGTGTTTAGATAATATTTATTTATTATTTATAAATTGTTTGTCATAAAAATTTCTATAGCAAACAAAACAATTTTATTTTGTTTATAAAAAATGTGGACTATTGCATATGTCAATTATAAAAGATTTTATTCTTATTATATTATGATAGTTAAAAAATGTTTTTCTTATGTAAGATAAATTAACACAGATGATTGTGTGCAAATATTTCATGTTTAGATCATGAAATATTTGTTTCAAAATGATAGCCTTTACAGGTTGATTGTTCCCTCATACTTTTTGATTGGCATTTGTACACAAGATGCATTAATAAAGTTTTTGTGTGAAATAAGGCTTTTTTTTTGCTCGATGATGCGAGCCCTTTTTTAAAATTTCCATAGCTCACCACTGCATGGAACGAACCTTATAAGAACAGGTTGAAGATTTATGGGTTACAGAAAGTGGTTAACAGGCAGAAAAGGGGGGGATATGATTGTGAAATATATATATATAAATTAGTGAAGGACTTTTACAAGATTAATACAGAGAAAATTTTTCAGAAAAAGTCTGGTTGTGGGAGAACTAGGGGCCATCTTTGCAAACTTAGCAAGAATGTAGTCAACTGGCTATCCTTTTCCAATAGCACAGACTCAAGTCCTGATTCTCCAAGGCTGTACAAATGAAGAAACAATACAGGCCGCCATCAGTTTACGACGGTTCAATTTATGCCAATTCACAATAATGCTGGATGCCTGTGCGTGCTTTCTTAATGCAGTGTGGTCTGACTTAGAAATGACGCTAGCAGGCGCTCTAGTGTTTGAGTGTTTACTGAGCTACTACAACGTATATGTATCAAACCTAGTTTTACTGTTGAATCTACCTAATTGTTCTATTTAATTTTTTTTACATACATACAATTTATGGCTTACAGGGAGATATTCAGTTGTTTGCTGATGATGCAAAGTTGGGTAGAGCATACATTGAAAGTTTGCAGGATGATTTAAACAAGCTGGTAGAATGCACAAAAGATAATGGATGTCAGTTCAATGTGGAAAAGTGTAAAGTCATGCATTTTGGGATTAAAAGATTACCAGCTGTGTACTACATTGATGGAACAGTACTCCAAGAGATTGATGAGGCTATGGACTTAGGGGTGTTGGTAGATAGGGAGATGAAGTTCAGGGGACACACTGCTAAGGTGTCCAAGATTGCACATAGGAGTACCTGGTTGTTGAGGAAAACACTGACATCCAGAGATAAAGAAGTTATTATTTCCCTTTATAAAGCATTGATACTTCCACATTTGGATTACTGTGCTCAGGTCTGGTGACCTGGATTCCTTGGAGATGAGGAGGCTGTGGAGAGGGTTCAGAGAAGAGTGACCAAGTTGGTGAGTGATGTAAAAAATGCTCCCTACATTGATAGATTGAGAGCTTGTGGATTGCAGAGATTGGTTGATAGGCAAAGAAGAGGGGATATGATAGAAACATTTAAATTACTGAAAGGTTTTTATAGAATTGATGCAGGGGATATGTTTCAGCTGTGTGATAGTGATGGAAGAACAAGAGGTCATCCCTGGAAATTAAAGAAGAGTGTGGTTAACAAGGGTGTCAGAACAAGGTTTTTTGCCTGACTTAGTTGTGAGCTCTTCGTCTGTAAATTAATTCAAGAAGAGATATGACAGATATTGTTTTGCTAGTTTTGGTCTCCTGCGATGAGTCTACTGACTCCATGGAGATACGTGTAATAATAATAATAATAATAATAATAATAATAATGTATGTAAATTGATGTCTGATAAAAGAAATGCAGAAAAGTTAGCAGAACTTGATGTTAAGAAGGTGCAGAAATCAATCACACTTGAAAAGAAGATGGAGGTGATTCGAAGAATGGAAGATGGGCAGACGTGTGCTAATGTCTGTAGAAGTGTGAACTTACCTCCATTGACTGTTACTACAATTATGAAAAATGCAGATAGAATAAAACAGTCTGTGCAACAATCTATGGCAGTACTAAATGCAAAACATGTAAGTTATAACAGGGGTAAACTTCATGAAAAAATGGAAAAATTATTACCATTATGGGTGGATGACTTGAATCAGAAAAACATTCCTCTGACGCAGGCTGTTATAACTGAGAAAGCAAAAACAATTTTTGAGGATCATAAAAAGACAGAGGCGAAGAAACATTTTTAGCAAGCAAAAGTTGGTTCATGTGATTTAAGTCTTGAAGAAAGTGCCATAGTGTCAAATTATGTGGTGAGGTGGCAGGTGCAGATGCGGCAGCAGCTGCTTTTCCTAAAGAATTT
Source organism: Typopeltis vanoorti (assembly GCF_054136105.1). NCBI lineage: Eukaryota > Metazoa > Arthropoda > Arachnida > Uropygi > Thelyphonidae > Typopeltis > Typopeltis vanoorti. The sequence continues at coordinate 64,378,968 of NC_143549.1, read as the reverse complement.
CAAGACTGTGTAGAAAAAGGAAGTTATCTTCCTGATCTCATTTTTAATGTTGATGAGACTGGGCACTACTGGAAAAAATTGCCATCATGCACCTTAATTTCCTGTGAAGAATGTTTTGATCCAGGTTTTAAAGCTGTGAAAGATAGACTTATGCTTTTGTTAGGTGCAAATGTCTCCAGAACTTTGAAGCTTAAACCAATGTTCGTGTACCATTCACAGATACCACGCACCTTCAAGGGTCTAAAAGCCATGCTGCCAGTCTATTGGAAATGGAAGAAGAAAGCTTGGGTTACACAAGCTGTTTTTATAGATTGGTACACAAATTATTTTTGTCCTACCATGCTTTGCTTCTGTAAAGAAAATAATTTGCCAGCCAAGGCATTGCTTCTCTTGGATAATGCCTTGGACATCCTCAAAACCTTTCTGGAGTAAGAACACCATTGGATGTCAATGTTGTTTACATGCCTGAAACAGAACATCGCTTTTGCAACCGATGGATCAGGGGATTTTATATCAATCTTCAAAGCCTATTACCTCCGTATAACATTTATGGAAATGGTAAGTGTCTTGGACACTTCAGGAAAAACTATTAAAAACTATCAGCAGTCATTTGACATTTTGAGGTGCATTAACAACATCAAGGCAGCTTGGAATGAAGTATCAGCAAAGTGTTTAAAAGGAGCATGGTAAAAACTTCTTCCAGCATTTATGCATGACTTCGAGGAAGTAGAACAAGAGGAGAATGTTATTGAAGTCATTAGCAAGCTTGTGTGAGAGGTGGAATTGGACGATATTACAGATAAAGATGTGACAGAAGTCTTAGAGAGCCATGATAAACCGTTTTCCAATGAAGACTTAAAAGATTTAGCTGAACAATTATGTCAACATACAAAGGAGGAGAAAGAAAACGATGAATGTCCTCTGAGAGGTATAAAAATGGCCGGTTTCACAGCACATCCTGCAAGCATAGAGACATTGACTGATGAACTCTGCAAAATAGACCACAATTGGGAACAGAGTGTGAACGTAAAAAGGAGTGTAATTGCATCTATTCAACCTTACACTGGACTTCTTAAAGAAAAAGAAAATTTAGGCAGCACCAGATATTTTTTTCAAAAAAAATGCGGGTGATCCGAACCCAGGAACTTCAACACAGAAATATGTATTATCGTTTCGAAGTTTCATATTTTTTGTATATTATTATTATTATTATTTCAGGCAACTCCAAGGAGTCGACAGACTCTTCGAGGGAGGCCCTAAAATCATGTCAAGAACAACTATTCGACATTCACATATCTATCATACCTTGCGTTGAACTCATTCACAGTCGTAGCACCCACAACAGACTCTGGAAGCTTATTCCACTCATTCACCATTCTCCAAGTAAAAAACCTAGCTCTAACCCCCTTGTCAACCACACTCTTGCCCAGCTTCCATGCATGGCCCCTAGTCCTATCACCACCAGTCCTATTTTCAAAAATATCTTCTGGGTCAATCTTATAGAAACCCTTCAGTAATTTTAATGTCTCAATCATATCACCCCTCCTCTGCCTATCGACTAATTTCTGCAACCCACAAATCTTCATCCTATTCTCATAAGGTTCATTCCACAGACCTGCTATCATCTTGGTCACTCGTCTCTGGATCCTCTCCACTTCCCCCCATCACGAAGAAACCCTGGTGCCCATAACTGGGCACAGTAGTCCAGATGGAGTCTTATCAAGGCTCCATACAGAGGAACAACAACTTGTTTGTCTCTGCATGTTAAAGTATTTTTCAGAAGCCAAGTGATTTGATGAGCTGATTTAGCTACTTTTGCAATGTGCCCACTAAACTTCAATTCCCTATCCACCAGTACTCCCAAATTCCTGGCCTCATCAATCTCCTGGAGTACGATTCCACCAATGTGATATACTGCTGCTATTCTTTTCACCCCAAAGTGCATAACCTTACACTTTGCCACATTAAATTGACATCCATTTTTCCTTGCCCAGTCCTCCAAACTATCCAAATCATCCTGTAAAATTTTGACATTCTGTGCACTCATGATTGCACTACCCAACTTTGCATCATCAGCAAATAAGTGAATGAACACTTCCTCTCCTCTCAGATCCTTTCCTATATCATTGATGAACAAATTGAAAAGCAGTGGTCCAAGAACAGAGCCCTGAGGCACACCACTAGTCACAAGACATCTTTTAGACTCAACTCCTGAATAAACCACTCTCTGGTATCTCTCCATCAACCACCCTCCTATCCATCTCACCAACCTTATATCCATTCCCATCTGCTCCAGTTTACTGATTAGGGTTCCATATGGTATCCTGTCAAAGGCCTTGGCAAGGTCCAGTAGAATCACTGTAAACCGATTACCCTTATCCAGTTCAGCCGTCACTATGTTATAAAGCGTGAGCAAGTTACTGAGGCATGATCTACCCTTCACAAAACCATGTTGTCCCCCATACAGAATCCCATTTTCATCTATCCACTCCTGTATTCTTTTCTTGACTAATTTCTCTAAGACCTTGACAATGATTCCTGATATGCTAATTGGTGGGTAATTTACAACAGCAGTCTTGGAACCACTTTTATGCAGTGGAACTATTTTCCCCTCTTTCCACCCCCTTGGGACTAACCCAGACCCGAGACTCAAATAAAATGGTCAAGGGTACTGACAATTCTTTAGCCGCTTCTCGTACGACATGAGCTGGTATACCATCCAATCCCACAGATGTATTGACATTGAGGTTATGAATAGACTACTCACCTCCACTTCATTCACCACAGTTTCCGTATAATCTACTGGTTCATTCATTTCTGTAATGTCACCACCTGGATGATATATTCTTGCAAAGTGCTCACTCAGTAACTCAACCATATGAACTGATTCAGTTACCTTCCTACCATTGGCATTCTTTAAAATCATTCTGCCATATACATTTTTCCTTTTACTTGCAACATATCGAAAAAACTGTTTAGGATTCTCTTTAGCCTGCATGGCCAATGTTCTTTTTAATCTAATTTTGCTTTTCTTACCACACTCGTTACCCTTCTGGCCTGCGCTTTATACCGTTCATGTGCCTGCCGTTCACCTTTCTCCTTAAATTCCCTCGATAGTTGTTTCTTTTTTTGCAGCTCAAGCTTAATGGTGTTATTCATCCATTTAACCTCTACTTGATTTATTATTCGGACTCTAGATATACAGTCAGCCATTGCTTCATGCAAACACTTTTTAACTGCCTCCCATGCACTATCAACTTCTAGTCCTTGCAGTTGTACATGCCATGGCACTGAACCAATCAAAACTCCTAAGGTTGTCATACTTTCCAGCCCAATAATTCCACATGTGCCCTGTCTTAATTGTAAATTCCATACCTTTAGCCACCTCCCAGGTCAAGACCCTATGATCACTCTCACCAATTGGTGACAATGTGGTCATATTCGTTACAGTCAAATCCTCAGATGCAATTACTAGGTCAAGCACTCTCTGACCACTAGTATTTTCCATTACATGCTGTTGCAGATAGTTATCCCTTAATAACCGCATAAAATCCAATTGCTTCCTCCCATGTGTCCTCTCCTCCTTCCAATCAATGTTACCATAGTTGAAATCTCCCATAATAATTACCCTCCTTCCACTCATTTCTTCTATTTGCTTATGCATACTATCACCACCATCTTTTCCATCACCTGGTCTATAGTAGCACCCAATTGTATATTTTGTTCTGCTAGCCACAATCTCACACCAAATGGCCTCAAACGTGCTCTTTTCTCTATCCTGCAATTCAACTTCTATTCTCCTTGGCTGCAGCTCATCAGCTATCATCAACATATAATTTTGTTTTGTTTTCGTTATTAATAATTTTATTTTAAAAATATGTATGTATGTATTATCAAAGCTTTAAATATAATAATGTTACACATACTTCATGTGCATATTTTTGACTGCGTGGAACATAGCTTTGTATCTTCTATTAAAATTGGGTTTGGTTTACGCCCATCTTTTCAGGAACGGAAGCGAGGCGTAAACTGAAGGCTGCCTGTATTATTACAACTGGCTATCATCATGAACTTTGCCTTCTCTCTTACTTACACCAATACCCAAAACAAGAAAATCATCAATGCATCAAAAACTGATTTCCAAAGAGCCAAAAGAGGAAACCTGCATTGTTGCCAAAATGGCAGCCATGCATTCTGGTCTCTGACCAAAGCAGTTAGCCACAACTTTTGTCCAACACTGTTCCCACCACTCTTGCACCCACATTATCAATTGCATCATCATCCACACAGAAAGTAAATCTCCTGGCATCACACTTTTCTTTAAATGCCTGCATAGATGATTTTGGTAAATGTCCCTCAACTATTTAACACTCAATCTCTCCTCTAAACTTTCACCAGGAAATGATCAGAAAAATCCTAATCAAATTAGATATCAGAAAGTCCCCTCACCCTGATGGCATTCCTCCAACTGTACTGAAGATTTGTGCTCCAGAGTAGACTCCACTTCTATGTCATCTCTTTATGCTCTCCTACTCCACTGGCATCTACTCTACACCCTGAAAATTAGCCCATGTCCAACCTATTCCCAAGAAGGGCTATATATATCCTTAACCATCAACCTATTGCCCAATCTCTCTCTCTCTCTCTCTCTCTCTCTCTCTCACCTCATTCCTCTCTAAAGTAACAGAGAGAACCATAAACAGCCAACATCTATGCTATCTTGAAATTACTCAAGTAATAAATGATCACCAGTTTGAATTCTACCAATGCCATTTAACAGGTGATATGTTCATCTATGTCACTGGATAAGCACCATGGAAAAGTTTGGCAAATCCCAAATGGTTGTACTAGATATCTCCAAGGCTTTTGACCAGGTCTGGCATAAGGGCCTATTAATCCAAATTAGATACCAGAAAGTCCCCTCACCTTGATGGCATTCCTCCAACTGTACTGTAAGCTTTCATCATTTTTCTCAGTCCCCCTGACGTCTGCAACGGGGACACCAGTTTTTTCACTGGACGCACATTGTGTGTGTGATGGTTCTCTATCTTCTAACTAAAGCAACTAATGCTGGGATTAAATAAGGTTCAGTCCTTTCACCCACCTGTTTCTTCCATATCAATGAGCTACTCCAGTTGACCACCAGTTCAATACACAGTTTTTGCCAATGATGGTAAAATATATTCATCTTTTTCACTTGACAAACCTTGCACTAAATATACCACCAAATAAACTCATAAAACAATAACTTCTACAAGCCTAAAATTCTGATCTCCAAACCATTCTTCAATGGGGTCTTGGACATCAAGACTCTCTTGGCAAAAACACATTACAACCATTGCCTCCTCAGCATCCAAAAAATTAGGATTCCTATTTTTTTCAAAGCATTACTTTATCCTGAACAGCTGTTAACTCTGTACAAATCAAAAATCTGCCAATCTATCAAGTACAGCTTACACATTTTGCACAACTCCCTAAAAATACTTGACAGTACAGAAGAGAGCAGTCAGACTTATTGACTACTCATCTCTTACCAACCCACTCCAATCACTACTGCACAGGCATCTAGTATCTACTGCTTGCATCTTCTATAAATATTTCCATGCCAAATGTTCATCAGAACTAACATCAATAATTCCCACTTTCTCTACCAAATCCATTGAAACATGTGCAACTATCACCCAGCATCCTTTGGTGGTTGAGCCGTGGAATGCATTGCCTGATGGAGTGGTGGGAGAGAGAACGGTCAATGAGTTTAAGGAGTGGTATGATAGCCTTTGTGTTTCTCAGGGGGGGGCCTCCCCTCGATGAGTCTTGACAGACTTTATGTCTTAGGAAGGACCTCCCATGATGAATCTTTTGACTCCATGGAGGTCTGAATATTTATAATAATAATAATCCATTAGCAGTCAAATTCCATAATCATAAACAAGCTTCTTTTCTCCTCCTTCATTCCTACTGCTGCTACTGTATTGTGGAACAGCCTTCCTTCTTGTGTTTCCCAAGAAATATAATGCACGGGACTTCAAATCCAATGTGAATTATTTCCTTGTTTCCTGATTCTCTTCCCATACACAGTACTAACATGCTATAGGTTGACCAATCAATCTTTCATGTATGGACCCAACCCAACATAAAAAAAAAAAAAAAAAAAAAAAAAAAAAAGGAAGAAAGCACACACACAAACATATATATATATATATATATATATATATATATTATATATATTTTAAGCACACACACAAACATATATATATATATATATATTATATTTTTTTTTTTTTCTGTGATGTCCTGAAATCTCAGTACAAATGCATCCTAAAATGGTTAATGAGCCCAAGCATGAAAGAACAGTTTTTCAAAGTGGAACCATAAAATGTATAGATGCTGTAAAATATGATGAATAAAGGGGCACTACAAAGATGAAATTAACTGGTTTTGAATCAAATTTTAAATGTGATTTAGTGAATAATCTTTGAGATCCATTACTTAAGTGTCTGTATATAATTCAATAAGATATACAATGGTACCTCGGTTTGTGAGCATAATTCGTTCTGGAAACGTGCTTGTAATCCAAAGCACTCATATATCAAAGCGAATTTCCCCATAAGAAATAATGGAAACTCAGATGATTCGTTCCAAAACTCAAAAATATTCATATAAAAATGATTAATACAAAATACATATACCTTTGTATATCTTATATATATATATATATATATATATATATATATATATATACCTTTTTTATATTTTTATTATTTAAATAATATACATAAAGTAATCGAATTTATTAATTACATTACAATTACATTTTACAGTAATTGCCTTGGATAGGATGACTTTCATTGTAACTAACAGAATCACTGCTATCTGTTGACTCTTTTTCTTTTTGTGTGACTTTAATAAGGAACCTATCCAATGATACTTGCTTTTGCCTCCTTTTGAGGATTTCATGGAAATATGACATTGCATTGTCGTTAAACAGATTCATCGCTCGCACTGCCACAGCCTTACTCGGGCGGTGCTTTTCTACAAAATTTTGCACTGTTTCCCACATTTTACACACCTCCCTAATCTCATTTGAAGAGAGGGATGTCTCCATCTTTTTCTCCTCCTACTCAGACAAGATCTCCTCCATAACCTCTTGTAGTTGCTCGCGATGCAGATCCATCAGTTTGTCAATGGTAAACTCCAGTCCATGTTCCTCCACCAGCTCTTGAATGTCATCCTCATTCACCTCCAGTCCCAAGGTCTTCCCCAAGGACATAATTTCATCGACAACTGGCAGCTCCTGTTCATGAGCAAACCCCAATGCAATCAGACCACAGTTTTCTTCAAGTACAATTAAGGGTTCTCTTGGTGACCCCCATCCCAGGCTTTATTGATGATCTTGACGCAGTTTACGATGTGGAAATGATTTTTCCAAAACTCTCGGAGGGTAAGGTTAGTTCCTTCGGTCACCTCTAGGCATCGCTGAAATAGTGCCTTGGTGTAAAGCTTTTTAAAGTTTGAAATGACCTGCTGATCCATGGGCTGGAGTAATGGAGCAGTGTTGAAAGGAAGGAACTTGACCTTAATGAACTCTAATTCTTCAAGTAAGTCGTCCTCAAGGCCTGGAGGATGAGCAGGAGCAGTATCTATAACCAGCAAGACTTTGAGTGGCAATTTTTTTTTCTAAAAGGTATTTCTTCACTGCAGGACCGAAGACCTCGTTAATCCACTCAACGAACAAGATACAAGTGACCCAAGCCTTGCTGTTGGACCTCACATACGGTTTAACTGGCTCTTCTGCACCTTGCATTTCTTGAAGGCTCGTGGATTCTCAGAATGATACACGAGCAGGGGCTTGACTTTGAAATCACCGCTTGCATTAGCACACAGCAAGAGGGTGGGACAGTCTTTCATGGGCTTGTGACAGAGCACTGCATTCTCTTCTGCTGTAATGTAAGTCCTCTTTGGCATCTTTTTCCAAAAAAGCCCCGTCTCATCGCAATTAAACACTTGCTGCGGCAGGTAATACTCGGAAACCGCTAGCTCCTGGAACTCGGCAACGAACGCCTCAGCTGCCTTTGCGTCCGAACTCACAGCCTCTCCATGTCTCACAACACTATGGATGCCACTTCTCCCTTTAAAGTTATCAAACCATCCCCTGCTCGCCTTAAAGCCTTCTTCGTGTGGATAGGCTTATGTGTTCATCAGACATGTTGTAATAGGTTTCACGGTATAAAAAGAACACAGATGGTTAAGAAACTAACTATTTATTAACTGAAAGCTAATATTTTGCTGGTATTATATCCAGCATCTTCAGAGCACACAACACAAAGTTTGTTATAAATGTAAGACAACCACAATCTGGTGTAACAGTGGGGGCTAGTATAAGTGATTGCAGCATGCAACACAAGACTAAAGTCCTAATATGGTGCAATCTAGGTTAAAAAAAAAAAAAAAAAAAAAAATCAGTTTTTAATTTTTTTTTAATTTTTTTTTTAAATCTAATATTTGATTACTATTTCAAAACTTTGATTTTTTTTTTTTTTTTTTTTTTAACCTAGATGGCCCATATTAGGACTTTAGTCTTGTGTTGCACGCTGCAATCACTTATACTAGCCCCCACTGTTACACCAGATTGTGGCTGTCTTACATTTGTAACAAACTTTGTGTTGTGTGCTCCGAAGATGCTGGATATAATACCAGTGAAATATTAGCTTTAAGTTAATAAATAGTTATTTTCTTAACCATCTGTGTTCTTATTATACCGTGAAACCTATTACAACATGGAGCCTTCTTCGTTTTCTGTAGACGTACCTGGCAGTTTACTTACAAGGTCAGCGTACAAGGCCTTTGCCTTCTCACAGATTAAGTTCTCGGTCATAGTATCACCTGCTAGTTGCTTCTCATTTATCCACACCAAAAGTAACTTTTCTACATCTTCCAGAATACGTGGCTGTTGCTTTGATACTCTCGTGACTCCTTTGCTAAATCTAGCCCCCTTAGTTCTTCTTTCTTCTTTAATACTGTGCAAATCATTGACGTAGACTTCTTATAAAATCTTGCGATGGTGGCCACTTGCATACCTTGTTCATGCTTCCCGATGATTTCCTTCTTAATTTCCACCGTAATCATCTCCTTCTTCTTACCACCTTCCTTTTCAACCCTTTTCTTCATTGGTGCCATTGTTGTAGTACAGTTAATAAAGAACAGTCACTACATTTGGACACAAAATAAAAAAATACTTTACGCACACACACGTGGTCACAACACTAGCACGAATGTTGACTATATGAATGAAGTATGCCGAATGAGACCAAGCATGCGAGACGATTACCCACCATCCCGAGCGGCTTGTGATCACGTGACGCTCGGCAAACAAAGTGTGTAGGTAATACTCGTATTGCAAGACCTCGCTTGTTTATCAAGTTAAAATTTATTAAAAATTTTTGCTTGTCTTGCAAAACACTCGCAGACCAAGTTACTCGTAATCCAAGGTACCACTGTATATTATTATAAGTGGGAAAGAGAAAATGTCTTGTCTGAAAACTTACAGTGACTCCATATTCTAAAGATACAGCTGTCCATATAGCTCCTATACTTTGTGCTGCAATCATTGCTACTGCTGCTGGAAGGATATTAGTTACATAACCTACAAATATAAGTCAAAATAATTACACAGAGAAATACGTGAAAACATCACTTCAAACATTAGTTGTTAATATAAAAAAAATATACACAGCATATATATATATATATATATATATTGCTATTTTTATAGATGTGATGTGTTTTTTTTTAGTGGCAGCTCATTGCTTCATAGCAGAGGAGACTGTAAAGTTCTGAAATTTGTCACCAATTGCAATCTGTCAGTTCTGGCTGCAAAATGTCTAGTAAAAAGAGATGATCTTTAGGAAAAGCAGCATCTTTTATGTGTTTGCTCCTTGAGGCAGTCTCACCAAATTCCAGACCAGCCTGAATAATAAGATAGAGCTTGATATGATAGGGCTTGTTCAAGTGGAGGACTAACTCATCTTGATCAAGATGAGTGGTAGCAAATCGAGAGGTAGCCTCTCGGTTTGCCTGAATTCCAGTTGATTAATGCAATACAGTAATATTCATGATTACAAGGTTAAACAGTATCATAAATATTTTAAAATATAATAATCAAACACACGATCATTATACATTGGTGAAGGGACAATATGACACTGGGCCAGTTACCAAGTGCATCTCTATTCCATTATTCCTTTCCAACATTGCAAGATGGTGGAAAGGATCCACCATCTTGAGAGAGAGAGAGAGCTAGGAGTCGCACCTGGAAGTTGTGTTTGAGTGTGGTTAATAAGGATATGTAGACTAGATTTTTTGTTTGGAAAGTAGTGAATGGGTGGAAATGATTGCCAGAGGTAGTTCTGAGTGTTCTGACAGTAAATTAATTTAAGGAGAGGTAAGATAGGTATTGTGTGTATAAAGATTATTGTAAACCTCAATGAATCTTTTGATGCCATGAAGATACCCATATAATAATAATCCATAAATTGACTTAAATAAATTGAAAAAATAAAGATGAGTAGTTATTAAGTAACAGAAACTTACCTACAACTACATCACCTTGTTTCACTCCAGCATTTTTGAGTGCTGATGCATATAGTGCTACTGATTTGTGTAATTCAGCATATGTTACTTCTTTTATTTCGTTTGTTGCTTCACCTATAAGGATTTTTTAAAATAAAATCTAAATTAGTTTTTTTATACCATCATATTTTATTTTAAAACAACATTTTATTTTCACTATCCTAACTCTAGTATAAGAATTATAATCATGCTGGTAGGGTGTTGACTAGTCAAACAAGATCCTATGTTGTTGTCTTTATCAGAGAACTGGGGAAAACACTGAAAACTCAGCTATGCAAGAATTGGATGACCTGGAATGTAGGGGGAAAAGTTGGGTTTGAAGAGGGTACTGGAATAGGTAATGAGAGAGAGAGAGAGAGAGAGAGAGAGAGAGAGAGAGAGAGAGAGAGAGAGAGAGAGAAATGACTCAAGGAAGGAATGCAGAAGGCACATTTAATAAAGGGTATCAGTGAAACTTGTTATAGATCTAGAAATGAACCTGGTTTTTATGTTTGCATATGAATAATAGAGATATCAGAAACAACAGGAACAAAACTGTTGCATTGATTGAATTCATTCACCCAAAAATTCTTGGAATATGTAAAATGTGTCTGGATGAGGATGGCATCCTGAGAGGATTGTAGGTATCTGCCTATGTGAATTTCTTTCTCATAGACTTCTAATGATAATCCTCCTGCAATGTTTTTGTTGACAAAATCATTTCATCACTCTCAACAAAAATTAGGTATAATCAAAATCTTGAAAAATAGATCTTTAAATATATTAAAAATTATGAAATGAAATGAAAACAAGAACTTCAAATCGTATTTAATCAGTTCCTCAAAAATGGATATTCGTAAAAGGTACTAACAGAAACTTTTATTTTCTGATGAACTAACTCGTAAATACCCAAAAATTAATTACAAAGGCATGGTATCTGTTCCTAAGTTGGCAATGCATCAAGAAAAATAATCAAAATTCTAAAGGCGCTCAATTCATTTTTTTTAGAAAAGTTTAATTTTTTTGGTTTTTTACTTATGTTAAGCAACCTTCTGATGATGCTGATAACCATATAGAGGAAATACACCTAGTATAAATAAATAAAAAAAAAAAAAGAGTTAAAACCTGATATTTATCATTCAAGCAAATCTATTTGTAGTGAATAGCATAAGATAAGGAATGTGTTAAATGGTGAATGCAGATTTTAAGCATGCAGTACAGAGAAAGAAGGCATTATCGAGGCAACATAGATGAGTGGTAATAATCAGTTCATGAAGAATACAAAGAACAGGCAGGGAAGATGACTATTGGGAAAGGTGCAGAATGAGCAGTGGTTATTAACCTGGCACTGATGAGGTGGGAAAATGTAACAAAAGTGGTAAGGTGGAGTCCCACAGACCCACCCAAATGATGTAGTGTATTATAGAAATCCATATCTTTTTAATCAATATTAGTGAATTCTCTGTGGATTCTTCCTCTGAAGATTCTTCATCACAGTCTTGTTCTGTAGCAGACTCATGGTTACTGACTAATTCTAAATCAATTTCGCTATCATCATCTCCACTAAATGGCTCCTCGTCTGTCAAACTGTCATCTATAAGTTGACATAACCTCTGTTCTTCCTGCTCGTAACTCATCTGGTAAAAAAAGATATTATTCTTAAAATACCCTCTAAATATTTACGAAAACGTATTTTCTTATAGTTGGTATGTAAAAATATAGAAGATATAGCAGTAACAATAATATTTTAGTAGAATATACATGAAAACAACTTACAGTTTGGAAGTAAATATAGTCACGCTTTTGGTAAGGTGGGGGTCTGGTGGACCTCAGCACACTTTACACCTCTGCACACTAAACTTGCTTGTGTTCAACAGCCTGTCGTCTATGGCGTTGAGTAGCAGATTACAGGAGGGGAAGCTATACTGAGGCAATGTGTTTAACAACATGTGGCAATGACTCATTGCCACATGTTGTTAAAAAGTTATAGTCAATTTAAAATCTTTGGGATCTGTGAGGGAATTTGTTACGGCATTGACACTTGCCTTGGCATAACTATAAACAGTTATTAAAAATATTAAACATGCAAACATATTAAAATGTGAGTCTTACATTGGGTCAAGTTCCAAAAGAGTGGAAGGAAGGTAAGGTTGTGCTGCTTTATAAGGGAGGTGACAGAACTCAAGCTTCAAATTACACTCCAATCTAAGTGTCAAGTGTTGTGGTTATAGTGTTGATCCAGGATACAAAACTGGGTTGACAATAGTGGTATTATCTTTGATGGACAGGAAGGATTTGCTCAGATTTTATAAGGGCTTTTGATAGGTTGTCAAATGATCAACTGATAGTTAAGCTAGACTGAATAGGGTTGGAAAACCAGATTACTTCATTGGATTAGAGACTATCTCTCCGAATATGGGCGAGCAATAATCTCAGAATAAGAAAGTCAGTAGTGGTGTGCCTGTTTTAGAGCCATTTCTGTTTATTCTGTATGTTAATGATATTGGGAAAAGATTGAATGGTTATATTCAGTTCTTGCAAGATGATGCAAAGCTAGAAAGAACTATGAAAAGTACAGCATATGTTGGACTTCAGTAGACATTGAATGGGCACAAGAGTGGGGTTACCAGTTCATCATTGCAAAGTGTAATGTTTAAAAATTGGTAAAACAAAGATGGGATGTAGAGTATACATCTGGTGGAGAGCTATTGGAGGAAGTGAAGGGAGTAAGAGATTTGGGTGTTATAGTGGACAGGGAACTAAAATTTAGTGGAAAAAATTGCTAAAACTTGCTAAAACTGTGAGAATAAGACAACAAATTCAGGCTTACAGAGGATACTGACTTATAGAAAAAGGAGATAATGGATAAGGGCCTTGATTTTTTTCTTATGTTGGGCCATACATGAGAATTTGGTTCATCAACCTATAGTATGTATGAGAAGAGAACTGGGAAACGAGCAGTTACCATTCAGGCAATCACCTCAGGGTCACTAACTAACTGGAGGTAAATTCTGCACCTCACTTATAACGACATCCTCTGATGAGATGAATGATCAAATCCATGACACTCAATCCTTGTGTGTGTGCGTGTGTCCTCTTTTACATATTGTCTAAGGGAGTTGTCCTTCAAAAAACTGAAGAAATTCATTCTACAGATACTGTCTCTTCAATCCAGTCTATATTATTTTAGTTGAAATGACTTATAATGATCACCCTTTCCTTATTTGCTTGGACAATGTGCTTATACATTTCTGGTCACTACTTTCCAAATTCCCAAGCTTAGAGCAACATCCAACTAAATATTACACCCTGTCAACCTCATCCCATACTGTCTCCAAACCAGCTATTATTTCCTCTTTTTTGCAATCACGTGAGTCTTCTAGAATAATCATCAACATACCTCTCTTCCTCTCTCACCAGAGTCCAAGAACCAGAGGCGTAGCTAGTGGGGGTCTGCCCCAGGTGGCACTTTGTACCTTTTTGAACTTTTGCAGTTAATTGTAAAATACAGTCTCAAGAAATCGTTTCCAAATATTGTAATACTACTGCGAATTTTCTTCACAATTGCTGCAAGTGTTTCTAGTTGTGAGAGGAGTCTTTCTAACTAAGATTGATTACGAATTACCTACATTACTATGAAATAGACTTCACCAATGTCATCAACAATTTTGCTAACAGAAAAGAAGAAAAGCAAGAAAAATAACATTTTAGAATGTTGAAACTAAAGTTTTACTTCAAAATAAACATAGTGTTTTAATTTATTTCCCTATACGTCGTTTTGACTTTTTGTAGTATTTTTGGTGTGCACTGAGAAGGGTGGCAAACTCAGGGACTGCCCCGGGCAGCAAAAGCTCTAGCTACACTACTGCCAAGAACTCACTGCAGGAGGAGACTCCACAAAGCTCACTGTATACCATCATCTGCACAGACATCAAGTCATCTACATATTATTATTATTAAGAGAGACCTCCAGGGAGTCAGGGACTCATCAAGGGAGGCCACATACTACATGCACCAGCTGTCATTGAATTCATTCACACACACACACACACACACACACACAACATTGAATGGCAACCCATTCCAATCGCACACCACTCTATAAGAGAAAAATCTAGATCTCACCCCCTTCCTGGCAGCATTAATTCTCAGCTTCCAAGGATGTTATCTTGTCCTTTCCCCATCCTCCATAAAATTAAAAATTCTGTCAACTTAAATCCTGTATGATCTTTTCAGAAGTGTGTAAGTCTCAACCATATCACTCCTCTTTCTCCTGTTTGCTGGTGTCTGCAGGCTGTAAATTCTCCATCTGTCTTCATAATCAGTATTCTGCAATCCCAACATAATTTTTAACACTCTCCTTTGCACTCTTTACACTGTATCAGAATCACCAGAGAAACCAGGAGATCAGACCTGCACACAATAGTCCAAGTAAGGTCTTATCAAGGCCTTGTAAAGAGGTGAAATGACATCCTTATTTTACATGTCAAAGTTTGTTTCAACATTGAAATTATCTTTTGAGTTGTATTTGCAATCTTACATGGCTCCTGAACTTCAACTTCCTTATTTATTCACACTCCAAGATTCCTAGCCTGATCAGTTTCTTCTAGCATAATCCCACCAATATAATATGGCATTGGATATCTAATTCTGACAAAGCACATGACTTTACATTTACTATTTGCCATTTATATTTATATATAATTCCATATATTGTCTGTTGAATATGTTATTGACTAGTTTTTAGATATGTTTGTGGACTAATTTGTGTCCTGTGCAAAGTTTATTTTCAGTTGGTTATAAATTAAATTAAACTTGCCAAGAAATTATATTCTTGCTTAATACTTGCATAAAGGAATAAACAAGAATATAATTTCTTGGCAAGTTTAGTTTAGTTTGTGTCCTGAACAGAAATCCAAGATAATTACAATTTTTATTTGTTTTGCTCTTTTCTCCAAATTTTCCCATTTCTATGTCTGGTTATTTATTGGTTAAAACTAGATAACCAAAGGAAGATTTCCACACAGCCTGCAAGAAATGCAGGTTTAAAACAAATTTTAGCAGTGTGCCTTTTAAATTACAGTAAACCATATGGTGAAAATATTTTTTTCCCACATCCTCTACTTCAATTATTTAAAAATTGTTGCCAATAGTACACAGTAATCCAAAAAGCTTTAAAAATGTATGTGTTTTTACACGTTTTATTCTTGAGGAATAATAAATTATATAATAATAATAAAAAATAAATATTATCATCTTGGCAGTTAATCCTATCTCCGAAGCCAGTCACGGATGTCAGTTGTTCTCTGGTCAGTTTGAATGTTTTTTATGGTAAATAGAGGAAGATGATTTTTGAGTTTCAGAAAGGAGACAGCAAAAACACTTCCACCTCTATTGGTAAACTAGAGGTGGAAGTGTTTTTGCTCATACAGATGGTTTACATCAAAGTGGGATTCAAATTGAAGTCTGTCTTTCCAACCAGAAGGCATATGTAATTATCACTACACTATGAGACACTTAAGAAATTTATCTCTTAATTTATATTGCAATATTTAATATAACAAAATTAATTAAAACATCATAATTATAATTTAAAATTTAAGAACTCACTTCCCACATACATTACCACCCGATCAGGATTGCTATTATGGTTTAGCAGATTTTCAGCAAAGTTCAGTCGAGAGCCTCGAAACCATTCTGGAGAATCCTCAAATTTGGTTTTTGTGTCTATGACCTACATGTTAAATTAAAAAATTTAACTGTGAAAAATTATGCATCTAATCCAATCATGAAATCAACTTCAACCAGAACTTAATAACTCACTGAAATTGAGGAGGAGTGAAAAGACAGTTATTATTATGGATGTAATATCATTTCTAATTTAGACAAATTAACTTCACAAAAAGCAATAAAAACATTGCTCAAAATTTTTCAGGAGGTAAATTAAAGCAGTATTACCTTGCAGTGGTCCAAGCTTCATATATATATATATATATATATATATATATATGAGTGTATGTGTGTCTGTATATAAAGCAAGAACTATACACATATTAATGGTTATTTTCAATATGAAAATGTCTTGCAGAATACCACAAAATACCAGATAAATAACACACAGAATTCACTTGGAAGAAAGCATCATAAATTATTATCGTTAGTAGTAGTAGTATTATAATCCCTCAGACCTCCATGGATTCAAAGACTCGTCGTGGGAGGGATCCATGTCATACCACATCATGGGATATCTGAATTTTTATACAGATATCCTATATCTCTATTAAAATTAAAATATCCCACAAGTTTAAACTATATTAAATGAATTAAAGTTAAGAAATTAGTAATATGTGATATTTGTAAAGTTATTGGTTAAACAAATGTTTCTTTTTTTTGTATGTTGCAAGCAAGACGATTTCAGATGTAATTCTGAAATCATCTTGGCTAATGAAATCTTGCTTAGATTTGAATAAATGTATTAAAATTAATTATTAGAACTTAATTGTGATTTCGTATGAGCTGTCAAGTGTCGAAATGTTGGAGCTGTTTGTGTGTAGTACATGCTATTAATAATGAGAGAAGCAAAAGTCACTGCTAGGTTATTTGAAGTGATTAAATGAGCTTACCTCAGACTGTGAAGTGATGAATTGTTATAATTTCTGGCTGTTTCATTACAAAATTATAATTAAATACACTTTTTTGCACTGTGAAGAAAGAATCTCATTGTTCAAGCTCAATGCTGTAAATCAGTAATAGCAGCACATGATAATGGACATGAGTAGAAGTTTCTCAGTAGCATTTCCAAGCATGCACATAAGCAAAAAAGAATGTTATTGAAGGTTGCTAGGGACTGAGGCTGTCCGAGGGAGCAGAAAAGGAACACAACAGGAGAACTGAAGTTCTGTGTCTTCAATATATGAAGACAGAAATTAGAAGAAAATTTAGAAATAGATGACTAAGAGAGGATAACCATGTTATAAAGAGATAAGTGAAATTGTTATAGTTATTAATCCATATAGGATTTATTTCAGTTGAAGCTGAAAGGAACTTTATTGATTTCCAGTTCAAATAGAATGGGCTCAGTAAAGTGCATTTTATTTAGGATTCCCAGTCTGATAAGTAATTTCTAACTGTAGATGTGGTTTTAGTTATTTCTTCAGAAGCTCTCATATAAACAGCAGATAGGTATCAGGCAATTGTATATGGGGATGCGGTATCCCGAAAGAGAAAGGTCACTAGTGGTGTGTGCTGCATGGGTCAGTTTTGGACCCATTGTTGTTGTTCAATTTGTATGTTAATGACATTTGGATGGGTTTAACTAGTGATATGCAGCTGTTTGTAGATGATGCAAAACTGGGGAGAGAGCAATGCAGAGTCAAGAAGATGTTATGGCCTTACAAGAGAACTTGAATAGATTGCATGAATGGGCAGGTAAGTGGAACTATCAGTTCAATGTTGAAAAGGGTAAGGTTTTGAGATCTGGTAAACAATGATTGATTGCAAAACATGCACTTGGTGGGGAAACTTTAACGGAAGTCGTGCACAGATTTGGTCGCTGGATTTTCATTGTGACAAGGATGTATTGGATAGGGTCCAGAGAACATTCATAAAGGTGGTCAGTGGTCTTAGGAATGTAGAGCGAGGACAGATTAAGAAAATGTAAGGTGCAGAGCCTTGTGAATAGGAGGAAGGGTGGGGAGGGATATGATTGAGACATATAAGTTAATCAGAGGTGTTATTGGGTCGACAATAACACCTCTTTTTCATAGAATGGGAGAGGGGGGGGGTAGAACAAGAGGCCATCGCTGGAAACTGTATAAGGAGGGTGTGGACAGAAGAGTGAGGAGTCGGTTCTTTGAATGGAGAGTGGTCAGTGAGTGCAATGCATTGTCTGAGTGTGTTGTGGGTATAAACACATTGAATCGGATTAGAGCATGGTTGGATGAGCATTGTGTGCAATTGTGTGTACCTCCCATGATGAGTCTCTGACTCATCATGGGGGTCAAATGTTAATAATAATAATAATAAGAAGAAGAATTTGTGTGATTTATGTTGCTATCATATTTGAAGCAGTTTTTGTGTTTGTCTTTCTCCTGTGTGAACTCAAGAAGAAATAAAAGTTCTGTAGGAGGCAAGAGACTAATGTTCCAGAAGTTTTTGTCCATATAGGATAAATAATAACTTTTGGGTTATGTGACTGAAAGGAAGTTGTGCACGTTTAAGTGGTTTTTTTTATGAATTGAAGAATACACTGCTTGTGTAGTTAAGCAGTTGATTTGATGTTGAATATACTTGTGCATTTTTGTAAATTAAAGATTTTTATTCTGGTTACAAGAGTGTGAAGATTCAATCTCCTAATGAGACGTAATGTGTTAATAAGAATTTAAGAGGTTAAGTTATGTATGAGATATCCTGGGATACGAACTTGTGTGAAAAATTAATTAGGAGTTTAGTTTCAGGCATTTACTTTTGTATTTTGAATTTAATTAAGAGTTTTAAACCACTTGGAGTGTGTGAGTGAAGGGAGAAAGTAAAAACATATACATCCATCCACCACACACACACACACACACAGAATGAGCTGTCATATACACAGCTCATCATACTGTGCCTTTCACATTCTCTGCAGACAGCACACTCTCAGGCAATGTATTCCAATCATTCACCAATCTCTAGGCCAGGCGTTCCCAACCCTATGCCTGCGGGCACCATGGTGCCTGTTGACCAATTTGTGTGTGCCTACCGCTGTTCAACCATGTGCCACATAGTTTGAAATAATCACGTGCACATCACACAACAATTCATGCAGCTATTTCGATTAAATATAATGGAAATTGCTGCACATTGCAAAGCTTGTTCAAGTAAATGCTGAAGAGCTGAAGCTAGAAATTTTGGATCTTCAGAATGACAGTAAACTAAAATCCCATAAAACAGATGAAAACTTCTGGAATCTAGTGGATAGGAAAAAGTTTCCATTCTTAAAAAGAGCAGCGTACAAGATAAAATCGTTTTTCGGTTCCACATACCTTTGCGAATCATTGTTTTCAACCATGAATTTCATAAAATCAAAATATAGATCACAACTCACTGATGAGCATCTTGATGATTGTTTAAGAACTGGAATATCATCATATTCTCCTAATTATGAAGTGCCGGCCAATGAAATGCAATGCCAAAGATCACACTAACTTACACACACACACACACACACACACACACACACACACACACATATATATATACATATATATATATATTTAAATTTTTATATAATGTAAGCTTTTAAGTAATAAAACATTTGATTAAAATGCAAACTTTGTATGTATTCATTTAACAAAAGAATTCAAAAAATTTGCTTGAAAAAATGGATGGTGCCCATCACTCTACCAGTATTTTAGAATGTGCTCTAGGAAACAAAAAGGTTGGGAACCCCTGCTGTGAAATAGCTTCCAGGGATAATCTCTTGTTCTCCCCCCCCCCCTTACCACCAACATTCTATGAAAAATCTTTTCAACATTAATTTGACAAGAATCCCTTACCAACTTTTATATCTACACATATCACCCCCTTCTCCTCTCATCCACTGGATTCTATAAACTGCATCTTCTCAACCTTTCTTTATACTCAACATTCTAGAGACCAAAAACCACCTGAACCAACTGCCTCAGGACCTTTTCCAATATTTCTTCATCCTTTTGAAAATCAGGTGATCAAATGTGTGTACACAAGTAGTTGAAAGGTGGCTTAATCAAGGCCTTATTCAATAGAATAAGGCCTTGATTAAGAATCTCCGTACTTCTATAAGTCAGAGTCCTTTGCAACACTGCCAGAATTCATTGTATTTCCCTCACAATTTTATAGATGTGTCCTCTAAATTTTAGATCCCTACCCACATCATTACACCCAGCTCTCTTATTTACTTCACCTCTTCTAATTATATCTCCACCAAGTGCTACACTCCATCTTTATTTTCCAAATTTTAAAACATGCTGTGCCCATTCACTCAATCTATTAAAGTCCTTTGTAAAACCACAACACCTGCTCAGATAACATCCAAGTAATTAAATATCCAATCCCCATCCATTCTAGTTCAACCATTTAACTTATAATGTGGCAATCTATCAAAAACCTTAAAAAAATCTAATTATACTACTGTGTATTCAACTCAATTGTCCAATCCACCTTACTGTAGTAAGTAAACAGATTAACCATATCCTTCCTTTGGCAAATCCATACTGTTAATCAAACAGAATACCACTATAGTCAGCCCACTTCTGGATCCTAGTTTCAATACCCTTTCAAACACTTTAACCACAGCACATGACACACAGATTGGCCTAAAATTTGAAGACTGAGTTCTATCACCTTCCTCATGAAGTAGTAGAATATTATCTTCCTTCCACTCCTTTGGAACTTGATCCAACGTAAGATTCATATTAAACAAATATGCCAAAGGAGATGTCACCTCCCTGGCACATTCCATCAGATCACATGGTGATATATCATCAAGTCCCAAAGACTTATTAACATCAAGTTCGCCACCATATACTACTTACTCACTCACAGTCAATCTCTCCTCCTGAACTGCTCATTTAATATATCAACTATATCCTTTGCATCAGTAATCCCTTTATCATTTTCTCAATACCATCCTTCCATAACCATTTTTTTCCTTGCTGATATATCCCATCTGCTACTTATTCTAAGGTTTTTTTGCTTTATTAGCTAACCACTGCTCATGCTACACTTTTTCTACCCTTACCAACAGAGTTCCCCCTCCTTGCCTGTTCTTTGTACTCTTTATGAAGTGATTATTACTGCTCATTTATATTACCACTTATTTATAAATTTTCTTATTTAATCACCAACCTACCTTATATTACCTTCTGACCTTGAAATACAATTAGACATTGCTTCAATTAGATAATTCTTGAATATCACCCAAGTTGCATTGATCTTCTTTTTACCCAACTTCTCATCCCATTCAACAGCTGCAAGCTGTGTCCACAGCTTTTCACAGTTACCAGCCTTGTAGCTTCACATATATCCTTTCCTCACAGAAGTCCTCCTATGACTGGAACCACCCAGGTAATCACTTCCTAGTCACTCCACCAAAGACTTATTGACATCAAGTTCTGCTGATGAGATGATGATATCTGAGATTCTTGATTCTCACATATCCTTGGTTACATATTGCCTGAGGTGGTTGCCTTCAAATCTGAGAAATTCATTCAGAAGCTATCTTTGTGATTCCAATCTATATTGCCATAATTAAAATCACTCCTAATGATCACCTTTTCCTAATTACTTGGCTAATTTTTCTTAGACATTTCATGGTCACTGTCCTCCACATTACCAGGTCTATATCAACATCTAAGTAAGTAGTTCATTTTCTACTTACTTCTATCTTGTTGTTGAAAGATTTTTCACTTGGCTATAAATTAAATTAAAAATACCAAGAGATTATATTATTGTTTAATCCTTTATTTAAGTGTAAACAAACAAAATTTGCACACAAAGTATACTCCTGGATAAAGGATTAAACAAAAATATAATTTCTTGACATATTTAATTCACCTCTATCTTACTGCATATACATTTTCAAAACCACTGTCCTTATTTCCTCCCTTACATGGACATAGATGATTAATATGATTAATAACATGCCAGCTCTCTTTTTTTTAAATTTCCTTCTTCACAAAAAATATCATATCCCTTCCTGTTGGGATATGATATAACCTTAACCAACCACGACTCTATATTCCAACAATTTTTGGGTGAACGAACACAATCAATGTAATGATGTTGTTCCTACCCCTTTTTTGTTTTTGTTTTGTTTTTAAATTCTAGAATTTGTATACAAAACATAACAGTTCAGATTCAGAGAAGAGTGACAAAACTAATGACAGATCTGCAGAATGTTTTCTCTCAGGGTAAGCTGAAGGTGTTTGTGTTGCAAAGTTTAGTTAATAGGTGGAAAAGATGAGGCATGAAAGAAAGTTATTAAAGGGATTCTATATGAATGACACAAAAGAAATTTTTCAATATATGACAAATAGAAAAAGAGCTGGGGGGTCACACCTGGGAGTCACACCTGCGTAAGAGTCTGGTTTGTAAGGGTGTGCAGATTAGATTTTTTTTATTTTTTTTGCTTGAAGAGTGGTGAATGAATTGCATGAATTAGATGTGAGTGTTCTCATAGTGAATGAGTTTAAGAATAGCTATGACAGGTATTGTGTGTGTACAGGTGTATCCCAGTCATATGTAATGTTAGGTTACAGACCACCATCATATAGTGAATGCTGTATAGCAGATCACTGCCTCCTCTCCCTACTTGTAGATGCATCCAATGGTTTAATAAAATTTTTTAGCAGTCATATATGACTAATATTATTACTACATTGTAAATTATGTAAATAAAACATTTATGTATGTCAGTTATGCAAATAAAATATTTAGAATAATGGTAACTTGGTTTAACATCCCCACTGGCTTTGACACATGTTTATGTCCATTGAAAGTGGATATGAAGCATACAAAAGGGTTAGAGAAACATGGATAAGAAGCACTTAACCACCATTTATCACCATTAAGAGGTGTGTAATAATCCTTCATGTTCTTTTCCTTCATAGTTACATGGTGATCAGCATTCATTATTAAAAATTATGGAAACAATTACCATGTTATAGTAAAACTTCAGTTTGACAGGTATTGTGTGAATAAATGGATCTCACATGATGAGTCTTCTGACTCTATGGAGATACCTGTATTATTATTATGATGATGATAATAATAATAATAATAATACTTCAACTTCTTGTCCACAATCATTCCCAAATCCCTGATCTCATTTATTTCCTGTAGTCAAATTCCTTTAACATAGTAAGCAGCTTGTGATCCTATCTTCCTAAAGTGCATGACCTTATACTTTATCACATTTTCCCTTATTCAACAGAACTATTTTGTCTACTTTCCACTCCCCTGGCAATATCCCAGAGCTGAGACTTTACTAAACACTGCTTCATAAGCAAAACTGCAATTCTTTGCACATTCTTGTAATACAGTTTGATTTCCCATCTAATTCCATGGCAGAATCTTTGGGACATGCATCAACTTCTAGTTTCACATTGTTCAGTGTCACATCTGGCACTGCAATATCTTCAAATCAATAGTACATCCTTGCTAAATGATTATTCATTACTCAATCATCTCATTTGCTTCTGTTACCTCTCTCTCTACCACTGGCATTTGTATCATTTGATAGTTTGTCTTATACTTGCCATACAGTGAAACGACTCTGGAATTTTCTTTAGTCCACTTGGTTAACCTCCTCTCATAATCTGCTTTTGCATTCCTTACAATACTGATTATGTATGGTATGGAATGGTATGGTATATGTTTTCCTCTTTCTTTTCTCTCTCTCTCTCTCTCTCTCTCTCTCCACCACTTAATACAAATTCATGTTGCATCTGCTTTGATTTTAAGGTGTCATTGACTGTGGTACTTAGGACAGACTTATGTTAATAATAATAATAATCATGACTCCAGGCTACCCATAGGGCTCAAACATTTTGATATGCTTTAAAGCCAATGAATATTAAATGTGCACTATATCACTGTTCCTACCTACTACTACTACTACTACTACTGTACTATCCTACCATATAATTGCAGACAGAACTTAATGTATATAAATCTGCAGTATGTTTTTTTTTCCTCCTTTCTTTCTTTCTTCTTCTTCTTCTCCCCCTCCCCCACATAATAAAAATTCTTCTTGCAGCTACCACTGGTTTTAAGGTGTAGTATGATTGACTGTGATATTCAGAGCAAACCTCCGATGATGTTTCTTGATAATATGTAAGTGGATATGTGTGTTGATAATAATAATAATCATATACCACTCAAAGCAAGTGGTTCCACAAACAGAATATATAGCCTTCCATCTCTGAAGTAATATCATTGCCCATTTTTTCCAGCCTATTCAAATTTTCCTGAAGAATCACTATGCTAGCATCATTTCTAATAATTCTTCCTATCTTTTTATCATCTGCATATGTCTACCTCCATTAGCTCAAGTCTAATGGAGGTAGCCAGTGGACTCCTCAGATGTTGCCTTCTTCTTCCCCATTAAATGCTTTCCCATAAAATAGCTCCTCAACTGGGGAAGTTAATATTATCTTTTGAGCTATTTGTGCATGGAATGCAGAGAAAGTGCTAAGCATGTAGACAGTCATTGATTTTAAGATGTGGCATAATTAACTTTGTTGGCATCAGAGTGGACATCCCATGATGAATCTCTTGATTCTATATAGGTTCAATTATGATAATACTAATAAATGTTTGATATCTTCTAGATAATCAGTTTTTAACCCAATCTGCTAGATGATTATATAAGTTCATTCACTGTAACTTAAATATAATTTGTAACAACCTGTCAAATGCTTTTGAAAATCCAGAAATATCACAGTATATGTATTCTCCCAACATGAGCTACACTATGTATTTAAGAAAAGATTTAATGAGGTCTCAGAATGTGGTTACTTGCAATCTCAGTCCACCCCACCCCACTCTCCCAAAAAAAAAGAAAAAGAAAAAAAGTAACTATGGTTAAAAGGAAAAACTGTTTAATAATAATACTGTTCAATAAGCATATGAAAATTTTCAAACAATATTTACATACCTCTGTAAAAGTCCTAGAGTGAACAATGTCTACAAAATCCCATACTTCGGTCCAAAATTGAATATAATTTTTAGTTGCCCAGTTATGCAAATCAAAGTAATTTTCTGAAAATACGAATAATTCTGCTAAGTTTCAAAAGTAGTTCATATTATGAAATACAGTAATAACATTCTACAATTCATTGCATAATTCATTAAAAATTATATAATCATAAAAAAATCTTAATGATATCCAAAAGGATATCATTAAGATTTTTTTTTGAGGTTATGAGAACTATACTAGGGTCACATCATTGAAATCTGTATATTAAAGATATAGGAAATGATTTAATGGGAAATATTCAATAGTAGATATCCTGCAGGATTATTTATGGGAAACTGCCAGGTGGCACGTAATGGACAGACTGTGTGATTGTGAGCTCACAGCTAAGTTATTGTTTTAATATTGATTTAATGATATTTTGGTTTGAGGTTATGAGAACTATACTAGGGTCACATCATTGAAATCTGTATATTAAAGATATAGGAAATGATTTAATGGGAAATATTCAATAGTAGATATCCTGCAGGATTATTTATGGGAAACTGCCAGGTGGCACGTACTGGACAGACTGTGTGATTGTGAGCTCACAGCTAAGTCATTGTTTTAATATTGATTTAATGATATTTTGGTTTATTTTTGATATATTTATACAATATATAATAGATAAACTATGTTATTTATGGCACTGATGTAAACAAGAACAATGCCAGCCAAGGTACAGGGGTTTTGACATGGGAAGTACTAAGTTCCACTACATGGGTAGTGGAAGTTAGTACCGAAAGCTATGAAACTTAAAGTATTGGAGTGAATGGAGTTCTGGGTTTAATTGATGGTGAAAGAAATGTGAAATGAGGTGATTGAAAGTAGTGGTAAGATAGCGTATGTGAAAGTTGCAGTAGCGGAAGTTCAGGAGAATGTAGAAGACTTGAATAAAGAAATAACTTGTTTGCATGTTGTTCTTCACAGGACAAAGCATGAGATTAAAACGGCTGCAGAAACAGCAAGAAATTAGTCAAAGTGAGAACAGAAAAAAGCAAGAGGTCTGAAGCCAAAAAGAAAATGGTAAGAATAAACAAGAGAAAGAGCATAAAAAATTAATTCTCATGGCGATTCTATGATGAGGGTTACTTCAAAATCTACAAAATCTTGTTTCCCTGCTTTGAAAATTAATAATATTAGTAATGCTATAAGAATGCAGAAAGGGGGGGGGGTTAATGAATTGATTGTTTTGGCTAGAACCAATGACTTGAGAGGTGAGAAGTATTGTATGAGGGAGGATGCAAAAGAGTTATTGGAAAAAGTGAAAAAGAAGAATGAGATGGTAAAGTATGCAAGTCTGTTTCCATGTTATGATAAAGGCGAACTGAGAAAGAGGGTGATGACTAATACACTGAATATGATGAATCAATATATAGGTTGTGCAGAAAGAATGATATAGAGTTTGTGGATCTATGGCCTGAGTTTGATGGATATAAAGAGTGTGGAAGCATAAAGTCAGGAAAACTAAATGAGTGAGTGAGTGAGTGAGAGTGTGAGAGAGAGAGAGAGAGAGAGAGAGAGAGAGAGAGAGAGAGAGAGAGTGTGTGTGTGTGTGTGTGTGTGTGTGTGTGTGTGTGTGTGTGTGTGTGTGTGTGTGTGTGTGTGTGTGAGAGAGAGAGAGAGAGAGAGAGAGACCAAGTGCAGAATCTAGTCTCTCAACAAAAAAATATTGAATAGGGTAATCAATTCAGGAAGTAAAGGTGGTTGGGGACAGGCCTTCAGAGATGATGCAGTTTCTATATATTTATGCCAGAAGCATCAGGAACAAGAGGGAGGAGTTTTTGGCATTAGTTAGTGCAACCTCACCAAATGTTATAGGTATTAGTGAGACTCAGGGAGGACAGAGTATACAGGATAGAGGGCAGGGGTATTGATGATGATATCGGATGAATCGTAGCCAACAAAAGTAGGAGTCATCTGTGCAGATTGGAGTTCTTTTGAGTGAATCTGGTGTGAGATTGAGGCCAATAGGAAAAATATAAAATTGGTTGCCGCTATAGGCCAGGGGGTGGAAAGGATGATTTAGAAGATGTGCATCAGCAGATCAGTGCAATGAGTGCAAGTTGGGTAATTATTATGGGAGACTTCAACTTTGGAGACATAGATTGGAAGGGAGAAATATCATGTAGCAGGAAGGAAATGGAATTTATACACTTACTGAGAGATAATTACTTGAAGCAGAACGTGATGGAGGGGACTCAGGATGCGAGAGTATTGGATCTTGTTACAGAATCAGAACACTTGTCCATAACTAAGGTGGCTATATTGCCTCCGACTGGATAAAGTGATCATGTGGACTTGACTTCAGAGGTAGCAAAATGTGGAAATTTCAATTAAGAAGGGGTGTTGTTGGTATATATGGAACTACAAGGCAGGTGATTAAGATACACTTAGGAGGAGGCCAGAAGCAAAACCATGGCATAACGATCTGCAAGGGAAGGATATTCACAGTGCATGGTGGATAATCAAGGGGTATTTGGTGGAAGCATTATTGCCAAGGACAGGGGAGTAAATTGAGTAGGAGTTAAATGAATGAGTAGTATCATTAAGCATGAGTAGCAAAGAAAGAAAATGTTGTAGACGTTATAAAAGGAGAAAGGTGAGCTAATGGATGAATGGTACAAGGATCAGGCAAGAAAGGTGAAGAGCATGGTAATAAAGGTAAAATCAGATTGTGAGAAGAAATTGGCCAACAGGTGAAAAGAAATCCCAAAGAGTTTTTTCGTTATGTGGCAAGTAGGGGGAAGATTGACGATGAAAGGATAACTTTAATGAGTGCAGATGTAGAGGGACAACAGAAGCAGACAAAATTCTTGAGCTACGAAATGATCATTCTAGAAAGGTATATCATCCAAGTGAAAGTATTGTTATGACAGAGGTAACATGTGAGAACAGAGATTGATGAATTGAAGGTACTTATATAGCATATATTGCAGAATCTGAATGCAAATATGGCTGTGGGAGGATGGGATGTTGGCTAGCATTTTACGAGAATGTGCAGGGGAAGTGCAATGCCTTTAACTAGGCTGTTCAATTTATGTCTCAGCTCTGGCAAGTCCCAAGAGAGTGGAAGGATGGTCAAATAATTCTATGCATAAAGGAGTGTTGGACCTGGTTATTGGTTCAGAGGATATATGCATAAGTAAGGTGTCCTCATTACCTCCAATTGGTGAAAGTGATCACGTGGTATTGACTTGGGAGGTTCCAAAATCTGTGGATTTTTCTGTTAAGAAGGGATATATACGGAACTACAGGTTAGGCAATTATAACAAGCTTTGGAGTGAGCTTGCAGCAATCCCATGGCAGAACATATTGCAGGGAAAAAGATGTTAGCACTGCATGGGATAAAATCAGCAGGTATCTGAGGAAAGCAATGTCAGATTGTGTCCCCATGGTCAGGAAGACAAACAAGGCAGGCATTAGATGGATGAGCAGTAGTATCAAGCTTGATCTGCAAAAAAAGAAAATGTTATGGAGAATGTACAAGGAGAAATGCGATCAGTACACCCATGAGCAGTACAAGGCTCAAGCTAGGAAGGTTACCAGCATAATAAGAAAAGCTAAATCTGAGTATGAGAAGACCTTAGCTAATGAGATCAAGGGTAATCCCAAAGAGTTCTTCTGCTATGTGGCAAGGAAAAGGAAGAATGACTTTGGAAGGATAACTTTAGTGTGTGTACTGATGGTATTGAGGTGACAAAATCAGATGTAATAGTCAAGTTACTGAGTGATCACTTTTCAAAAGTCTATCACCTAAGTGAGGATATCTCTGTACCTGTAGCAACAACTAATGTGAAAATTGAAGCTAAGAAATCAGAGGTATTTAATATATTGCAAAATTTAAATGCAAACATTGCTGTAGGCTTAGATTGAATATCAGCTCGGGTGTTGTGAATGTGCAAAGGAATTGTCAACCCCTCTTACTTGGATATTTAACTTACGTTTGAACTCTGGTATCGTCCCTAGGGAGTGGAAGTAAGGCAAAGTGGTTCCTTTGCATAAGGGTGGCTCTAAAACTGCGGTAGTTAATTACAGATCAATCACCATCTCAGGAGTAGTGGTAAAAGTATTGGAAAAGTTGGTTAAAGACAAAATTTAAGAATGGGTGGATCAGGATATGATACTCTATAAAGGCCAACATGGTTTTGTTAAAGGTAGATCCTGCCTTAGCAATCTATTAACTTTTCATAATAAAATGACATCTGAGTTGGACAAAGGAAATGACTACACAGTGGTACTCTGTACATGTAGATTTTGCTAAGGCTTTTGACAGGATATCCCATGGAACACTGTTACGCAAATTGGAGAAGATGGGAATGGATACTAAATTGGTGATATGGATAGGAGAATGGCTCAGGGAGAGATACCAGAAGGTGGTGTATGGAGGAGCTGAGTCCAGGATGAGGCAGGTGACCAGTGGTGTGCCTCAGGGCTCTGTGCTTGGGCCATTGTTGTTTAATTTGTATATAAATGATATAGGAAATGGCTTAAAGGGAGATATTCAGTTGTTTGCTGATGATGCAAAGTTGGGTAGCACAATAAAAAATCAAGCTGATGTTGAAAGTTTGCAGGATGATTTAAATAAGCTGGTGGAATGGGCAAAAGATAATGGATGTCAGTTCAATGTGGAAAAGTGTAAAGTCATGCATTTTGGGATTAAAAGATTACCAGCTATGTACTACATTGATGGAACAGTACTCCAAGAGATTGATGAGGCTAGGGACTTAGGGGTGTTGATAGATAGGGAGATGAAGTTCACAGGACACATTGCTAAGGTGTTCAAGATTGCACACAGGATTATTTGGATGTTGAGGAACACACTGACATCCAGAGATAAAGAGGTTATTATTCCCCTTTATAAAGTGGAAGCATGCTTCCCAAATGTGGAAGTATCAATGCTTCCCAAATGTGGAAGCATTGATACTTCCACATTTGGAATTACTGCACTCAGGTCTGGTCACCTGGATTCCTTGGAGATGAGGAGGCTGTGGAGAGGGTACAGAGAAGAGTGACCAAGTTGGTGAGTGACGTAAAAAATGCTCTGTACATTGATAGATTGAGAGCTTGTGGATTGGAAAGGTTGGTTGATAGGGAGAGAAGAGGGGACATGATAGAAACATTTAAATTACTGAAAGATTTTTATAGGATTGATGCAGGGGAAATGTTTCAGCTGTGTGATAGTGATGGAAGAAAAAGAGGTCATCCCTGGAAATTAAAGAAGAGTGTGGTTAACAAGGGTGTCAGAACAAGGTTTTTTGCCTGGAGGGTAGTGAATGAGTGGAATTCATTGCCTGACTTAGTTGTGAGCTCTTCATCTGATATGACAATATCTGTCATATCTCAAGAAGAGATATGACAGATATTGTTTTGCTAGTTTGGGTCTCCCGCGATGAGTCTACTGACTCCATGGAGATACCCATAATAATAATAATAATAATAAGTCTGTGGAAGCAAATTATAGACCTATTAGTATCTCAGGAGTGGTGGTGGTGGTGGGAAGAGTACTATAAAGGTTGGTCAAAAAGAGAATTCAGGAATGGATGGATAAGAATATGATACTCTATGAGGGGGGGGCAGCATGGCTTTGTGAAGGATTGGTCATGCTTTAGTAATCTACACTTTTTTATAATAGGATGACAACATAAAGGGAATGGCTACACGATGATACTGCTGGACTTTGCAAAAGTGTTTGACAGGATATCACATGGAACTCTATTATGCAAACTGCAACAAATAGGGATGAATAGGAAACTGGTGATATGCATAAAAGGATGGCTGATGGACCAATACCAAAGCGTAGTACATGGAAGAGCAGAATCAAGGAGAAGGCACTCTAACACGGTAGTTATTTCCATAATTTTCGTGATGTATTCTGATCCCCGTGTAAGCATGAAGGAAAAGAGAAGGCAGGTAACTAATGGTGTATGCAGGACTGTGCTTGGATCACTGCTGTTTAATTTATACATAAATGATACAGGAAATAATTTGAAGGGAGATATTGAGTTATTTGCTGATGATACAAAGTTGGGTAGAGTAATAGTTAATCAAGTTAATACAGAGAGCTTCTGCCATTCTACCACTTTCATCCTTGTAATCATCTTACCATGAAGAATGATCATGGTAAGATGATCAGTCTTCCTTCTACTTGCCACATATCTAAAAAAACTCTCTAGGGTTTTTCTTTGCCTGATTTGCCAATTTCTGCTCATACTCTAATTTTGTTTTCCTTACTAACTGAGCCACTCTCCTGGCTTGTTCTTTATACTCTTCACGTGACTGATTATTATCATTATTTATCTTGTACTTCTTCCAAAGTATCTTCTTTTTCCAGATTTCATGTTTAAACTCCACATTCATCCAATTTACACCTACCTTATTCAACCTTTTGGCCTTCAGAATACAGTCATACATTGATGCTGTTATGTATTTCTTTGTCAGTTCCCATGCAGCATTTATTTCCTTACCACTCAACTTCTCGTTCCAAATGTAAATTCCATATGTAACTACTTATCTGTATGAGTGGGTTTTTTGTAAATGGAGGAGGATAATGAGTATTAGGAAGTTGTGCCACTAGTGTATCTAAAAAGGGGAGACAATTGTTACTTTCTTCTTCTATGGTGAAGTTTATTTTAGAGTATTGACTGTTAAGATGCTAAAAAATGTATCTACTGTGTCTAGACCATGAGGCCAAACAGCAAACACATGATAAACATAGTGCTGCCAAATTATTGGTTTAAGTGTGGCGGTGTTGAGTGCTTGGGTTTCAAAATATTCCATATAGAAATAAGGTGAGGAGGGAGGGAGGGAGGGGGAAACTCATAACAGTCTCATCAAGTTGTTTGTATATTTTTCCTTTTCATAGAAAATAACCTGTACATATATCATGAATTTAAATAACTCATTTATGTCAGAGAGAAATGTGGCTGAGGTTAAGGGTGTCTGTCAATGGTACATTAGTGAATAGCGAAATAATATCAAAACTGACCATGATGTCAGAATCTGTCAAAGATTTTTTTATTAATGCTTTAAAGTGAAAAGAGTTTTTTAATAGTTGAGGGTGAGTTGCATGTAAGGGTATAAAGTGATTTGGGTAAATGTTTAGCCAGTTTATAGGTGGGACTGTCTATGCTGTCTACTGTAGGATGAAGAGGGATATCAGGTTTGTGAATTTTAGAAGTCCTGTATATCCAGGGTGGGTTGATGAGATAAGGAATTGAATTTTTTGGTAATTTTGTTGAATCAAGATGTAACTTTTTTTAATAATTTACACACTTTTTCTTTTGGGATTTTATAGGAACTCAATCTATGATCTGTAAGTAGAGGAGTCTTTAAGAAGATGATTGAACAAATAATGTATTTGTTCAATATTTGTTCCTACATAACTTTTTAAGTACTGATATTTCTTTAGGTGGAATATTATTCTTGAGAGGTTTGGACTTCTTTAGAATAATAGCTACATCCAAACAAATGTTATTAGCCACTATGGATGTAAAATCATAGATACCAGGTTCTACACTAGTCATAATTTCCAGAAATGGCAATTTTTTTTTTTAGGAACAACAGCAAAATTATGCTGACAACTAAGTGTATTGACTGCATTGTCTGAGAGTGTCAGCAACGAAGATTCACCACTATGCATTCTTGTCGTAGTAGTAGTGTTCATGAACAGCTTCACTGTTGAAGAGCTGCAAACAGATAGCAATTCAAAACCATTTCAAATTCTTTGCTAGCAGGATTTTCAAAAATGGTGATTAGAACTGATCACAGTTCTGAATTAAGTATTTCCGAAAGCTTTTTATGTAGCATGCTGATAGTAGTAGTGATTTTAGCTAACTTGATACAAGTGCCAGTAATCTGTTCTCAAATTACTGTTAAGTTTGCCTCTGAATAAATATGTCTAGCTTTTCCAGAATCAAACTTCTGAATACCTCACTGAATACTTCTGTTAGAATCTTAGACAGTTTCGAATGGTATTTGTGTCCTGACATCTCTTTAGGAAGGCTAGCTGATTCAATACAAAATTAATAACGGAAAAAACTGACGAACAAAGATTATTTAATGGTATAATTTTTGCCTGTGTGTCACAGGCCATCTTCAGTACATTAAGCTCAAATTAAACAATAACTGACAATTCCAAAAAATGCCACCTAAATAGCTGGTGTAAGATAACTAAAAAGGTCAATAACTTTCCTAAAATAAAATAAAATTAATTAATTAAAAAATAATAATAAACAAAAATTTTTTTTTTAAAAATAAATAAATAATAAATTAAAAAAAAAAATCAATACAATAAAAAGTTAGGAAAGATTAACTGATTTGTAAAGTACTATCTCCCATAAAGGGGATAGACGTAAGCCGTCGGATCTGTTTAAGTTAGGAGAATGAAGTAGAGTTTGACATGTTTCTTTATAAAGGTGTTCCATGAGAAACTGACTTTTGTGGAGAACTCTTGTCTTTCTCCAATGAACTCTGTGTCTAGTGAAGATGGCATGTTCTGCAAGTCCAGACTTTTCAGGTTTAAAGTATTCAATATAAGATTGGTGTTCTTCTAGCCAAATAGAGGCAGATCTTCCCGTTTCGAAATAAGATAATCCACAAGAGCATGGAATCTGGGAGACACCTGGATGATTAAGATGTGGAAGCTTGTCCTTAGGAGAAGTGAGAAAGGTAGAGATTTTTCTACATGGCCGAAAGGTAACAAAAATATTCAGTGGTTTTAAAACTTTTGCTATACGTTCACTGATGCCTTGTACATAAAGGATAGTAATGCGCGTTATTTCTTCTGTGTTTGAAGAGGAAGACATATTAAAACTACTCAAAGTTCTTTTAATGAAGCAATTCTTATAACCATTAGATAGAAAGGAAAAAGTTATATATTGTAGTTCTTTCTGTAAAAGATCGTCTGAAGAACAAAAGGAGTGGGCACAATGAACCAGTGTTTTAATAGTTCCTGCCTTTTGACTATATTGTACGAGTCTTCTTTCTATAGGCTGAGAAATGTAGGTTACCATCTGGTTGGCGAAGAATTAGAAGATCTAAATAGGTTAACTGCTTAATTGATTCTACTTTTAGGGTAAACTTGATCCTAGGATGAAATGCGTTTAACTTAGTGAGAAATTGTTGAAGTTCATCCGAAGAGCCATTCCGTATAGCAAAAATATCTGAACCAATATACAATTATACTATTAAATAATCTTTGTACGCGAGTTTTTTCTGTTATTAATTTTGTATCGGTATGTCTACTCATGGTATACCTCTTTTAAAACTTATAGCTGATTCAGTTATCCTGACAGTTTTAGTTTCCACTTAATGAAGTTGATGGGCTTTATGTGCAATTTCTTCTCTGTGCAGAATTTGAATTATTTATTAAACTCAACAATATGTCGCTGGCTTTGTAAACCAGTGTGGTCAGGAACAGTGAAACTGTTTTCAACCATAACTACAAAAAGAACACGTAGTGATGAATCTATTGTTGCAGACACTCTCAGAAGACGTGCTCAACATACATCGTGATGGGAATAATTTCACCATCATGCCAAAAAATGACGGTTCTGGAAATTATGACCAGTGTAGATTGTTGTATCCATAATCTTACACCAACAGTGGCTAATAACATTCATTTAGATGTGGCTAGCATTCTCACGAAATCCAAGCCTTCCAAAAATAACGTTCCACTTCAAGAAATAGCAGCACTTTAAAAAGCTATATAGGAACAAACAAATTACTGTGACTAAAGCCAGTAAGGAAAATATTACATCATTATGAATCAAACAGCTTACTTATCATTAAGGCCTCCATCAAGTCAAAAGACTCATCGCAGGAAGTCCTTCCTAGGAAACACAGTCTATCAAGACTCATTGTGGGAGGTCCCTCCTAGAAAACACAAATTCTATCATACCACTCCTTAAACTCATTGAACGTTCTTGCTCTCTCACCACAGGCAATGAATCAGGCAATGAATTCCATGGTTCAACCACCCTCCATACATTCACCCTATTGTTCACAGTTCCCTTTCACAACTTCCATGGCCCCTTGTCATCACTCCCTCCTGTTGTTCAACCAAGTGAAAAAATTTCCAGTGTCAATCCTGTAACCACCTTTCAACAGTTTAAAAGTCTCAATCATATCACCTCTCCTTCTTCTATTCACTAAACTCTGCAGTCCACATTCCCTCAGCCAATCGTCATAACTAACATTGTACATTCCTGAAACCATCTTTGTTATCTGCCTTTGTACCCTTTCCACAGTTAATTTATCCCCTTCAAATTCTGAGAACAATAGT
Organism: Typopeltis vanoorti; assembly: GCF_054136105.1. Lineage (NCBI taxonomy): Eukaryota > Metazoa > Arthropoda > Arachnida > Uropygi > Thelyphonidae > Typopeltis > Typopeltis vanoorti. The sequence goes on along the minus strand of NC_143549.1, from coordinate 64,343,320 downwards.
CTAAGTGTGGTCTGATCAGGGTTTTATACAACGGAATGATAACTCTTTTATCTCTACATGTCAGCGTCCTCATTACTGCAGCAATCCTCTGTGTTACCTTCACCACTTTTGCAATATGTTCCCTGAATTTCAGGTTTCTATCAATCATCAACTCCAGATCTCTTGTTTCCACTACTTCCTCCAGTATAGCTCCTCCAATAGAGTATGCAGTGTCCCAAACCTCAATACCTTACATTTTGCTGCATAAAACTGATAGCCCCAATCATTTGCCCATATGTCTAGCCTATTCAAATCCTCTTGCAGGACTACCACATCTGCACTATTACTAATAACCCTTCCCAGCTTCACATCATCTGCAAAAAACTTGAGCTGTGCAGAAGAAAGTGATTTTTAATCAGTGAATAGTCCGTTTTTTCCCCCATTTTTCAACGTTTTTGAGTGCTAATTTGTTTCTTTGAATACAAGTGTACTTCAGTGCTTGTTTTTTAGAAGTTGGTTGCTGTTGCAATATAATATATTTTGGTTATTATAATATATTTTGATATAATATATATATATATATATATATATATATATATATATATATATATATTTTGGTTAATATATTTGATTCCGTCAGAATCGAATGCATAATGGTGGAAGACAAAACGAAGCTAAGTTTTCATTACTGTATTTAGTTATATTTCATTTTATTTAATTATATTTAGTGTATTTAAATGTTTTGTTTTGCTTGTAATTATTTGTAATTTTTTTTTCTTATTTATTTAACGGAATTTATTAATTGAATAATTATTAAAGATTACGCTACTCGGCAGTAAGTAATAATGGCAGATTCAGCTGAAGTCGCGAGTGGCATATCGCCAAGTCCTCCGCCATTTAAGTACTCTATTATAAACAATATCATAAGGGACTTTGTGGCATGCAGTACTTGCAGCATGTATGCATCTTGGGAATTGGATATGTAGCTTGTGAAAGAGAGAGGAGAGCGTATGTGCGCAAAATGCAGGCAGTTGGAGGAAATAAGTGCATTAGAAATATCAATATCTGATCTTGTTGCTCCAGGAACGGGGAATGAATGTAGGAAGACAAATAGTGTGATAGGAGAGAATGAAAAATATATATATATGAATGAGAAAATAATAGTTGATAGTGTGGAAGGTGTGAGTGACTGTGAAAGTTTAGGAGATGGTTTTGTTTGGGAGAGTGAATTTAGATTAAGAGTGACTGATCTGCAGAGGGAGATAGATGAGCTGAAAGAGGAGGTGGAATGTCTTGTGAATGAGAGCAGAAGTATGAAAGATAAGATTAGGAGAATGGAAGAGATAAATGCAAGGCAAATCAAAGTAGTGGAGAGAGAGAATTTTGGGAGTGTTAGAAGAGGAGAGAAAGGAAACAGATGGAATGAGTGAGAGGTATGGGGGTGCTAGAAGAGGAGAGAATGGAAACAGTAGAAGAGAGGGAATGAGAGAGAGGTATGGGAATGCTAGCAGACAAGAGGATGGAAACAGTAGGAGAGACGGAATGAGAGAGAGATATGGAAGTGCTAGAAGAGGAGAAAATGGAAACAGTAGGAGAGAGGGAATGAGAGAGATGTATGGGAGTGCTAGAAGAGGAGAGAATGGAAAGAGTAGTAGGAGAGAGAGGCATGGGAATGCTAGAAGAGAAAATAGCAGTAGAGGAGATGGAATGAGAGAGACCTATGGGAATGAAAGAAGAGGAGAGAATGGAAACAATAAGAGAGAGGGAATGGTAAGAGGTATAATGTATGGTGACTCAATGATCCATGGTGTTCAAGATAGGATGCGTGAGGAGTGTTTGCCAGGAGGAACAATAGAAAGGGTGGCTATGGCAATTAAGAGAGGTGAAAGGGTGGATGAGATGATTGTGAAGGTAGGAACAAATGACTTGAGTGGTAATGTAAGTCGGGCAGCGAGAGATATGAGATTTTTGCTTGAGGCTGTACGGAAGAAGACAGAGAGAGGAAAAATAGTGTGCATGTTGCCTAGGTATGATAATGATGAGCTGAGCAGAAGACCAGTAATATTGAATGAAATAATAGCTAGAATGTGTGACAAGAGAGGACTGGTATATGTGGATGCTTGGAGTGCATTTGAGGAAAGAGAGGAATTGTATGCGAGAGACCACTTACATTTGAATGAGGAAGGATGTAGGCACGTGGAGAGATTGTTGTTCTGAACGAGTCAGTGTGTCCCAGGGAGGATGATAGCAGGGGTGGCCTCCTGTGGGAATGGATACTTGGGAGAAGGGAGATGACATCAGGTAACACTGAGTCCAGTGGAGTCTAGAGGGGATAATGGGGATACAGAAACAAGGGCATTTATATGCTTTATATTAATGCCAGGACTATCCGGAATAAGGGAGAGGAATTGGTGGCGCAGATAGCATCAGTCTGGCCAAAAATTATTGTGATCACTGAGATGTGGTTGACGGAAGAGGATATAATAACAGGAATAGAAGTCGCTGGGAACAGCATTTTTCAGCAGGATAGGAGGGGAAAACGTGGTGGTGGGTACTGCTTATGATAAGTGACGACCTATGTCCTCTAAGATTGGAGGCTTTGGAAGGCAGTGAGACAAATGATTCTGAGAGCATATGGTGTGAGGTAGAGGTGGGCAAGACAGGATATTTAGTGGGGTGTTGCTACAGACCCAGGAGCACAGAGGATGGGGACCAGGAGATGTTTAGACAGTTAAGTTTGGCAAGTGCAAGAAGAATGATTGTTATGGGAGATTTTAACTACAATAGTATAAATTGGAGAGAGGAAGATGCATGTAGTAGTAGGGGAATGGAATTTCTAGAATTCTTGAGGGACAAATGTCTTAGGCAACATGTAACAGAGGGAACATGAGATTCAAGAGTTTTGGATTTGGTTATAGCATCAGAAGAGTCGATAATAACTGAGTTGACATTTCTCCCTCCAGTTGGAGAGAGTGATCATATGGTTTTGACTTGGAAAATGAATAGACATGCAGGAGTTTCAAAGAGACGGGAATGTATGTGGAATTATCAAGCAGGTGATTATAATAGTCTTAGACGTCAACTTCAGGAAGTTTCATGGAGGGAGGAATTGGAAGGTCGGGATATCATTAGTGCATCAGAAATTGTCAAAGAATATTTGTTAGCAGCAATGGTAAGTTGTATGCCACAAGTGAAGAAGAGGACACAATTTGGAGTAAAGTGGAGGAATTGCATGCGAAAAAGAGGCTATGGAAGAGATATAAGGAGACAGGTGAAGAGAAGATGCATGAAGAATATAAGACACAGGCCAGAAGAGTGACTAGTATGGTAAAGAAGATGAAACTGGAATATGAGAGGAGATTAGCCCTAAGATCCAAAGAAAATCCTAGGGAATTTTTTAGCTATGCGGCCAGTGAGGATTGGGGGGGGGGGGGGGTGGGGGGGGGGGGGGGTGGGGGGGGGGGGGGGTGGGGGGGGGGGGGGGTGGGGGGGGGGGGGGGTGGGGGGGGGGGGGGGTGGGGGGGGGGGGGGGTGGGGGGGGGGGGGGGTGGGGGGGGGGGGGGGTGGGGGGGGGGGGGGGTGGGGGGGGGGGGGGGTGGGGGGGGGGGGGGGTGGGGGGGGGGGGGGGTGGGGGGGGGGGGGGGTGGGGGGGGGGGGGGGTGGGGGGGGGGGGGGGTGGGGGGGGGGGGGGGTGGGGGGGGGGGGGGGTGGGGGGGGGGGGGGGTGGGGGGGGGGGGGGGTGGGGGGGGGGGGGGGTGGGGGGGGGGGGGGGTGGGGGGGGGGGGGGGTGGGGGGGGGGGGGGGTGGGGGGGGGGGGGGGTGGGGGGGGGGGGGGGTGGGGGGGGGGGGGGGTGGGGGGGGGGGGGGGTGGGGGGGGGGGGGGGTGGGGGGGGGGGGGGGTGGGGGGGGGGGGGGGTGGGTTGTTTTCCAAATTTTAAAACCTTACATTTTGCAACATTGAACTCACATCCCCATTTGCTTGCCCGATCACTCATTTTATTCAAGTCCTCTTGCAAGGCCACAACATCTTCACTACTCTTTATGGTTTGTCCCAACTTTGCATCATCTGCAAACAACTGAATATCTCCATCCAAATCTTCGCCAATATCATTAATATACAATTTAAATAATAATGGCCCTAAAACAGACCCCTGAGGCACTCCATTAGTGACTTTCCTTTTCCTGGATATCACACCCCCATACACAACTTGTTGATACCTATCAGACAGCCAGTCTCCAATCCAATGCACTAATCTAATATCCAACCCCATCTGCTCTAGTTTGACTGTCAACTTATCATGAGGTACTCTATCAAAATCTTTTGTGAAATCCAAGTATATTACTGTGTATCCTTCTCCTCTGTCCAAGGAAGTAGTCACTTTATTGTAATAAGTAAGTAGATTACTCAAACATGACCTCCCTTTAGCAAATCCATGCTGTCCATCAAAGATTATACCATTGTTGTCAACCCAACTCTGGATCCTAGTTCTCACAAGCTTCTCCAACAACTTAACCACAACACCTGACACAGAGATAGGCCTATAGTTTGATGCTCGAGTTTGATCACCTCCTTTATGAAGTGGCATAATCTTGCCCTCCTTCCACTCTTTAGGAACTTGACCAAGTGCAAGACTCGTATTAAAAAAATATGTCAAGGCAGGTGTCAACTCTCTGGCACATTCCTTCAGAATACGCGGTGATATATTATCAAGTCCCACAGCCTTATTTATATCTAGTTTACTCAACTCCCCAAACATCTCTTGCTCACTTACAGTCAGTCTCTCCTCCCCATCATCAACTGCTCTCAATCTCTCCATAAAGTCACATTCATAAGACTGAAAGATCTTTATGAACTGCTCATTAAGTACCTCCACCACACATTCTGCAACATCTGTCTTTATACCATTTCTTCCAATCAATGTCATCCTTCCATAATCATTCTTTCTTTTGCTGGCTACATATCAAAAGAACTCCGTAGGATTCATTTTGGCTTCATTAGCCAACTGCTGTTTATACCTCTCTTTAGCTACCTCACCAACCAAGTCACACTCCTTGCTTGGTCTTTGTAGACTTCATGGAATTGGTTATTTCCACTTCTCTTATACTGCCTACACAATGCATTTTTTCTCAGTATCGCATGCTTAATCTCTTTATTCATCCATCTCACATCCACCTTATTTAACCTTCTCACCCTTGGAATACATTTAGACACATTGCATCTACTAAATAGTTTTTGAAAATCCCCCAAGCTGCATTGATCTCTTTTCCAGCTAACTCCTCATTCCATGCTACACCTGCAAGCTGTCTCCTGAGCTCTTCATAATCACCCCCTTGTAGTTCCACATATACCCTTTTTTCACAGGGGTCCTTGCACTGCTGACAACCATCCAGGTAATCACCTCATGGTCACTTTCACCAATTGGTGGATGATTTGACACCTCATTTATAATTACATCCTCCAATGAGATGACCAAATCCAAGACCCTTAATCCTCGTGTGCCCTCTGTTACATACTGTCTGAGGTAGTTATCCCTCAAAAACTCAAGAAACTCATTTTCTTTACTTCCATTTGCTATCTCTTCATTCCAGTCTATATTGCCATAATTAAAATCACCCATAATGATCACCCTTTTCTTATTTGCTTGGCTTATTTGACTATACATTTTCACTATCACCACCATCCACATTATGACATGTATGATGTTATGCATGTCCACTAGGAGATGTCTTTTACATTATGGGAAATACTAAGGATCGTGATCAGTATTACTCCACTTTTACTATGAGTTGCTCCTGTCATGAAGGGTATGCTTACGTGTGGATCTTCCGAAACATTTATAGTTTCTATATTCGGTATCAAACTTTGTAGTTTCACTGAAACTCTTGTAGTTTCTCTGTTCGGCTTTGAAATAATGTTGGATTCAATATCCACTTAATTTGAATAAGACTCCAGATAATGCAATGTGGAGATATAAGACTACTGCTAAGTTATATTAAACCAGACATAGGAAAACTATGTCTCCATGAAGCCCATCCATCACATTAAGGATTTTCAAAACATTCAAGTCAATAGCTGCTATTGAATAGCCTTATAATACAATGTTTTATTAGATTTTAATGTCAAGTTGCTATTAAAGTTAAATGTTTTTTTTTTGGATTTAAAATAAATTTAAATTATAAATTAATATTTGTTTTTAAAATGTTATTACCGTTCCTTGTGGGTTGTGTGAATTGCTTTTCTGAATGTAGGGTGGGTTCAGGTAAGACACGGGGGCACTGATGATGAGTTTATGAATTTGGGGGGGGGGGGGGGGGGCTGAAAAAGCTTGGGAACCACTGATCTAGACAGAGATAAAACAATGATTGATATACAAGAGATAAAAGAAGGAACAGATTTAGATGAACTGGAGATGCTTCGGATATTATGAAATCTCAATGGCAATGGGATTAAATGAGATATTGGCCCATGCAAGAGAACTGGCAATATCTGTCACCATTCTAGTCAATTTTAAGTTTCAGTAATGGCAAGGTCCCAAGGAAGTAAAAAGCCTAGCTAGTTTACGTAAAGCAAGACAAAGGTAGCAATTTCTAACCAGTCAGTATTTCAGGAATGATGAAGACATTTCCATTATTGCAAACAACTCACTCAATTAAAGAGACTCATCATGGGAAGAATTAATGTGGAAGAACCACAGTAACCATTATTCAAACAATATTCAAATAAGTGATCAGTTTGCAATGGTGTGTTAGCCAGGTGGAGACACTGCAGTTACTGATGTAACAGAGGCCAACTAGAGAATTGAGGTAGATGAATTTGTAGATCATAGAGGACTCAGTCCTCTATGAACAAATCTTTGCCATCTGGCTCTATCTCTGGCCATTTCTATTATCTCTCTGAAGCTCAATTGGTTACGGCTTCAAACAACGTAAGTTCTTTTTGGTCTGCCTTTTGATCGACTTCCTATAATGACTCCTTTCAAGGCTATATCTAGTAATCTCCGAGAAGGCATTCTCTGGAGATCCAAACCATCTTAATTGTTATTTAAGAATTATATCTGTGATATCTACTCTATGATTTATTTTGTGTTTGAATTGCTCAATAAATAAGACTCATCAGTGAATCTTATTTATTTTTCATAAGCATATTTTTTTTCATTTTGAATATTTTGATTAGAATACAATGTGAATACAGCAGTGGGAATGGATGGTATATTGGCCCATGTGCTATGAGAATGTGCAAGAGAACTGGCAACACCTCTCATTTTTACTCTAAGTCTCGGCTCTGACAAGGTTCCAAGGGTAGTGGACAGAGAGAGTAGGCACCATGGCTTTGCAAAAGGTAGGCCCTACCTTAGTAAGTTATTGATATTTTATAATAAAGTGATAGCAGAACTAGATAAAGGACATAGCTACACCATGATAGTGTTGGAGTTTTACAAAGGCATCTGACAGAATACTGCATGGAAAACTATTACATCAGTTGCAGCAAATGGGAATGGATATGAAGCTGGTGGTCATGGAGGGGGGGGGGGGGTAACAGACATCAGAGAATGGTCTATGATGGAGTGGAATAAAGGCGATTGAGGGTGAGTAGCGAAGTTCCCCAGGGCTCTGGACTAGTACCAATACTCATTCATTTGTATATTAATGATATAGTAGAAGATTTGAAGGAAATATTTGGGTTTTTTGCTGATGATGCAAAACTAGGAAGGCAATAGTTGATAAAGGTGATGCATATATCTTACAAGACGATTTAAATAAATTGGAAATGTGGATAAACAGCATGGTTGTCAATTCAATACTAAAATATGTAAGGTAATGCTTTTCGAGATGAAAAGATTACATACTTTGTTTCATATTAATGGTACTGAATTATGGGAAAGAAATTGACAAGGCTATGGATCTGGGGGTGATGGTGGACAGAGATATGAAGTTCAGAAGATATTTTGCAAAAGTTGGCAAAAGAGCTAAAAAAATTACTCAGATGATGAAGAACATGTTGACTAGTAAGGGAAGTTATTATTCCTTGTTATAAGGCTAAGATTTGGCCAATCAAGTATCTTGGTGATCATGAGACTGTGGAGAGGATCCAGAAACAAGTGATGATGCCTGTGAAATGCTATATATGAAGATATACTGAAGGTGTGTGTGTGTGTGTGTGTGTGTGTGTGTGGGTTGCAAAGTTTTAGCTGACAGGCAGAAAAAAAAGGACATGATAGAAACTTATAAGTTGCAAAAGGGATTGTATAAAATTGACAGAAAAGAAATTCTTCAGTTGATGATGAATAGAGAGCTGTATGTCACACTATAGTAACTCCTTACTTGTATATATAAAGTAAATCACTAATACCATGATATTATTATTATTATTACGGGTATCTCCATGGAGTCAGTAGACTCATCGCGGGAGACCCAATAGATAAAGGACATGGCTACACCATGATAGTGTTGGAGTTTTACAAAGGCATCTGACAGAATACTGCATGGAAAACTATTACATCAGTTGCAGCAAATGGGAATGGATATGAAGCTGGTGGTCATGGAGGGGGGGGGGGGTAACAGACATCAGAGAATGGTCTATGATGGAGTGGAATAAAGGCGATTGAGGGTGAGTAGCGAAGTTCCCCAGGGCTCTGGACTAGTACTAGTATATTGCAATCCATGACTATGCAAACTTATTTGAAAGAATATAGTAGGAAAATCTATTAAGTAAATTGAAGCAACGTGACACTGTGAATGTTGGCAACATTAGGAATGGATAAAAGAAAGACATCAAAGAGCAGTATATATAGATCAGAATGAAGGAATGCAAGTGACCTGTAGTATACCATCAGACTATATCTTTGAAGCTGTTGTTTTATAAATTAATAATATCCACATATGAGAGGCTATATAATTTACTGATGGAACTATAGCTCAGGAAGGGATCTTGATGTGCTGAAAGATAAAATGTGAAGTTAAGAGGTTTGCTGTTTTAAGGTTATTCAAGATTACTCATTCATTTTTTTTATTTTTATTTATTTATTTTTTTCGATCATGTCTCTACTTCAAAATATTCCATTTCATACTTAATAATATAACATCATGCGGCGTGTTCTGTTTTTAACGATCTATTGTTAGTATTCTAGCTTGTATTTTTTTAAATTAATTAATTAATTATTTTATTTTATTTTATTTATTTATTTTTTTTTAAACTGTTCTTGTAATACCATTGAGGATGGTCTGCTATTTCCAGACTGAAATATTTGGTTAAATAAATATATTTCTTGTGGTTACGTGCATATATCATTCGAAGTTAAGAGGATATACTGCAAAGAGAGACAACTCAGAGTATTACTACAATACTGAGGGCATACATCAGACACATCTCGCTATGCGTTCAGATTATGACAACAGGATTTGATGGTGAGTGAAGAATCTTTAGAGAGAGAGAGAGAAGAGTAAAAAGACAAGTGACAAAAATGATATTTTAAGTGTTGAACATTGGCTATGAGGAGAGATTGAAGGCATGCAATCTGAAGAGTTTGTTAGTTAGAAGAAGCAGTGATGTGATCAAGACATTTAAGCTGTTTTGCAGTATTTATTGAATGGACATTAGGGAGAAGTTTTAAATGGTAAAACAAGGAGACATCCCTGGAAGATGTACAAGCAAATGGTAAGAGAGTGAAAAGTATTTTATTTTGCACAGAAACTGGGTGTGCAGAATGGATTGCCTAGGCAATGGCTTAAGGAGTTATTGTATGATAGAGTATGTGGGGTATAAAGTGGTCCTCTATGATGAGTCCCATGACTCTGTAGCAATCAAGGCATATATGTTAAATTTTCCAAGGAAATGAATGTCAAAAGTGCACAAGTTTGATTATTTTAATGGGTATGAATTGAAAGAGGGGTGGTGGTGGTGGTGATGGGGAAGAGGGATATATGGAGATATTCAGATGTTTGCATATGATGCAAAGTTGGGAAGAGCTATGAGGAGTAGAGAGATGTTGTGGCTTTAAAAGAGGACTTGAAGAGATTAAAGGAATGGACACGGGAATGAGAGTTATCGGTTCAATGTTAAAGAGTACAATGTTTTAAAATTTGGAAAAACAAAGAAACATTTTTTTAATTTTATATAATTATTGATAACCAAATACTTAAGAAATTGACAGTGTACACTAGAAATATAAATTAGATCAACTTTAATATATATATATTAAAGTTGATTTAATTTATATTTAATGGAAAAAGAGAAAAATAATAGCCTCCCCTTCCTAGACACACTAGTCACCCACCAACCTGATGGAACCTTGGTTTTCTTGGTTTATAGAAAACCCACCCATACAGGCAGATACATTCACCAACAATCCCCCCCCACACACAACAATATGGAGTTATTAAGACACTATTTAACAGGGCAAAACTAATCTGTTCAAATGACCAAGCCCTAATTACTGAAACTAAATCACATCCTTAACACTCTCTCAGCCAATGGCTACCCCCCCAAAAAAATCCAAAAAATACTAAAACCAGTTATCCACAACCCATCCACCCCTTCACAAAAAAGATTACTCTAAATCCATCACCATTCCCTACATCCGAGGTACCTCGGAAAAAATCAACAAAATTCTAAAAAAACATGACTTGACTTCTTGTTACAGACCACATAGAAAATTGGCATCCCTTATCCGCTCCACTAAAGACCCATCACTTCCCCTAGACCTACCTGGTGTATATCAGGTCCCTTGCAGCTGTAAATTGTGCTACTTTGGCCAAACAGGCAGGACAGCAAATATCAGAATCTCAGAACACAAGGACTACATCCGATTTCACCAGTACAGCCACTCTGGGCTTGCAGACTATGCTCTGGATACTCGCCACAGAATAAGGTGGAAGAAAGCCACAGTAATGCACCAGAGCAAGTTCAAATATGAAAGACTATTCATGGAATCAGCCTCAGCCCTTAGAAACATGCCAAACCTTAACAAATTTCGATGCATGAGACTGCCCCAAATTTGGGAAACGTATATCAGAAGAACTTCAGCCCAAGGGCCAAGAACACACCTAATATAGCCCGCCAGGGGCACCATCAGGACTTTAGGAGAACGGTAGCTTCCTCGCTTCATTTCTCATTTGCTGTTATGTAGTACTTGCGTGCACGTGTCATTATCTTAAGTTCCCATGAAAATGGCAACGTGACGTTGCCGAAATATCGGAAAGTATATGTTAAAGTTGATTTAATTTATATTTCTAGTGTATACTGTCAATTCCTTAAGTATTTAGATATCATGTTTAACCAGCGTATAAGCCTTTCTACAAGAAATATATAATTATTGGGAATGTAACCTAGTAGGCAGAGGAAATACGAGATCTGGAGATGATGATCGAAGGGCCTAAATTTAGAGGAAACATTAATAAAATTGTGAGAACAGCACAACGATTCTGGCAAGAATGCACAGAATATTGACTAAAAAATTTAAGGAGTATTATTATTATTATTATTTGACACCTCCAGGGAGTCCAAGGACTCATTGAGGGAGGGCACCTACTCTACAACTCTGTCTCCACCATTCAATGACCAACTGACTGCAACTACTCCAATGTCATCTACTGCCGACCACCACTGGTGTTTTCACAATCACAAACATCCATGCCCACAGCAGGATTTGAACCCGCAGCCTTTCGGCTGGAGAGTGGACTCGGCCAACCAGGCCACCAAAAATAAGCAGCAGTGCCTTAACCTTATATGTATTAGGCTCAGAGGCCGGTCTGTTCTTATCAAGGGGAGTGCTAAACCCTCTCTCCTTTTATACAACATAAGTACAGTTCATTCCAATTGAATAACGCCTTAATTTAGGCCACATATAGACTACTGTGCACAGATTGAGTCACTGGTTATAAAAAAGGGTGAAGAAATATTGGAAAGGGTCTGTCTAGAGGCAATTGGTGGTTTCTGTAATGTTAGGTATGAAGAAAGGTTGAGTAGATACAATTTACTGAGTCTAGTGGATAGAAGGAGAGGTGATATGTTACAGGTGCATACATTGATAAGGGGTTGTTATCAGACTAACATTGAAGAGGTTTTTCATAGAATAGTGTTAGATGAAGGAAGCAGGATTTTTGCATGTAGTGGTGAATGATTGGTATGCTGTGTCAGAGAGTGTGGTGACTGTAAAGAATGTGAACGTATTTAAGGCATAGTATAATAAGCTGTACAGTGGGACCTCCCTGATGAGTCATTAACTCCATGAAAGGCTCAAGATTATTGTTATTATTATTATCTGAGAGCTCCAGGGAAGTCAAGGACTCATCAAAAGAGACAATACATCAACCAAACCAGCTGTCGTACCTTCTCTTAAGATCATTCACATCAGATGCATGCATGCATGCACAAACTTCAACAAACAAACTATCCCACTCACTCACTGCTCTGTGAGAGAAAAGTATAGCTCTTATCCCTTTCTTAACCACGAACAAACTTAACTTCCATGGATGTCCTCTATGTTCTTTCTCCCTACCTTCCATATAACAAAAAAATTCAGAGACAATATTCTGTAACACTAATTCAGAAATTTATAGACCTCTATCATATCATCTCTCGTTCTACTATTCTTATAATCTTTGTACTTCTTCTTTGCACCCTTTCCACAGCTTCTTTATCCCGTTAATATTTTCAGCTACTAAAGGGCCATAAGGTTTGCAGTATTGGAAAAGAGCTCCAGAAAAGATAAGTGCTATTTTGGGTAATAATTGACAATATTGTTTGAATTTTAGTGTTGCACTATTTATTTTTGATAATGAAGTGTGTGTGTGTGTCAGTGCAATTTTTGGTGAGATTTATTAGTCAAAATTGTCTTCTTTAAACAGAACACAATGGCGGTACTCATTAGATCAACCATGCAAGCATCGACTGGTGTGACTAAGCAAGTGCTGCAAAAATCAAGTGGCATTAATGACACAGATTTTTCAAAAATGGTTTGATGTCATGAATGTAATATGTGTGTATGGCATAGTGAAGTGTGAGAGATGTTTTGTGGAGAGAATGAATGGGAGGGGGAGAGAAAGTATAAATTTGTAGAAAGTGCGATATATTATTAGACCACGAGTCAACAAATGCAGAGCAGACTGAAAAGATAAAAGATGGCATAAATGAAAGAAGCAGAAATGAAATTCACAAAAGCTAGTGAAACTTGGGGAGTGAAAGAATGTAAGAATGTAGAAGCAAAAATTAGTCACAAGGGAGCAAAAGGAAGTATGAATGAGGAAATGGAAGTCGGAATGAGAGGTAGCAAGATGGGAATAATAGAGAGTGAAATTGTCGGAATGCAAGATTTAATGAAACAGGTATTGAAAATGAAAAATGAAATCAAGATGCAGAGTGTATCAGGCCTTTAATGGAAACCAATTAAAGTGTGCAAAAGAATAGAATGAAAGAAATAAGGGTAAAAGAGGTGAGGAGTGATTCCAGGATAGCAGTTTATGGAGATTCCATAGTTAGAGGATTAGTTAATGAGAGAGTCCATAGTTAGAGGATTAGTTAATGAGAGAGTCCATAAGATCTGCTATCCAGGAGGGATAATGAACTAGATAATTCAGGCATTGGACATGAGGAGGAAATGAGCAAGAGTATTAGTGGTGGTCATGAGAAGAAATGATTTCAGTGAACATAAGAAGCATAAGGGCAAATATCAGGAGGTTATTGAGAAGAGTGAAAGATAACAGTATAGTGGAAAAGGTTTTTAGTGTGTTACTGAGGTATGACAATGATGAGTTGAGATGGAGAACCAGAATCATGGATGGTATGGTAGCGGAACTGTGTGAGGAGAAGGAAGTACAGTTTGTGGATGTATGGCATGTGTTTGAGGGAAGAATGGAATTATACAGGCATGATGAGTTGCATTTTAATGGATTTGGAGTGAGTGCACTGGAGAAAGTGTTGCTAAATGGAAGTACAGATGTGAGATGCATGCAAGAAGTGAGAGATGAAGCAAAAGATCAGGAGAGTGGTAATGAAGAGGCAAAAGTGCTCAGCAGTGGAAACAGTAGTAGTGTGAGAGAATAGGAATGCAAGAGGAACAGAGAAATGAAGGTGGGGGGAAGTCCAGGTGGACAGGGAGACATGGCATGGGGAGAGTGGATGTTGAAAGTAGCAGTGAATATGTGTATGGACATGATTGTCATGGAGATGGAATATATTGTGATGTGGATGCCAAGACAGAGTGGATATATGTGGTAAGTGATGATAAAGTGGTGGACAAGGGCAGGTATGGTGGGTAAATCACAATTAGCAAGTGGCCTGGATAGGACTGGTTAGAGACCTAAAAATGAACTGCTGTGTTTGTTTACAAATGGGAGATGAAATGGTTTCACTAATTAGTTTATTCGCCCCAAAATCATTAGAATAATGACAAATGGTTGTCATTATTTCAATATTGTCCACTTCTATTTCTCCTAAGATATAATCTTAGGGGGGAAATAGAAATGGAAGGATACAGCATTTTTCATGAGGACAGAAAGAACAAGAAGGGAGGGGGGGGGACTGCTGCTGATGATAGCAAGGGAATTATCCACATAAGGTAGACATTAAAGAGGGAAATAGTGGTAATGGTTATGAGGCAGTGTGGTGTCAAGTGGAGGTTGACAGGAAGACATATTTAGTTGGATGTTGCTATAGGCCTGGGAATGTGGAGGGTGGTGATGAAAAAATGTATAAACAACTTGGATTAGTGAACTTGCTTGGAAAGGAAGGGTAATTATTATGGGTGATTTTAATTATGGCAGTATAGATTGGAATGAAGAGATAGCATATGGGAATGAGGAAAATAAATTTCTTGAAAATGAGTTCTTGAGAGAGAGCTATCTCAGGCAGCATGTAAAGGAGGACTTGCAAGGATCGAGAGTTTTAGATCTGATAATATGATAAGTTCCACAGCTAGGTATGGACAACAATATTTTGTTTCATAACTTGAAGTTCTAAGAGTATCCTAACAGGAGGAATCTTGCTTGGAGAATTGCATATGACTGCCTTCCAGTCAATATCATCAAATGGAGGTACTTTAACAACAAAGATCCATTCTGTGACATCTGTTACCAATTGGAAACAGTAGAACATACATTCAACAGCTTCCCTCTTGCCCTGAGTATTTGGAACAGATTATGTAATGTGATGGGCATTCCATTACTTACAAAAGAACAGTTTTTTTTTTTTTTTTTTTTAACAATACCCACCAATGGGAAGAGAATTTTGATTTTTATAGTTACTGAATTAAAATATCATTTATAGAAGTTTAGAAAGAAACGTGGATTTGAAAATCAGCAATATGACATCCAAATGCTTTATAATATTGTACTGTGGAAATAATATTGTTCAGTCATTTTAAGAATTTTATGGAATTTACAACCATGTTAAAAAACTTTTTATTATCCCGACGTTTCGAACTTTACATCAAGTTCATCATCTGGAGCGTACATAAATATACAGAACAAGCTGAGTTACATCATTAACTGTAAGCTAGAGAAACAATGATTTGATCGCATGTTATTCTGCTGGCATGACCTCTGGTGAAAAAAAAAATTACATCAAGCTAAATTCTATTTTACAATGACAGGAATAAACATTCTTTTAGATGGTTTTCTTTCAGAAACAATTGGTGTCCTATTTTTACTATTACAATTCTTATTTTTGATTTTCGACATTTTTCGATTTTTTATTATTGGATTTTCGACAGTCCTGTTTATAGTTGTTCTTAGTGAGGAAGGTCGAATATATACCTTCCATATGTTTGGGATTTTTAGACCATCATTATTGTTCAGATTGGGGTGGTTGATAATAATCTCACAGGCTTCCTTGAATTTCCATTCATACCATGTTTTAGTGTGATGTAGACAGCTGGTGGTTTTCCAGTCAATTCTGTGTAAGGTATTCAGGGCATGATCAGAAAGGCCAGATTCACCATAATTATTATATTTAATGTGTCGTTTATGTTCCTTTTGTCTAATAGGAATTGAGCATCCTGTTTCTCTTATATATGGTATGTTGCAAGTACAATAAATTCGGTATACTCCAGGGTGGGCTAGTAGAGGGAGTGGGTCTTTGGATGAGTTGAGTAAGCTTTTTAATTTTGCAGGAGGTTTAAAGATGGCTTTCATTTTGTACTTTTGTAGTACTCTGTTTATTTTGTCTGATATTCCTTTAATGTAGGAAATGGTTATAGTTTTACTGTAGTCTGGTTTGTCTTTGTTTTTTATTGTGGTTTTGTAGAGAATTTTGTTAATAGTGTTTTGGCCGTATCTGTTTTTTTTGTAAGTTATTACTGATCATTTTAATTTCGTCTTTAAGTGCCTGTTCACTGGAACAGGTCGTCTGTTTTTTAACGTGTTGATGACACCTAGTTTTTGTGTTGGGTGGTGGTAGGAGTTTATGTGTACATACTGTCCCGTATGTGTCGGTTTTCGGTAAACAGTGAAGGAAAGATTGCCCGAGGGAAGACGTGTGACAAGTGTATCTAGAAACGGAAATGTGTTATGTTTTTCAATTTCAATTGTGAACTGTATGCGTTTGTGTTGTTTGTTTAGGTGGCTAAGGAATGTGTCTAATGTCTGGCAGCCATGGGACCAGATCGCGAAAACATCGTCAACGTATCTAAGCCAGACTTTGGGTTTTAGAGGGGAGGAATCTAGGACAAGTTGCTCAAAATGTTCCATGTAAAAGTTAGCAATAGAGGGGGGGGGGATAATGGCAAGCCCATGGCTGCCATTATCCCCCCCCCCCTTTGTAAGTAGAAGGTGTTTTGCCATACAAAATAACCCGATCGTAATACATGCGCAAAGAGCGCTGTGATATCTGGAGGGAATTTGTTCTGTAGGAGAAGGATTGTGTCATTGATTGGGACATTCGTAAAGAGGGTAGAGACGTCAAAACTGACTAATATATCATCTTTTTTTAATGTAATGTCTTTGATGATGTTTATGAAGTGTTGTGTGTTTTGGATATAGGAGAGGGAATGACCTACCAACTCCTTGAGTGTTGCCGCTAATTTTTTGGCTAAGTGATACGTCGGGCTATCAATTCCTTCAACAATAGGTCTTAGCGAGGTATTTTCTTTGTGAATTTTCGGTAGCCCGTAAATTCTTGGGGAGCCCGTGTAGTGAGGAAACAATTTGTTGACCGTATCTTCGGGCCATGTGGTAATTGACTTAAGTAGTTTCTCTGTTTCGTGTTTTGTTCTGTTAGTTGGGTTGTAGTTAACTAATTTGTATGTGTTATTGTCAGAGACCAGCAGATTCATTTTTTCTATATAAGTGGTACAGTTTAAAATGACAGTGGCATTTCCTTTATTGGCTCTGGTTATTACTATGTTTGGATTTGTTATAAGTTATTTTATCGCTGTTAATTCGTGTTTAGTAATGTTGCTTGTTATTGTTTTGTTATGGTTTAAAATGTTCGCAGTTTCTATACGTATTTTGTCTGCTATGTTATTAGGTATGAATCTTAGGCCTCTTTCCATATTGCAAATAACTTCAAGTTTGTCTATCGATTTCGGTGCAATAGCAAAATTTAAACCTTTGTTAAGTATTGAGATTTCGTCTTTGTTTAGAGTGTGGTTAGATAAGTTGACTATGTTATTGATACCTGTGGGTGATTGGTGGCTCCTGTTGTTTCTTGCTTCTGGTTGGTTGTTCTTGTTCACTCTGGCAAACTTTGAATATGGCGGCTGGTTTTGTCGTTCTTTTAGTCTCTGGAATTTGGAAATTAGGTTTTCTTTCTTCGTTTGTTGGATGTGGTTTGCTGTATTGTCCGTAATCTTTTCTAGGATTATCCGGATATCTGCGTTTAAGTAGCTAGACAGCTCCGTTTTTTTTCTTTTAGTTGTGGTTTTGTGTAGCGGCTAGGTTCTTTCTAAATTCGGAAAGAAACTGGATCTGCTCTCTCAGTAGTGCTTTCTCCATGCGGTGGTATATTCGTTGTGCCTTAGTTGAAGTGAATTTTCTCTTTAGCCTTATGCAATGAGGAGTGATATTACTGTCCCTACACCGTTTTTAAAAACGTCAGTCGATTGATCAAATTTGAAACTTGGATCTTCAGCTTACCGTATTGATTACATCGCTTGTGGGTCGAATCTCCATGAATTATCGTAATCCTTTCTTTTAGGGTTACACGGTGATCAGCATTCATTTTAAGAATTTTATGGAATTTACAACCGTGTTAAAAAACGTTTTATTATCCCGACGTTTCGAACTTTACATCAAGATCATCATCTGGAGCGTACATAAATATACAGCACAAGCTGAATTACATCATTAACTGTAAACTAGAGAAACAATGATTTGATCACATGTTATTCTACTGGCATGACCTCTGGTGAAAAAAAAATTACATCAAGCTAAATTCTATTTTACAATGACAGGAATAAACATTCTTTTAGATGGTTTTCTTTCAGAAACAATTGGTGTCCTATTTTTACTATTACAATTCTTATTTTTGATTTACAATATTGGATTTTCGACAGTCCTGTTTATAGTTGTTCTTAGTGAGGAAGGTCGAATATATACCTTCCATGTGTTTGGGATTTTTAGACCATCATTATTGTTCAGATTGGGGTGGTTGATAATAATCTCACAGGCTTCCTTGAATTTCCATTCATACCATGTTTTAGTGTGATGTAGACAGCTGGTGGTTTTCCAGTCAATTCTGTGTAAGGTATTCAGGGCATGATCAGAAAGGCCAGCTCACCATAATTATTATATTTAATGTGTCGTTTATGTTCCTTTTGTCTAATAGGAATTGTGCATCCTGTTTTTCCTATATATGGTATGTTGCAAGTACAATAAATTCGGTATACTCCAGGGTGGGCTAGTAGAGGGAGTGGGTCTTTGGATGAATTGAGTAAGCTTTTTAATTTTGCAGGAGGTTTAAAGGTGGTTTTCATTTTGTACTTTTGTAGTACTCTGTTTATTTTGTCTGATATTCCTTTAATGTAGGAAATGGTTATAGTTTTACTGTAGTCTGGTTTGTCTTTGTTTTTTATTGTGGTTTTGTAGAGAATTTTGTTAATAGTGTTTTGGCTGTATCTGTTTTTTTGTAAGTTATTACTGATAATTTTAAATTTGTCTTTCCGTGCCTGTGCACTGGAACAGATCGTCTGAGCTCTGTTTTTTAGCGTGTTGATGACACCTAGTTTTTGTGTTGGGTGGTAGGATTTTATGTGTATATATTGTCCCGTGTGTGTCGGTTTTCGGTAAACAGTGAAGGAAAGATTGCCAGAGGGAAGACGTGTAACAAGTGTATCTAGAAACCGAAGTGTGCTGTGTTTTTCAATTTCAATTGTGAACTGTATGCGTTTGTGTTGTTTGTTTAGGTGGCTAAGGAATGTGTCTAATGTCTGGCGGCCATGGGACCAGATCGCAAAAACATCGTCAACGTATCTAAGCCAGACTTTGGGTTTTAGAAGGGAGGAATCTAGGACAAGTTGCTCAAAATATTCCATGTAAAAGTTAGCAATGGGGGGGGGGGGAAGGATAATAGCGAGCCAATGGCTATGCCTTCTTTTTGTAAGTAGAAGGTGTTTTGCCATACAAAATGACCAGACCGTAATACATGCGCAAAGAGCGCTGTGATATCTGAAGGGAATTTGTTCTGTAGGAGAAGGATTGTGTCATTGATTGGGACATTCGTAAAGAGGGCAGAGACGTCAAAACTGACTAATATATCATATTTTTTAATGTATTGTCTTTGATGATGTTTATGAGTTCAATCAGACGATTTTTGTATTTAGAAAGGAGCATTCTAGGAGATATCAAATTTATCACTAGATGGTGTATACCTCCCATTATGCAATATTTACCAGGGCAGATAAAATTCTGTCTATTCTTGCTATGAGAGATTTTTTAAACAATTCCATCCTCTTAATGACTGGAGAGCAAACCCATGCAGAGAAGGCCGATTTAAGGCAGTTAACCCAGATGGTGTTAACCACCTAGGTATCAGTCATCTTTGAGGTTTAGTTTCAATTGGTCTTTTGGTTGTTCATCTGTATGAGATTGGTGAAAAAGGAAAACTGTTAGCCTTTGGCTATATGATGATGTAAATGAGCTGAAGCCTTTTTCTCAATCTCTCATGCTATCTATCTGTCTTTGTTCTCTCCTAATACTATTCTTTCTCCTATACTAACGACTCTAGGCCTATGATTAGCAATCTTTTACTTTTTCACATCAATAAAAGTTGAAACAGGTCTGGGTAGTGACCCTTCCCATAATGCATACCCATAAGGATATGTGCTTTGTAATATGGGATACTAAGGCAAGTGATGTGAAATCATTTGCTTCTATATACGAGTTGCCCCAGTCCTGATTATACTTCAGGCACAAACTTTGTTTACTTACACTTGGATAAAGGATTAAATCAATTATATAATTTTTTTTGTATCTTTAACTTATAGTGGAGGTTGAATATTTTTATAAACTTTGGATGGTTAGATCTGGGAATGAACTAGTCCAAAACTCAGGAACAGAAAAATTTTGCATAGTAGAAGGTAATAACAGCAGTTGGTAGAATGGAGGTATTCAGGTATACACTGGTTAGTATTTTCTTCTGTTGTTGTTAAGGTTTTTGAAAAACTGGTTTCGAAACGGCTCATGTACAGAATTAGACAGATGAGTATAATATTATTTATGAAGATCAGCATGGATTTATTAAGGGGCATTCTTGTTTTAATAATCTGGTGGCCTTTCCTAATGTAGTAATAATCACAATGGATTATAGAGGAAGCCATGCGCTGTCTTTTTTTTTATTTTTATTTGGCAAAGGCATTTATAGGGTGCTACATGATAAGTTGATATTTAAGTCACATCATATAGGTTGAGATATTGGAGTAGGGGATTAGATTGGAAATTGGCTATCTAATAGATATTAGAGAGTTGTGTATGGGGGAAGAACAGTATAAAGAAGAAGGAAGGTTACAAGTGTAGTTTCACAGGGTTCGGCAATGGCACCATTGCTGTTTAACCTATATGTCAATGATATTGTCACTGAATTACAAGGAGATATTCAACTATTTTCAGATGATATGATGCTTGGGAGGGTTATTAGTAACAGTGGTGGAGTTATGGCTCTTCAGGATGATTTGAATAAACTGGAAAGGTAAGCAAATGATATGTCTTGGACATTTTTCCCACTTACTTAGACTATAATAAATTTAGTATAATATCCAAGTGTAAGCAAAGTTTGTGCCTGAAGTATCTTCTAGACTGAGGCAACTCATGTTAAAGGTGGACCAAGCTCTCATCACTTCTAATCTCAGTATCTCGCATAATGCAAAGCACATTTCCTTGCGGACATGTATAATGCTATGCATTAAGGGAAGGGCCACTACCCAGACCAGTTTCTACCATTATTGAATGTTCAAGCACAGGTCAAACTCCAAAAACTCAGCGTTGTTCGCCTCAGTAACAGGCTCACCCTGCCACTGAGAACAACTCTCAGAACCGGTTGGCGCTACACAGTGGCAAACCCATCCTACCTGAGCAGAGCTGCTCATTTGCTCATATGTTATCTGAGGAATAATAGCAACAGCTGTGCTTCAGTTAACTTCACAGGCTACAGCATTGCCATTCATTACCCACCCAGGACCATGGTGACAATAACAGCTGAGCCTCAGTTAAAACTTGATGGGCTACAGCATTGCCATTCATCACCCAGGCTTCCAACCGGTTTCGACGTTTATTGAGGTCCTGTCAGTGGGAGCAAGAACCAGAAGTGGTGATACTAAGGCAGAAGCAATGGAGAAGTCATATTTACCTATAAGTTTCCAAAAGATGTACCACCTTATTATTAAATTACTCTAGATGTAGGGGAATATGTTGGACGTTTTTTCCCACTTGGTTAGACTATAATAAATTTAGTTTAATTCTTTATCTAAGTGTAAACAAACAAACTTTGTGCCTGAAGTGTCTTCAGGACTGAGGCAATTCGTGGTAAAGGTGGACCAAGCTCTCATCAATCCCAGTCTCAGTATCTCCCATAATGCAAAGCACATCTCCTTGCGGACATGTATAATGCTATGCATTAAGGGAAGGGCCACTACCCAGACTGGTTTTGACCTTATTGAATGTTCAAGCACAGGTCAAACTCCAAAAACTCAGCGTTGTTCGCCTCAGTAACAGGCTCACCCTGCCAGTGAGAAGAACTCTCAGAACCAATTGGCTCTACACCTTGGCAGGCTCACCCCACCACAGAGCAGAGTCGCTCATTTTCTTATATCTCATCTGAGGGGTAACAGCAACAGCCGAGCCTCAGTTAACTTCACAGGCTACAGCACTGCCATTCATTACCCCCCACCCAGGACCTGGGAGACAGCAACAGCCGAGCCTCAGTTAAAACTTCATGGGCTACAGCATTACCATTGATCACCCAAGCTACCAACCGGTTTCAACCTTTATTGAGGTCTCGTCAGTGGGAGCCAGACCCAGAAGCGGCGATAATAAGGCAGAAGCAATGGAAAAGTCATATTTATCTATACGAGTTGCCAAAAGTTGTACCACCTTATTATTAAATTACTCTGGATTTAGAGAAATATGTTGGACGTTTTTTTCCACTTGGTTAGACTATAATAAATTTAGTTTAATCCTTTATCCAAGTGTAAGCAAACAAAGTTTGTGCCTGAAGTATCTTCAGGACTAAGGCAACTTGTGGTAAAGGTGGACCAAGTTCTCATCACTCCTAGTCATTATCTCCCATAATGCAAAGCACATCTCCTTGCAGACATGTATAATGCTATGCATTAAGGGAAGGCATTAAGAATATAGTAAAACAAAAAACGATATACTCTCTTGTGGAGCTTCACTTGAATATTTATGCCTCTGCAGTTTGGAGTCATATAGAACCAGAACTCCACTCATTTCTACAAAAAAAAAAAAGTTCACACTATAAAAAGAATCATCAAAAGGTATTTCCTTTCTAGATGTACATATCCAGCATAAGCAAGATGGATCCATTTCCACTTCTATCTACCAAAACCAACTTTTACAGGTTATCATACTCAAAATACATCAGCCACCATCCATCTCAAAAAATATGACATCATAAAATCGCTAGAATCAAGAGCACACAAAATTTGTTCTTCCGTAGAACCTCTAAAACAAGAACTGGAAACTATCAGAGAATCAGCCTTACTTAATGTCTATAATCCAAGAATAACTCAAAAAATAATTAAACAGTCTCCTATACAGCAACGGAGACAAGAAGAAACACACTGGACTCCTATATCATATATTAGAGGGGGGGGGACTGAAAAGTTCTGATAAAGACCTAGAACAAAAATGACTGGTTTGTGCAACAAGGGAAGGCCTTTTGTCTCAAAGGATTGCAATAATGCAGCAGCACTGTAACAAGTATACAACACTTCATGAAGAATATGTAGAATAATGTGTAAGTTACATGGTTCTACCTCAATTCCTTCATAGTGATTACCAAACTTCTCAGTACACTCTCGTATTAAAAACATTGTTGAACGTGTGGTAAAATTTATGAAAAAATATAAACTCATCACTATCTATAAACCCATCAACCAAATTCATAACTTGCTATCTTCTCCAAA
This sequence comes from Typopeltis vanoorti, assembly GCF_054136105.1. Lineage (NCBI taxonomy): Eukaryota > Metazoa > Arthropoda > Arachnida > Uropygi > Thelyphonidae > Typopeltis > Typopeltis vanoorti. Next base: position 64,319,768 of record NC_143549.1, on the reverse strand, counting down.
AGACAAACCCTCACCACTAACACTACCTGGTGTATATCACGTACCATGTTTGTGCAACTTGTCTTACTGTGAACAAACATGAAGCTCTCTCGATAAATGTGAAGATCTAGACCGCATCCAGCTTATCAAACCTCACAAATCTGGCTTGGCAAAAGATGGAACTGAAAACACTAGCCACAGGATCTAATGGGAAAACACCAAGCTGCTGCATAGATCCATATATAAACATGAACATTTATATAAAGAAAGTGCCGAAGTCCTACTTCATCGATCTAACCTCAATCATAATGACAGCCTCACTATTCCAAAAGTGTGGGAAATTGTATCCTCAACTGTATTAACACGTTCATTGCCAAGCTAAAAATTGGAATTTCGTGTGGCGGCCAAATTTTTTATATTTTTTTATTTAGTTAACGACGTCCACGCGATTTCGAGTGATCGGCCGCCCGGCGAGAACTAGCAACACGCGATATCGCGTGCTTGGCAATGAACGTGTTAAATAAATTTGTAATCTCTTATATTTTATTTTTAACGAATCTATTTTCATTTATTTTCAGTCCACTAGTTTTAACCCACAAATACACAACTGTATGCATAGAGAGATTCTAATTTAACGCATGCACTCTACTATTTCTTGATTCAAATTCCTTATTTTTTTCACTGTTTGTACTGATGATGTCTTATGATACATAGGACAAAATACATGCGTAATAAATTTAATTTTTACTGTTGTACATATATAGTTATTGATACTCCACAGGTCTCATTATACAAGCAAGGAATCATAAGACAGACTTTGGGTTGTCTAAGATGAATCTTCCTCGATGACTCCATGGAAGTCCGGAATAATAACAACAATAGTTGTTCCCTTCCCAGAAATACATGCTATGTATTTTTGAGAAGGGAACAACTAATTTTATCATAATTCTCTTTCTTGATGTAGTTCTGCTTATGGTTATTATAAAAGAAAACATACAAAATAGATGCATGCTTTCACTTTAGTAAGATCTTTATATAATGTTTACACAAAGTTTATATTTATGCCATATCATAACTTAAAATTCTGTATTGTAAGCATGCAACCCATCACTTACCAAGAGATAAGCCATATTTGGCATTGACAAGTTTTCGAAATTTTTCCAGATTTGATTGCTTATTGTCTTTCGGTTTCCAGATTGTGTGTGGTTGTTCGAGTATTTGTTGAAATTCCATAATGGATTCCTAAAAAAACTAGACCATAATATTAAAATACATTAAAAAACAAAACATATTAATATTTAAGTGAAATAATCAATAATTTAAATAAATTCAAGACAAATATAATAATTGGGACAGCATTAGCTAGAGAACAGAGATGAATAAATCTTCAATTAAGTTGTATTGTTAATTTATTTTTATTAATTAAATTTTAAGCTAGAAGCGAAGACTATATAAACATAATGAGTGTCAAATGTGTTCCATTTCAATCATGTCACTGACATATCACTTAGATATCCCAGTAGATAAACAATATCATATTGACAATTTCAACTATAGCTGATCTGAAAAGATTCTGTTCACCATGTTTTATCTCATTCCTGTTCACAATTATTAAGAAAAAAAAATGTGTTACCTTACTTTTCGGAAATCCCCTCATAGTAGTATTAGTATGTGACGTCTGTACATCAGTTATTATGTGTTGAATTTTTCTCAGATTTATTTGAAACTTTTACAAAAATTTGTTGAACCATTCCAGTTTTCAGTTCAACTATATTCGGAGCTAGAAAGAGACACTGTGTTGAAATTTTGTACTGCAATAACTCTCTGACTTAGAAGAATTCGAAGCCGTTGTCTGTGCAAGAAGTTGTCTGTGTTTCAGTTTTAGTTCCAACTGGATCACTTTTATCATAACATTATCATAAAGAAGTTTCAAAATGATATTAGTAATTCTGCTCTGGCTGGATGAAATTTAATGAAATTTTATAGTTAAGATCTATATTAAATTTGATTTCAATCTGACCATTGTTGTGAAAAAATTAGGTAGAATGAAATTTGTTGTCTAGAGATAAATCATTATGAACACAATAAAGCAGTAGCTATACTTACAGAAAATTTGTTCTAAAATACAAATTAATTATTATGTCTCAATAACTATTTACACATGTTGTCTGTATCTTAAGTAATGTTGGGTATTCCTACCAAACACTTTTAAGCAATAGTTCGCAAGAAAATTACTTTTCGATGAATTATGAAAAAAATCATCGGAAAAATTATTGATAAATTGTTTCTTTGATCAGTTGCATTTGTGAGTGACAAACTGTGCTTTGATGAATTGCCGTTCATTAAATTGTCATTCAATGAATTGTTTATTCGACAAATTGCTTTTTGATGAATTGCTGTTCAATGAATTGCCATTCAGCAAACTGTTTTTGGTGAATTTTCATGGAACCTAACGGATAATTACAATGCTGAAATGAATATCGACATGTAAGAATAAGGAAGTCATTGCCTCTTTACAAAGTTTTTGATATTGCATAGGTGATGCAGACATAAGAGGGTGTAAAGGAGAGTGTCAAAAATGAATGTAGACTATGGAATATAGATTATGAGGGAAAATTAAGAATTTGTGGACCATAAGCATTAACAAACAGGAGAAAGAGGGGGGAGGGAATATGATAGAGACATACAAAGTTCTGAAAGGGTCATAGAAGATATTAGTAGATGAAATTTTTCATTTTATGGAGGGCTGGGGGAGATGACAACAGGGCATTTCATTAAAGTTGAGAATAGATGCAGTCAAGAAAGAGATGAGAACTAAATTTTTCTCTCACAACCTGCAGCCTTTTGGCTGGAGAGCGGATACGCTCTCCAGCCAAAAGGCTGCGGGTTTGAATCCCGCCTTGGGCATAGATGTTTGTGATTGTCTGTGGAAATACTAGTGGTGGTGGTGGTCAGCGGTAGATGGCGTTGGTATAGTCAGTTGGTGGATTGAGTGGTCGAGACAGAGCTGTAGATCAGGTGCCCTTCCTCGATTAGTCTTTGGACTCCCTGGAGGTGCCAAATAATAATAATAATAGAATAGTGCATGATCAGAATGTCTTGCCTCTGGGGGTGGTGAGTTCATTTGTGTGAATGAATTCAAGAGAAGGTATCATAGATGACACGATTAATATGTGATCTTTCTCTCAATGAGTCTTTGACTCCCTGAAGTCTTTTGTATAATAAAAAATAATAATATATTATAATAAGTATAGTTGCTTTTATTATTATTATTAATAATCAGTCCAGGTCACTTATTTTATAAACAAATTCATTGTAATATACTGTTACATTATTTACAAAGGAACTTTATTCTGATACAATGAAAAATTCTTCGGTCCAAGAATTTTTTAAAGTAGCACGTACTCTGGCAGACTGGTTTGCCAAGTAGTTAGGTTATCCAATGTCCAATCAATAAGTTGCGGATTTAAATCTCATCATGGGCATGAATGTGTGTAATTGTCTTTAGGTAAGAGATGAATTTTATTGCCTGGTGTGAGACCCAGCCAAACTCACTGGAGACATGAAGCGGCTTAAAAAAATTCCATGTTTCGTCTTTAAAGCAGGATTTCCAGACTATGTAAAAATAAAAAAAAACTAAAGAAAAATACAAAAAAAATAATAATAATAAAAAGAAATTATTAGCCAACCCAGTACAAATGTATTACATATTATGGTAACAAAAACAAACAAAATTCTTTCATCGGTGCAAGTCATAAAAAAACAGTCACTTAAAAACATGAGTACCACTAGTCAGAAGGAAACATGCAGTTAAAAAATATGACTCTGGCTTCATTTCCATAGCTGCTTTTGGCCAGAGTATTATGTCTGTTAATTGCATGTTTCCTTCTGACCAGTGTGTCTGTATTTTTTTTTGAGGGGGGGGAATGAAAAGCCTCAGCTTTTCATCATGCATAGCATTTAAGATTGCGTTAATCTTAGATGGTATGATCACTCATACAGAATGGAAGAGCAAAGATTAGCAAAACAAGTGTTCGTTGTCAGTTTGGCAAGAAAAAGACCCAGAGAAGACAAAGATGTTGATGGATTGATAGAGTTAAAAGTGCCTTAAAAGATAGAAATATAAGATCTAATAATATTGAAATATTGATATATAACAGATTAATTTGGAGGCAAATTGTTGATTGGAAGTTAGTAATGGTGTAACTTTTTCATGTACTGCTATCATAATTATCCTGAATCTTCCTCCCCCCCCCTGAGGGTACATATTAGGAATTTGATGATGATGTTGATGGAGTTTATTATATTCGGGTAACTTGGAAGAGACCGCAACTTTTAAGGATCATTGTCATCCCTATCCCTTGCTCTACCATATGAACAAAAATCTCTCTCTCTTATATTTATTCAAGAAATACCACTCAGCAGCTTACATATTTGAGGGAATGTTGAGAGGCAGTTACAGAGTTGACACTGGGGAGTTTTTCACTTTGTGGAACAGTGGGAAGGAGAGATGACAAGGAGCCATCCCTGGCTGCTTGTCATCTCTCCTTCAAGAGCAAGAGAATGAGGAGTGGTTTCTTTGCATGGAGGGTAGTTGAACCATGGAATGCATTGCCTGATAGAGTGGTGAGAGCAAGAACGGTCAATGAGTTCAAAGAGTGGAATGATAGACTTTGTGTTTCCTAGGAAAGTCTTCCCATGATGAGTCTCTTGACTCCATGGAGGCCTGAATAATAATAATAATAATGATAATAATATTTCAATGTCTCTCTTTCATTTTCTGCGACTCTTCAAATTACATGCAAATTACAATTAATGATCCACAGCCCTTGAAACCTTATTCCCTGTAAACTCTTGGGACAAGATCTGAACATGCTAATTTTGTTGTGATTTGATCCCATACTTGAAATTATAACTAGCAAACCTTTACCTCATCTGATTCTATGTCCTCACTACTACAGCAATTTTTTAAGAATGCACAACACTTCATAAACAAAATTAAAAACATAACACTCGGCAAAGATGATTTATTAGTCAGTTTTGACGTTTCTGCCCTTTTCACAAATGTCCCAATCAGTGACATAATTCTTCTCCTACGTAGCACAAAGTGCTGAACCTTGTAAAATAATATACTGAATAGATGATCATTGTACATATGTAAATATTTGAAGAACAAAAAAAAATAATAAAAAAAATTATTATTAACATCTCCATGGTGTCAAGAGACCCATCACGGGAGGTCCACTGTTACACACATAGTTTACCATACCGCCCCTTAAATATGTTCACCCTCTCCGCACTCACCAAACTCTCGAGCAATGCATTCCAATCACTCACCACTCTCCATACAAAAAACCTGCTCCTCACCACCTTCCTCACACATTCCTTATACAGCTTCCAGGGATGACATCTTGTTCTCTCCCCATCTTCATCCACTCTACAAATACCCCCACATTAATCTGGTAATAACAGCTTATATGTTTCTATCATATCCCTCTCTTTTTTTTATATCCACCAATTTCTGCAAAATAATTTTCCCAATCTGTTTTCATATTCAACATCAGAGACCAGAAACCAAGCCAATCACCTCTAGACTTTTTCCAATACATCTTTCTGAAAACCAGGTGACCAAATCTGCGCACAACAATCCATATGTGGCCTGATCGAAGTCTTATACAAGAGAATCAATAACATTCTTACTTCTACAAGCCAGTGCCCTCTGCATCATTCCCATTATCTGCTGTGCTGTCCTCACAATTTTAGCAATATGTCCCCGAAATGTTAGGTCCTTGTCCACAATCACTCCCAAATCTCTCATCTCCTCTACCTCTTCCAAGATATTCCCACCGATTGTGTACTCTACATCCCATCTCTGCTTCTCAAATTTCAAACTCTTACACTTCGCAACATTGAATTGACATCCCCACTCATTTACCGATTAAGCCAATATATTCAAGTCCTCTTGCAAAGCCACAGCATCAGTCTACTCCTGATAGTTCTTCCGAACCTTGCATCATCTGCAAACAACTGCATATCACCATTCAGACCTCGGAAGAGGTCTGAATAGTGATATTTTGTATGTGATATATCATTCACATACAAAATAAACAACAATGGACTCAAAACAGACCCTTGTGGTCTGTTTTGAGTCCATTGTTGTTTATTTTGTACTAGTAACTTTCCTCTAGTAACTAGTAACTTTCCACTAGTAACTTTCCTCTTCTGGGATAACGCTTCTCCACAGACAACTCGTTGAAAACTATCAGACAGCAATCTCCAATCCAGCGTACTGCTATTGTTTAGCCCCATCTGTTCCAATTTAATTACCAGCTTGTCAAGTGGCAATTTATTGAGTTTAGAATGCCACAAATCGCTGTATCCAAGCCCTGGACAGCGTTTTAAACCAATGGCATGTGTTCCAGACGTTTGCTAAACATTCTTACTCTACCACGGAACATGAAGACAAATTTTTGGTTATTACAGCAAAACCTAATCAATACATCACGGGAAGTCAGCTTGCAAGTAGGCTCCATTCAAGCACAGGTACACAGATATCTCGATAAACAGTGACAAGACATACGTGACAAGTAGGACTATTCGCCCGAAAGTCTGTATAAGTCTGCGTCCCTTTATTCACAGCTCATTGTAGTGCGCGCTTCAGTGGTGTTGTATCCATAAAAAGTGGGAAAGACACCGATGGGGTAAACTATTCTTTACAGATGAGAGTCGCTTTAGTCTTTCCTCCGATTCTAGAACGATTCAGACCACACTTGATCTGGCGTGAAAGTGGTACTGCTTACCATTGCAAGAATGTTCTTGAAAGGGAGATATACGTGGTGCTGGGATAATGGTGTGGGGAGGCATTATGCTTATTGGATGCTTCGAGCTACAAGTGCTGGAAAGAGGACTATGACTGGTGAACGATGCAACGATATTCAAAGACCTGTTCAGTTGCTCCGTGGTGGTGTAGGCGAAGAATTCATTTTTATGAATCACTGCCAAACCACATCGTACATGAGCAGTGGAGATATTTTTGGAGACCGAGGATATTAATCGAATCGATTGGTTAGCACGCTTCCCAGATCTCAATCCACAGAACACGTTTGGGGTGTAATAGGAGAGGCATTAGAGCCTCCGTAGCTCAGTCGGTACAGACAAAGCTCTTTGGTCGGATAGACCTGGGTTCGATTCCCGTCCATGACGTGAGGAACCTTTATCTGGTCTCTTTCGATTAAAGATGAGTTTGCCGGTCTCATACGAAGGTAAAGGGCTTTTTCATCCGAAAATCCAGGTTTTGTTTTTCGTCTCTCAGAACATTCAAACCTGCCCCGTGAACAGACGCGATTTACAGTCATATACACACAAAAGTCCAAAGGGGCAGTTGAGGAACGGGGGGGGGGACCGCACACGAATAAATTAAAAAAAAAAAGGAAGGCGTATTGCTTCACGAATTTCGCCTCCAGAAAACAAGCAAGGCCTTATCCTTGCTCTGAAAGAGTGGGTCAGTTTGCCTCAAAAACTCCTGAATCACTTGGTGCTAAGCATGGTACGACGTTGTGAGAGCTACACCACAGTTCCGGATGGACTAATTCCATACAGAAATGCCTCTCCGCATAGTTTTCTGTAAGCACTGTACATTGATTCCTGAACTCCGTCCTTAGGAATTTGTAACTTTCACCAAAAACGTATTGCAGTTCAATTTGTACGAAATTTATAACACATTTTTTGTGTAATATAATTTATTAGTATGCTGGCAATAAATTTATGCTCATATTTGGCTGTAGGCATGAAAATGTTTTCATATACAGGTAAAAATGCAGTTTGTCCATAGCTTTTGGACACAGTGTAAAATCTAAATGGACACACACACACACACACACACACACACACACACACACACACACACACACACACACACACACACACACACACACACACACACACACACACACACACACACACACACACACACACGAGGGTGGTCTGAAAAGTTCTCGGCCTAACAATGAAAAAACGAATTTATAATTTCAAAATTATTTTTATTTTTCGACATAATCTCCGTTAAGATTAATACATTTATTCCAGCAATGCTCCAGCGCCATTATCCCGTCAATGTAGTGGTTCTCAGTAAGATCTGCAAAATACCCTTCTACAGCTGCAGTCATCTCTTGATTCGAAGAAAAACGCTGACCAGCGAAGAGGAGTTTTACTTTTGGGAAGAGATAGAAGTCAGAGGGAGCCAAATCTGGGATATAGGGTGGATGTTCCAACAATTCATAGTGCAGATCCCTTAATTTTCCCATTGCCAAAACACCTTCGTGGGCAGGTGCATTGTCCTGATGAAAAATGATTTTTTTCTTCTACAAACCGGGTCTTTTCTCACGACTTTTTTTTGTTTAGTCTGGTTAAAAGATCGGAATAATATTCCCCGATTATTGTTTTACCCTTTTCAAGGTAATTAATAAACAAAATGCCTTTAGCATCCCAAAATACCGATGCCATGACCCAGTGGCTCACTCAGGATTTAATCTTGGAGGGGGCCGAGCGCTCAGGATTTAACCTTTTGGGGGAGGCCGAGTTGAGTAGACGTTTTGCGAATACACACTACACATCGCATTCGACCTATAACTGAGCATCTGCAGTGATCGCTAATTCATAAGTATCACACAACATAAATAAAAAAATGAATTTTAATTGGGAAAAGATTTTTGGAAATTTTTCTAGTGTTTTTTTCCTTTTCTTTGGGGGGTGCCCGGGCCCCTTGGCCCTCCCCTCTGGGTGCGCCACTGCCATGACCTTTCCTGCTGATGGAACCGACTTTGTCTTCTTTGGCGCTGAACAACCAGCTTTTATCCACTGTTTTAACTGTTGTTTGGATTCTGGTGTGTAATGGTGAATCCAAGTCTCATCCATAGTAATAAATCGACGCACAAAATCAGTTTTATTCTTGTGAAAACGCTTCAAGCACTGTTCAGAGATTTTCACGGGAGTGCGTTTTTGATCTGCTATGAAAAAGCGCGGCACCCATCTAGCGCAAAGCTTTTTCATTTGCAATTCATGTAAAATATATCCTACACGTTCTTTTGAAATGCCTATAGCCTCAGCGATTTCACGCACTTTGACTCGCCGGTCATCCAATACCATATTGTGCACTTAATCAATGATTTCTGGTGTTGTTACACTTTTTGGACGACCTTCACGTGGGTCATTTTCAAGGCTGGTACGGCCACGTTTAAACTCGGCAGCCCATTTCTTAATTGTCGAAAACGAAGGAGAAGAGTACCCATAAACTTTTATGAACTTCGAATGAATTTCTTTTGGCGTTAAACCTTCTTTTACACAGAATTTTATAATCGCACGATACTGAATTTTATCCATTTCAAGGGATACACACAACACTTTTGCTTCAGACAGCTGTATAAAACTACTTGATTGAATGACTTGCAATTTCACATGGATACTTATGACAGATGTACCAACTAACTTGGAAAAAATAAATCGTGCCGATAGTGTTGCCATCTATGGTCTAGGCCGAGAACTTTTGAGACCACCCTCGTATATAAACAGAACTCTAGATTAGATGATCAATATCCTAAACTCTAAATCAATAGCTGAATTGTTGACCTTCATTTCAAACTTTTACAAAGACAAATTTAATCATATAAAAACATAAGAATTTAAGATAGAAAAAGGAGTTATATAGGGCTGTCCACTTTCACCGCACTTATTCAACATATACCTAGAGGGCATATGCAAGGAAATCTCTAATGAACCAGGGATAAATATAAATGGAAGAAACATCAACCACATAAAATACACAGATGATATAATAATCCTGACAGTATCCAATTTATAGTTAGAAAAAAAAAAAAAACAGCCCATCTTTTAAATGAAGCATGTAAAAACTTGGGAATGAAGATCAACAGCAAAAAGACCAAAATAATGAAAATAGGAAGAGAAGTTGAAAACATCTCAATAACCCTCGAGAATCAAACCCTAGAACAGGTAAAATCCTTTGTCTACTTAGAAAGCATTACACACACAATTTTGATAGCACTAAAACAGCAAAACACAGAATTAATATTGGATGGTCGAACATCAATAAATTAAACAAAATATGGAACAATAACAAACTCTTGAAACATCATAAAATTAAACTATGCAAAGCCATGATCATCCCTACAGCAACATTTGGAAGGAAGAAAAATAAACAAAACACACTGGACCGAACATAAAACTACAGAACAAGTAAAGCAGGATCTTAACTACCAGGACAACTTCACAGACATTATTCTTCAGCAACAGACCCGATGGTTCGGCCATGTTCAGAGAATGCCTCCTCACAGACCTCCAAACATTGTACTAAACAGAAGAATAGGATAGCAGCGTCCACTCGGAAAACCGAGGCAAAGTTGGCTCAGATCCTTAAAAGACAGATGTACCAACTAACTTGGAAAAAATAAATCGTGCCGATAAGAGGCAAATTCCCCAGCTTCATTACTGTGTTCGAGAACATAGTAATGAACCATTTGGACCGATGGTATACAAAGGGGGATTCAACCCGTCACCAGACGAATGAGATGAAGAAGAAGAACTTAGATGAAGTACCGCAATATAGCTTGTTTCATTTGTGTGTGTGTGTGTGTGGGCGCGCGTGCGTGAGTGCTCCAGATGAGCATCTTAACATCAAGGTTGAATGTCTTCCAATTAGTTTAATATTAAATCATTACATTACATTACACCAACTCTCCTGTAGTCAAAGACTCATCGACGGACGAATCTGGTTTCGTGTATTTCAAATTAAAATTATTATTTCAACACAGTAAGAGTTACGTGATTTTGTCATAAGGAATGCTGATCACCGTGTAACAGTGAATGAAATAAAATACTTTTTTTTTTTTTTTTTTTACAGAAGGAAGGAGAATGCAATTAAATGTTTAGTAGACCGAGATGCGCTGTGACAATCTTGCCGTTTTTATAAGTCTTTATAATTTGCCGACTGGATGATCTCTAGATTCGCAACATTTTACAAGTAGTTCTCTAAATGTGTTAAATCTAACATCTAATTCTAAACTATTCTGTATTCTCTTTCTTTTTCTCATTATCTCTCTCCACCCACCCCCACACACTTTTATTTTTCGACTGATCGGAACTAGAAATTCCTGGAATAGTCATAAAATATAAAGAAATATAATGAAACAGAATAAAACTTACCTGTAGAATTTTCTTTTAAATATTTAAAGGGATACGATTGAGCATTAATGAGTACTGTGCAACAGATTTGGGATGCTTTTAGTTGGATACTTTTGCTTTCATGCTCTAAGCCACTGTTAATATACTTATCTAAGTGTTATCATCTTGAATCATAAACCACTATTGCTGATAGCCTTGACTTTTGGTCGCTTTGTATATTCTGAAATCTGAACTCCTCTATAAAGGTTTGAAAAGTCGACCTTACAACAGTCTTGGTTAAATGAGAGAAGTGCAATATTTTTGGCCTTCATTCTGCACGATTTCGCAAGAGGCGTAATATAAATAATATCTATCTAAATCTATCTAAAACATAGTTGATATTAACTCGCCGATGCTCAGTGGGGCAGGGGCGGGGGGGGGGAACAAAACAGAGAAGAGTTATGTACTTGCTCCCTAATATTACCAGGTCGAAATGCAATACATTTTTATAAATTTTCACTGATCTTTCAGTGAAATTTCGGGAATTTTTTGGCTCCGTGCTTTGTGAGAGGTGTGATCAAAAATTTTCATATTTACAGTCAACTAAAAACTGAAAAAGGTTATCTGTCTAGATGGTAGATAATTACGTTAGAATGCAGTCCGAAGACATAAAACTAAAAGAAATAAAATACACAATAATAATAATAATAATAATAATAATAATAATAATAATAATAAAAGGACTTGTGTAATCCTCTGGAAATAGCATTTGCATCCATAGCATCAGGCTGGCAGACAAAAGACCATTCTAATTCCAATCTAATCGCCGACTAGAAAACTTTTGTAAGCCTTTCTTCGACTGGTTCCAGAGTTATTCCACCTACTGCATGACAAACAGAAGTTTGCTCCAGGAAATTCTAGTTTTAAATTCCGAAACTCAAGAAAATCGACCGGAGAACTCACATCAGACAGTAATATTATGTTACGGTTAGGGACCACGAGATGACGGAAGTTGATCTTCCTTTCAGATGTCAATTAAAACAATGATAATCTTGGGCCAGCTGTCAGTGACTGGTGATGGCTTACCACTCGTCAAAAGTTAGGGCTAAAGAGGCCTTTCATACTTCTTTCGGAGAATAAAAGGCATTAGGGGATTTATTTTATTTATACATAATAGAAATGAATAAATAATTTTTCGACCTGGTTCGCTGAGTTGTTAGTGGTTGTGATTGTCTTTTTGATGATATGTGAATTTCATCGTCCATTGTGAGAGTATTGCTTCGCTTAATGGAGGCCAGAAGTGGCTTGAAAAGGTTCTTTGTTTAGTTTCAAGAGCAGTATTTCCAGATTATGTAAAAATAAAAAATAAATAAATAACCAAATTAAAGACTATGATGAGATCATTAACCTCTCCCTGATATTATTTAGCTTACTATACGATTACAACCTTTTGTATATCTGAGTTACATAAAAAAATAATAAAACAGCTTATTACTACTACTTTTTATACATCTCTGCAATACGAAAATTACAAAGTTAAAGAAAAAAGAATAAAAATAAATCCGCCAGCACCTTTTCATTTACGAGATGAAGCAAGTAGGTGTAGCATTCTTTTTTTAGTAAGCTTTAACTTTTGGAAATTGGTAAGTAGCCGGTCTACATCCTTAGTCGTGAAACCAGCAATTCAATTCATGGCTATAGATGATTAGCAAGTTTACAGAAGACTAGAGTAAATCAGATAGTTGCCACCATTAGATGTTTCTTAGCCTAAATAGTGTTATAGTCTGCTACCATTAGTAATTTTATTCAATTTTTCTCAGTAGTTAGATTTAAAACCCAAGATTACGAGGAGAAAAATTAGTTATTAATTAGTTATTATAATTAATCAATCATAAGACCTAGAAAAAATTCCATTGGTCGGGAGCCAGAATCGAACCTAGATATCCCCCCCTCCTCCCATCAATCGAATGAGTTACTACGATGCTAAGTAGGCATAAACTTCAAAGGCAAGTTTCGCATCAAGCAGAAATACATAAGAAAGAAAGAAGGAAATAACAAAAAATGAAGACCAACACTTATTATGAGATAAGATGTATGGAAATGATGATACAATTTAAAAGTTTCAGGATTTTTTCACCAAGCAAAAAGTAAACTGGTTGGAAAATACACAGACAATTATATTGGTGTCATAGCTGCAGTTGCTACGCTCCTCTTGTAAACAATATTACTATTACTATTACTATTATTACAGGCAACTCCAGGGAGTCATTAGACTCATCGAGGGAGGCCCCAAATCATATTCATCACAACTATTCGACATTCATACAGTATCTATCATACCTCGCCTTAAACTCATTCACTGTCACAGCATCCACCACAGACTCAGGGAGCGCATTCCACTCATTCACTACTCTAAAAGTAAAGAACCCAGCTCTAACACCTTTACTAACCACACTTTTGCCCAGTTTCCATGGATGTCCCCTAGTCTTCCCACAACCAGCCCTGTTCTCAAAAATATCTTCTGAATTAATTTTATAGAAACCCTTCAGTAATTTGAATGCCTCAATCATATCTCCCCTCCTCCGCCTATCAACCAATTTTTACAACCCACAAATCCTCAACCTGTTCTCATACGGTTCATTCCACAGACCTGCTATCATCTTGGTCACTCGCCTCTGGATCCTCTCCACCTCCTCCCCATCAAGAAGAAACCTAGGCGACCAAATCTGAGCACAGTAGTCGAGATGGGGTCTTATCAAGGCTCGGTACAGAGGAACAATAACTGCTTGTCTCTGCTTGTCAACGTATTCTTCAGCAACCAAGTGATTTGATGAGCTGATTTGGCCACTTTTGCAATGTGTCCCCTAAATTTCAATTCCTTATCCACCAACACTCCTAAATCTCGTGGCTCATCAATTTCCTGGAGCACGGTTCCACCAATGCAGTAAACGGCCGCCAATCTTTTCACCCCAAAATGCATAACCTTACATTTTACCACATTAAATTGACATCCATTCTCCTTAGCCCAGACCTCCAATCTATCCAAATCATCCTGCAAAATTTTGACGTCATCTGCATTCACTATTGCCCTACCCAACTTCGCATCATCCGCAAACAAATGAAGTGTTCCTCTCAGATCCTTTCCTATATCATTTATGAACAAATTAAACAGCAGTGGTCCAAGAACAGATCCTTGTGGCACACCACTAGTCACAGGCCGTCTTGTGGACTCTACTCCTGAGTAAACCACTCTCTGATATCTCTCCGTCAACCGCCCTCCTATCCATCTCATCAACCCTATGTCCATTCCAATATGCTGCAATTTACTGATTAGAATTCCATGTGGAATCCTTTCAAAGGCCTTAGAGAAAATAGTCAAGAGGAAAATACAAGATTGGATAGAAGAAAATGGGATAAGGTCCAGTAGAATCATTGTAAACCCATTACCCTTATCCATTTCAGCCGTCACTGTGTTATAATACGTGAGCAAGTTACTGAGGCATAACCTACCCTTCACAAAACCATGCTGTCCCCGATACAGTATCCCATTTTCTTCTATCCAATCTTGTATTTTCCTCTTGACTATTTTCTCTAAGACCTTGATAATGATTCCTGTTATGCTGATTGGCCGGTAATTTTCAACAGCAGCCTTGGAACCACCTTTGTGCAGCGGAACTATTTCCCCCCCCCTTGGGACTGACCCAGTCCTGAGGCTCAAATTAAACAAAATGGTCAAGCGCAATGACAATTCTTTGGCCACTTCACGTACGACACGAGCTGGTATACCATCCAATCCCACAGATGTATTGACATTGAGGTTCTGTAATAGACTAGTTACCTCTACTACCTCTACTTCATTCATCACAATTCCAGTATAAGCTGTTGGTTCTTCCATTCCTGCAAAGTCACCACCTGGATGATATACTCTTGCAAAGTGCTCGCTCAGTAATTCCACAATATCGACTGATTCGGTTACCTCCCTACCCTCAGCATTTTTTAAGATCATTCTACCATGAACATTTTCCCTTTTACTTGCAACATATTGAAAAAACTGTTTGGGATTCTCTTTAGCCTGCGTGGCCAATTTCCTTTCGTAATTTGCTTTTGCTTTTCTTACCACCCTTGTTACCATCCTGGCCTGAGCTTTATACTGTTCCTGCGCCTGATGGTCACCCTTCTGCTTAAATTCCCTCCACAATTGTTTCTTTTTTTTGCAGCTCAAGCTTAATAGTGTTATTCATCCATTAACCCCTACTTGATTTATTATTCGGACTCTTGGTATACAGTCAACCATTGCCTCCTGCAAAGAGTTCTTAACCACCTCCCATGCACTATCAACATCCAGCCCTTGCAGTTTTACATGCCATGACATTGAGCCAAGCACACACCTAAGCTTGTCATACTTACCAGCCCGGTAATTCCACATGTACCCTGTCTTAATTGTAAATTCCACTCCTTTAGCCACCTCCCAAGTCATGACCTTATGGTCACTCTCACCAATTGGTGGCAACATGGTCATGTTCGTTACAGCCACATTCTCAGTTGCAATTACTAGGTCCAGCACTCTCTGCCCCCTGGTATTTTCCAATACATGTTGCCGTAGATAGTTGTCCCTTAATAACCGCATAAAATCCAATTCCTTCCTCTTATGTGCCCTCTCCTCTTTCCAGTCAATGTTACCATAATTGAAATCACCCATAATAATTACCCTCCTTCCACTCATTTCTTCTATTTGCTTATGCATACTATCCCCACCATCCACTCCATCACCCGGTCTATAGCAGCACCCAATTGTATATTTTGTTCTGCTAGATTCTATCTCACACCAAACAGCCTCAAATGTGCTTTTTCCCCCATCTTGCAGTTCAACTTCTATACTCCTTGGCTGAAGTCATCAGCTATCATCAATAACACTCCTCTCTCCCCTTTTTATTCACCCTGTCACTCCTGAACACGCTATACCCGTCGCATTGAATCCCACTAGCTTTATCATCTTCTGTCAGCCATGTTTCACTAATACCGACAACCTGTGGCCTGGAAGTGCCAACCATGGCCAAAACCTCTTCCTTCTTGTTCCTAATACTCCTGGCATTAGTGTACATGAATCGCAGAAGCCCATTTGTCCCATCCCTATTTGATGCCTTATACTAACTATTCCATTCTGATTTGTTGTCCGTCGTACTCGCTCGGGCATAATATACTCATTCATGCACTTAACTGCCTCCCTAAAGTCTGCATATCTATTCCCCCCCCCTCTTAATAAATCTAGTTTCCCTGAGTCTGTACATCCACTTCCACTTACCATATTAAATGATAAAAAGGAACATTTCCTAAATAACATTCTTGTACAGTGACATCATTCATTGTCACAACCATTGACCAATCGGAGAGTATTATTTTGGTGTGCATTTAGCATAATGCAGAATTGTTTTCTCTGTGTGTACCTACGAAAACGCACTGCTTGGAAAGAAGTCAATCATAGTGTGAGGAACAAACAGCCATGGCACCCACCTTAATAAGATGCCGGACCTCCTTTCTGCGATGACTGCAGCAATCCTACGAGACATACTTTCCACAAGCGTACAATACCGGTCAGTAATTTTATTCAATTTTTCTCAGTAGTTAGATTTAAAACCCAAGATTATGAGGAGAAAAATTAGTTAACTGAAAGATCGATGACTTAGAAATCAATCATAAGACCTAGAAAAAATTCCATTGTTCATCCTGGATTGTTGTGGGGGGGGGGAGACGTCCGTTTGCCTCACACGAAGCTCCAGTTTATCCCACATGTTCAATAGGATTGAAACCAGGGCTCTGGGTAGACGGCAAGTTGGAGATGTTCATGTCCACACCATGCAGTTATAGCAGTAGTCTTCTGACATGTCTTGCTGAAAGAGACAATGGTCAGTTGCGTAGAAACGCCACAAAAGAGGAAGTATTGCATTGTCCAGAATGTTCAGATACCTCTTGGAGTTCAATATTCGTGGCGCCACAAATAGAGGTCCTAGGTTAAACCAGGAAAAACAAGAACACACCACCACATTGGGGTTACATACTTTGGCAAGAGACGTTCATCGGGCATCTACCATACCCATACAAGTCCATTTGCTCGGTAGAGGGCGTAGCGTGATTTGTGTTTCTATAACACAGATTTCAAGCTTCCACATCCATGGTACACGCTCTTTACACCATTGAAGACGACGCTGCATGTTAGTTCGGGTAATGTGAGTCGCGTGTGTTACTGTCCTACCATGGAAACCCATGTTTTGTGACCTGTTTCTGAATGTTTTTTGCAGATTCGAGTTCCAGTCGATGCCTGGAACTCCGCATTCAATGTATCGGCCGATGAATGGTGATTTTACATATTATCCTTCATAGCATGCTACGGTCAGATTCAGTGTGTGTGTGTGTCTGTGTGTGTGTGTGTGGTGGGTCGTCCACTGGGGGTAGATTTTGCACTGGATTCCCTGTGCTTCCATCTCAGTATGATATCACTTATTGTTGACTTGGGATGGTCCAATTTGTCAACAATTCCGAACAGATTGGTCTGCAACATGGCATCCTATCACAACGCCTTTTTCAAACTCCGTCAGTTCTCTTGTCGCAGCCATTTCACAGAGACACAATTGCATTGAGTTGGCAGCATCATATTTCTCCAATTTCTACTGCTACAAACATGTCACTGGTTACATGGCACGATGCTTTTTGTCCGATGTAGGTGTCTGTTGACTTCTTTCCAAGCAGTGTACTTTGGCTCTGGAGGGATGATTATTATTTTTTTAATTCGTTACTCGATTTCCTTAAAGATTTGTCGACACTACATTCATTTTGGTTTCATCCAGAGCAATTTTGTCACAAGAATAGTTTCGAAATGATCAAAGAAAAAAAAAAAGACGGTCTAGTTGAATTGAAGTTCAGTGAACTTTGATATTTGAGATATCCACTAAAAAGACATTTCGATTATGGACTCTTCAAATCTGATTTAAATTGTTACATTTGCAGGAGTATCTGAGACGGAAAATGAATTGTTCATTTTTAATGACATTTGTACTGTATTTGCAATTTCCGATAAAATCTAGTTATCTCAATTTCGATTTGAATAATCAGACTATTTTTAGTTTCAATAGTTAGACTCAACGATTTTTTTTAAGCCTTTTTTTTCGACTGGTTTCCTAGTCAGTTGATCTCTTGCATAGTTCAGCGAATTTTTCCTCCCTCACACCCGGGTTCTTCATCTCGTAAACTCAAGAAAATCGACCGTAGAATTCACACCATTTCGGACAATTATATATAGTGTTAGGGTTAGGGAAAGCAAGATGTAGGTACTTATCTGCTGTACTGTCCTCCCAGGATACCATTTAAAATCACTGATAGTTATGGGCTAGATATTATGCGACTAAGGGTGAATTCTAGCTGACCTCTAATATTCAAAAGTTAGTTATGGATAAATGGTCTCGCCCACTCCTTTTGGCCAAGAAAAGGCGTTAGCGGATTTATTTATTTATTTTACTTAATAAATTTACATAAAAAGTAAACCTCCAAATTTAATAATTATTTTCTTGTCTCCCAGATTGTGACAAATATCTGAAAATTGCCCTTAAAGTCACAAACGTTTTCTTCTTCTTCTTCTTCTTCTTCTCTTCTATTTTTCATTTGATCAATAATTGATTATCTTCTAGGCATTCATTCATTTGAGATGGCATTCATCGAGATGTTTCTTTCTATATATTAGCGTATTTTGTTTAATCTATTGGTGTCTAATTTAGTTCTTTCATTTCTAACAAATATTTATTTTGTTAGTTTTGTTATACTTACAATCGATTTATAACCTGTTGTTCTCATATACAGTATTTCATTTCTATTGTAATGAATCGTTTCTTCCCATCTTCTCTCAATGTCCATGTTTATCTTTCATACAACAATTTTGCTTTTGATAATATATTATACATCTTTAGTTATCTTTTGTTGGTGACTGTTTATTTTTAGTCTTAGTGTGGTGTTTGATGTTCCATTTTCTTTAGGAACTTTGTTTATTATTAATTCAGTATTAATTTTAATTTGTATACATATTTTGTGAGGATTCTTTTACTTTCTCCAAATAGGACTTGATCATCTGTCAAGCGCAAGGTAACTAAAACGAAACCCTTTTTTTTTTGTCAAAATTCCTTCTTTGTTGTGTTTATTTTTTATTCTTTTAATTAGTTCATTCCTATATATTAAAAATAAAACTGAAGATTTGAGGCACCCATGTTTAAGGATATCCTAGGGTATGAAGAGCAAACATTATTAGGCTTACAGCAATCATATTAAAGTATTCAAAATTGCAGTGCTTTAATTTATTAATACATTTCAGACAAGAAAAACTTATTACTGTATTTATTTGTTTTAAAAAAAGAATTACTTGTATGTGAAAAAAGGGAAGAGAAAATATTCCAAGGAGGGGATGGCAGATAAAATTTGGAAACATTGATTTCAAGTCATCTAGTCGAATTTATAAGTTAAACCAGTTTTCAGGTATAGAATATAATGAAATAAAGAATTAAAAAAAAATTATATATTTGCTAATAACTGCACTTGTCAGTCCAATATGCGCATATGTCAAATAAAATATCACTCTATTGCATATTATAAATGACTAGTTCGATATTAGACGATAAAATCTTCCGTAGCAAATGTTGTTGCATAACATCGCATAACTAATACGAAATATTTATCTATTTATTTATTTTTAATGAATAATTTGGAAGTTTCACAAATTTCTATTCACTACTAAAATTTTTACATCTATTCAGAGGATTCACCTACACGAATGCAAGTAGTGTAACCTTGTGTTTAGAAATTATAGTTGCATTAACAGCTAAAGATGCAAGTCATTAAACGAGGTACTTGCATCTTTATCTATTTATTTATATTTAATGAATAAATATCATTATCATATTTATCTATTTATTTATTTTTAATGAATAATTTTGAAGTTTCACAAATTTCTATTCACTACTAAAAGTTTTACATCTATTCAGAGGATTCACCTACACGAATGATGCAAGTAGTGTAACCTTGTGTTTAGAAATTATAGTTGCATTAACAGCTAAAGATGCAAGTCATTAAACGAGGTACTTGCATCTTCAACTAAATATGCAAGTCATCAATAGAGATGGCCTTTGAAATCTTTCATGATAAGACTATCAGTCAAACTGATATCATTGTGACCATGATGGTTCCTGTTGCACATCAGAATTAAGACCAATACATTAGATAACAAGAAAAAAAAAAGAGAAAAAGATAAACAGAACTAGTTTAACGTTTTGGAATCGGCTGAAAAAAATACCGAAAAAGTATTATTATCATTATTACTTTATTCGTAATTGATACACAGTCAAAACAAGATATCATTTAAACAACAGTTTGGCAGGTGATACAGAACAATTCAGATTCTACCCAAGAATCTGAATTGCTAATAACTGTACTTGTCAGTCCAATATGCGCATATGTTAAATAAAATATCACTCTATTGCATATTATAAATGACTAGTTCGATATTAGATATGGATGGACTGAATACTGAATATGGATATATGATATGGATGGACTGAATACTTAATAATAATAGGAGACATGAATATAAACATTAGGAACATAAATAACAAAACAGAACAACCTAAACCTCTTATCGACATATAACATAACCTCATCCATATAGTCGTATACACGAGAAGAGATAGTCGGAAATACAACAACCTCATCCTGCATTGATCATATAAATATAAGGGCCCCCTCCAAACAGCCACACAGCAGCCGTCATAACATGCAAACTGGCAGACCATTATTTCACAGCATTACAGCTACACACTGAATCAGAACCCATAAAACTCACTGAGACTACAAAACAATATTATAGCATTCTAAACGAAACAATAGTAAACGATGAAATCAGAAAACATACTGGATGCAGAGAGCATCTTTAGACACTGCTGAAGCTGTATATAATAATCTTAAACTTGCATTCAATAAAATATATAACAAAGCATAAACAAAAATAAAAATACGCCCCCAAACGAAACAAAATCCATGGATAACAGACAACATATTAACAGGCATATAAAGAAAAGATGCCCTATGGAAGCAACTTAAGAAGTCGCCAAACAATATCTATTTAAAAGCTAAATACAAAAGAAAACGGATCTCCTAACAACACAGATTAGAACGGCAAAAAGAAACTATTACAGCAAAAAATTAACAAGAGCTCAGAATGACATAAAGGGAACCTAGCAACTGATTAATGAAATACTGGACAATATACACAGAACCACTGCCTCAGAAACAATAAAACACAGCTTTGCCTGCGACCCCGAAATCCCGCAAACAGTTGGCAAACAACTTTAATCAGCACTTCGTGAATTCTGTCCAAAAACTACAAGAAACAACCTTTCCTCATACAAACGAACATTCTCCACTAGGTCCACGAGCAACCCAGTCGATGTGGTTCCCCACAGTAACAAAAGAAGAACTATCACTGGCAATTCAACAAATTAACCCTAACAAAGGACCGTGGATAGACAGAATCAGACCAAAAGACATCAAGAAGCACTCAACCAACCTACTTTCAATTATACAAAAACTGTTAAATAAAATCTTCGAAACGGGACACATGCCTGAAACACTGAAGACTGCATTATCACACCCATACACAAACATGGAAAAAGGAACAAGTAATTACAGACCCATCGCCACGTTGTCTATAATCAACCAAATCATGGAGCGCATCGTGTATCACAAACTCTCCAAATACGTTGAAAAATTTCAAATCATACCCAAAACACAATATGGCTTTCAAAAAAATAAAGGAACAGCAACACTCCTGGAAGATTTCACAGATCTAATAAACGCTGCATTGGATAAAAACAGAATAACATTAGTGGTATTCATTGACCTAACAAAAGCATTGGACACACTAACACACAAAACCGTGTTAACGAAACTAATCCATATCGGAATTGGAGGTCGTCTACTCCGGTGGTTTAAAGCGTACATGAAAAACAGAAAGCATACTACACGTATAGGATCAGCGTACAGCAAAGAGGTACATGTAACCTGTGGAGTACCGCAAGGAGCTGTCCTATCTCCCATTCTATTTAGCATATACACACACGACATAAGCAACCTTCCCCTAAAAAGTAAAATTTTCCAGTACGCAGACGACACGGCCATAGTATCCATTCACAACAACGCAAATATCGCTTACACAAATATGCAACACGACATCAATCAAATCACTAACTGGTTAACCGGAAACGGCATATATATAAACCCTAGAAAACAAAGCTAACGATATTCAAAAACCCCCAAACCCTGCCCATAGAAACTAAATATCTCACTACCGACATTCATCCTCCTTAATACAAAGCGAATGTATTTTGTATTAAGTTTTTGTATGGCTATTCCAACTTTGCTGATCAAAGTTGGAATAGCCATACAAACTACCTACATACCAAGCTTAGGATAATAGCAAGCAAACTATACGGATTAAAAGACATTGCCCCAACCCACATAAAAATACTAATCTATAAAGCATTATGTGAAAACATTTTAAGATATGCAATTACATCATACGCATTCTGCGCAGACTACAATGGT
Source organism: Typopeltis vanoorti (assembly GCF_054136105.1). Lineage (NCBI taxonomy): Eukaryota > Metazoa > Arthropoda > Arachnida > Uropygi > Thelyphonidae > Typopeltis > Typopeltis vanoorti. The sequence goes on along the minus strand of NC_143549.1, from coordinate 64,296,983 downwards.
TGCAAGATAAAATGGTAAAAACTGATATTCTGGGAACAACCCACACTTATGCAGGAAGCACGGACAAAACACAAACTATTTAAGGTGAAACACTTATGCCACTACATAGTCATGTTAAAACATTACTACAGCCCAACCTATAGAGTAACCAGAACAACATATCAAACAACAAGACCACAGTCAACAAACTACAGTACAACAATCACTACGGCAACGCTACCCGAAACTTCTATGTACCTGACATGATAAACAAACTGCCGTTCGACGACCGAAACCTAGGAACATACAGAAAGCTGAAACAGGCACTATATAAATATTATAGCGAGAATGAAAATTAGAACAATTCCTGTTTCTCTCTCTCTCTCCACACACACACACACAAACCTATGACAACCCCCCCCCCCTCAAAAACCATCACTACAAGAACAACAAACCAACGTACCAACAAACAGTAAAATCAACACCTGGCTTGCGACCAGTATAGAAACATAACCATGAAACCACCGCCATCTATCATCTATTATCTTCTTCAGATAAGCTCTGCTAAGCTTCGAGAAAGAAATCAGAAATGCCTCCCAAAGAAAGAATATAATACATTATACATAAAAAAAGTTATTATTATTATTATCATTATTTAAAAATATTATTAACTTGCAAGTATCTGTTATTCACAATTGTAATATATTATAATTATTACTGTATCTATGTATGTAATTTATCTGAGACATAATAAAATGTTTAAACGTGAAAAAAAGTATTATTATTATTATTATTATTATTATTATTATTATTATTATTATTATTATTATTATTATTATTATTGCAGAATGATTTGAATAGGCTGGAATTGTGGGCATGGGAAAATGGGTATCAGTTCAATGTGAGTAAATGTAAAGTCATTCACATCGGCATGATCAGATGTCCAATGTCGTATTATATTGGGGATTTTGCTACAAGAAACTGTTGAGGCTAGGGATCTTGGAATGTTAATAGATAGGAAGTTGAAGTTTACGGGACCATGTGGCAAAGATTGCAAATACAATTCAAAAGATAATTGCAATGCTGAAGCGAACGTTCACACGTAAAGATAAGGATATTATTTTGCCTCTTTACAAGGCCTTGATAAGACTGCACTAGGGCTATTGTGCGCAGGTCTGGTCTCCTGTTTCCGTTGTGATCCTGATATATTGGAAAGAGAGAGAGAGAGAGAGAGAGAGAGAGAGAGAGAGAGAGAGAGAGATTACAAAGGAGAGTGTTAATAATGATATCAGGATTGTGAAATACTGATTATGAAGACAGATTGAAAATTTCTAGACTGCAGACACTAGCAAACAGGAGAAAGAAGGGTGATATGATCGAGACTTACAAACTTCTCAAACGGTCATACAGGATTTCAGTTGATCAAATTTTTCAATTTATGGAGGATGGGGAAAGAACGAGAGGGTATCCTTGGAAGCTGAGAATGAAGGCCGCCAAGAAGGGTGTGAGGGCTAGATTTTTCTCTCAGAGAGTGGTGCGCGATTGGAATGGATTGCGTTTGGATATTGTGAGTGCAAGCAGTGCGAATGAATTCAAGAATAAGTATAATAGCTGGTGCGTGTGTAGTATGTGGCCTCTCTCGATGAGTCCCTGACTCCTTGGAGGTCTCTAATAATAAATATAATTATTATTATTATTATTATTATTATTATTATTATTATTATATCACAAAAGCTAACCCAAGCTTCGAAGTAGGTGGGATTAACTCGTCTCACTCAACCACACGTAATCCTTATGACCAAAGAAGCAGATTATTAATAAAACTGTTTTATTTGTAATAAAACAGTTAATAAAGTATACAATAATAAAGAAGATACGGAAGATACTGATTATTATGTGATAATATCATTAATATAATACTCTTATGTAACATGAAAAAATAATGAAATACATTATTCTTATAATCAAAAAATTATATAAACAAAAAAATTATTGTACAAAAAATTCTGAATCAACTTCATTGTTAATATTAGAAGAACATGTGTTGTAAATACATAATATAGAGGCAAAAAATACTATTAAAAATTTTAGTTAAAATCAATGGAAAATGCAGCACTTAGAGCTGAATTCTGTAAAATTATAAGTTGCAATGTCACTAAAGATGTTTATTGTATGTGTAAATATTTCAGCAATCAATAAAAAATATTATCATTAAAAAAATAAAATAAAAATAATGTATATATATATATATATATATATATGATAAAACTTTTTATTAAATGTAAAATAAATAAATAAATAAATAAAATTATTAATCTCCCTCCAATTAGAAACTCGAATTTTTAACTTCTAGTCCAGAAAAAACATTTTGCGTAGAATACATTATAATAAATACAAATCATATATTAAAATTAGAAACACGAGTTAAGATTGGAAGAATGGTTGTCTACCATATCCTGCTGTCTCCTTTATTCTATCTATGTGATATAGAAAGCCACTCACTTCTGGAAATGAAGAAGGTAGACAGTGGCCGCCAATCTATATATAATGCATATTTGAATTCTATAATTCGAATGTTTTCTAATTTGCTAATGTTATTAAAGAAACCAAAGAAATCAAAACCACTCTAATTGTTTTGATTTCCTTTTAGATTTTTATTATTTCTGAAAATAAACAATATACTCGTGTAATTAAACTGACGCCCTGCAAACTTATTCTAGACACTTCTGAATTATATTTAGTCTTTATTTATTTAAATGACGTAATTACCACACTGCAAACCTCTTAATACGTAAAGAGCTTAATGAAAACAGTGTAAGTGTTCTCAAGCAGTCCACTGGAAGTTTCTTGCGGTAAGTAGTGATAGTAGTATCTCGAGGCGCCCTTTCGAGATTACAGCAACAGTTACATGTTGAGATATTCAGATTAGATAGTCTGGTTAGCTGATTGAATGGATTCATCGAAAACCGTTAATCGAAAGATAGTTTACCGAATGGCAATTCATCGAAAAAGCAGTTCGTCGAATATACAATTAATCGAACGAGAATTTAACGAATGGCAATTGATCGAAAAAAGCAGTTTATCGAGTAAACAATTCGTATAAACGAATGGCACGACAATTCTTCACAAATGCAACTGATCGAAAAAACAATTCAACGATAATTTTTCGATGAATTCTTTTATAATTCATTGGAAGATGAATTTTCTTGAAAACTATTGTTTTCGGTAAGAATGCATAAAGTCACTCAAGATGTAGACAACATGGGAAAGCTGGTCATTGATCACCTAATTTTTTTCTCTACAACAATGATCAGAATGAAATCAAAACTATTACATTTTTAATATAGATAATAATTATAAAATTTCGTTAAATTTCATCGAGCTAGAGCGGAATTATTAATATTATTTCAAAACTAATTTACTAAAATTTCTAATAGATCCTGTTTGCACTAAAACTGAATCACACAGCTTCTTGACCATTTCACAAATTCCGACATTTGCGCATATTCCACTAAGTCAGAGAGCTATTGCAATATAAAATTTCGACATGTCCTTTTGTAGTATATTTTTATATTTTTATTATCTATATTTATTATCTATATTTTTAATATAGATAATAATTATAAAATTTCGTTAAATTTCATCGAGCTAGAGCGGAATTATTAATATTATTTCAAAACTAATTTACTAAAATTTCTAATAGATCCTGTTTGCACTAAAACTGAATCACACAGCTTCTTGACCATTTCACAAATTCCGACATTTGCGCATATTCCACTAAGTCAGAGAGCTATTGCAATATAAAATTTCGACATGTCCTTTTGTAGCTCCGAATATCTATATATCTCTTCCTTCCATCTGCTTCAGACGAGTTGGGTCTCCTCCTAATGAGGAGTCACGACGAAATAATGCAGCCGGCACGCCATTCCTCTGCTGCATCCCTATTGGAGGCATTCATGACTGTAGTCCGTGTGTGTGTGTGTGTGTGTGTGTGTGTGTGTGTGTGTGTGTGTGTGTGTGTGTGTGTGTGTGTGTGTGTGTGTGTGTGTGTGTGTGTTCACGGGGCCGGTTTGCCTGCTTGCGGAATGAAAAAGCCCCAGCTAAACTGGAGGAAAAACACTACTGCCCGCGTCCAAAACCGGCTAACTTGGCCTATGGCTGAGGAAGATCCTTGAGTTCCTCACGTCTCTGACGGGAATCAAACCTAGGACACGCCTTCCCCATGCTTTCAATGCGAAGCGCACAGTCACTAGGCTAACCGCGCGGACAGCTCTGAATATAGTTGAACTGAAAACCGAAACGGTTCGACAAATTTTCTGTAAAAGGTCCAACTACCTAATTGGAGTGTAAAATTCATTCGACAAAAAAAAACAATTGTGTGTGTGTGTGTGTGTGTGTGTGTGTGTGTGTGTGTGTGTGTGTGTGTGTGTGTGTGTGTGTGTGTGTGTGTGTGTGTGTGTGTGTGTGTGTGTGTGTGTGTGTGGTCACATACTAATACTAATACTACTATTGCTACTAATAATAACTGGGGCCTCGATACTTCAGTCGGTATATTACGGTATATGTTACGTACACGTAACATGCCACGCTTCAATTCATAAGTTAATCCATTAAAATCTGCAATTTTTTTTTTTTTTAATAAATATACTTCACTTCACGTGCCTTATAATTTATTTTTCGGCGAACTGTTCATTCGATGATTTGTAGTTTAGATGAAATGTGATTCTTCGATGAATTGTTGGTTTTCGATGAATTGCCATTCGATAAATTGTATTTTCAGTTAATTGACATTCCATTAATTGCTTTTTCGAGGAATTGGTTTCAATTAACTCTTGTTCAATGAACTGGCTTTCGATTTCGATTAATTGTTTCTTCGATATGCCTTTGGGTAATTTGTCGTTCGATATATATATATATATATATATATATATATATATATATCTGAGGATTTGGCTGTAACAAATATGACCACATTGCAATTGGTGAGAGTGATCATAGGGTCTTGACTTGGGAGGTGTCTAAAGGCGTGGAATTTTCAATTAAGACAGGGTACATGTGGAATTATCGGGCTGGAAAGTATGACAAGCTTAGGAGTTTGATTGGTTCAGTGCCATGGCATGTACAACTGCAAGGACTAGAAGTTGATAGTGCATGGGAGGCAGTTAAGAAGTGTTTGCATGAAGCAATGGCTGACTGTATACCTAGAGTCCGAATAATAAATCAAGTAGGGGTTAAATGGATGAATAACACCATTAAGCTTGAGCTACAAAAAAAGAAACAACTATGGAGGGAATTTAAGGAGAAAGGTGACCGGCAGGCACACGAACGGTATAAAGCGCTGGCCAGAAAGGTGACGAGTGTGGTAAGAAAAGCAAAAAAGGATTACGAAAGAACATTGGCCATTCAGGCTAAAGAGAATCCTAAACAGTTTTTTAGATATGTAGCAAGTAAAAGGAAAAATGTACATTGCAGAATGATTTTAAAGAATGCCAATGGTAGGGAGGTAACTCAATCAGTTGATATAGTTGAGTTACTGAGTGAGCACTTTGCAAGTATATATATCATCCAGGTAGTGACATTGCAGAAACGAATGTACCAGTAGATTATATGGGAATTGTGGTGAATGAAGTGGAGGTGAGTAGTATATTGCATAACCTCAATGTCAATACATCCGTGGGATTGGATGGTATACCAGCTCGTATCGTACGAGAAGCAGCTAAAGAATTGTCAGTACCCTTGACCATTTTGTTTAATTTGAGTCTCGGGTCTGGGTTAGTCCCGAGGGGCGGTGGAAAGAGGGGAAAATAGTTCCACTGCATAAAGGTGGTTCCAAGACTGCTGTTTTAAATTAACGACCGATTAGCATATCAGGAATCATTGTCAAGGTCTTAGAGAAATTAGTCAAGGAAAGAATACAGGATTGGATAAATGAAAATGGGATATTGTATGGGGGACAACATTGTTTTGTGAAGGGTAGATCATGCCTCAGTAACTTGCTCACGTTCTATAACACGGTGACGGCTGAACTGGATAGGGGTAATGGGTTTACAGTGATTCTACTGGACCTTGCCAAGGCCTTTGACAGGATACCACATGGAACCCTAATCAGTAAACTGGAGCAGATAGGGATAGATATAGGGTTGGTGAGATGGATAGGAGGGTGGTTGAAGGAGAGATACCAGAGAGTGGTTTATTCAGCAGTTGAGTCTAAAAGACGGCTTGTGACTAGTGGTGAGGCCAGGGATTTGGGAGTGTTGGTGAGTAGGGAATTGAGGTTTAGGGGGAACATTGCAAAAGTGAATAAATCAGCTCATCAAATCACTTGGCTTCTGAAAAATACTTTAACATGAAGAGACAAACAAGTTGTTGTTCCTCGTATCGAGCCTTGATAAAACCCCATCTGGATTACTGTGCCCAGTTATGGGCACTACGGTTTCTTCGTGATGGGGAGGAAGTGGAGAGGATCCAGAGACGAGTGGCCAAGATGATAGAAGGTCTGTAGAATGAACCTTATGAGAATAGGTTGAAGATTTGTGGGTTGCAGAGATTGGACGATAGGCGAAGGAGGGGTGATATGATTGAGACATTCAAATTACTGAAGGGTTTCTATAAGATTGATCCAGAAGATATTTTTGAAAATAGGACTGGTGGTGGGACGACCAGGGGCCATGCATGGAAGCTGGGCAAGAGTGTGGTTGACAAGGGTGTTAGAGCTAGGTTTTTTATTTGGAGAGTGGTGAATGAGTGGAATAAGCTTCCAGAATCTGTTGTGGATGCTACGACCGTGAATGAGTTCAAGGCAAGGTATGATAGATACTGTGTGAATGTCGAATAGTTGTTCTTGACATGATGTTAGGGCCTCCCTCGATGAGTCTGTCGACTCCTTGGAGTTGCCCGGAACAACAACAACAATAATAATAATAATAATAATAAATATATATATATTTTTTTTTTCTATTAATTCTTTCTTCGATAAATTATTTTTCTATTAATTGTTTCTTCGATAAATTGCTTTTCGGTAATTTTCGTTAGATAAATTGTTTTGGTGGATTTTCTGGATATCGATTTGACAGTTTCTCAGCTTTCTCAACTGTCTTTAGTGGGGTAGATAATTTCATTAATAGGCATGAAATCACTCTCCTGCTACTAAAACAATAGTAAAACACGGTTTAGGCTTGTCATAAAAATGAAATTAAAATACAATTTATTCCGAATTGAACATATTATTTACAATTATCGTTTCTTTTGGAAGGGTAATAATAAACCCCACTTTAGAAGTTCAGAAGTAGTAGCTTGAAAAGTAACATAAAACTTCATAACTTCGCACTTATCCAAATAAATGCCTAAATATTTTATAACAGACAGAGTGCCCATGTAAACCGTAAAACACTGCTGTAAATATTATGTTTGATCATTTATTGATCTTTACAGCTACTCAACAAGTTATATAAGTATGCAAATACAAATGTGAAATTATTTACAATGCAATCAGCAAATCTCACTTGTGGTTATTTCTCTTCGACCATACCTCCCCTTCTTTGGTTTTCAATTCGTGTAATAATTACAATAACATTAGTTGATATTAATTAACAAAAATAATACGAAGTTATAATTTCGACAAATTGCATTTTTTAACCACCATGATTGAGGAATTTCCTGAAATATAAATATCTGATTAATTAATCATCTTATTTCAATTTGAAAACCAGTTTATATACTAGATTATCTTAACCTTAATTATTGGTGGAGGCTGACCTTTTTTTTTGTTGTTTTAATGATCACTTTTCTGCAGTGAGCAACGTCATTTTCACATGTATCAAACTCAATAACAAATTTGGGCAGATTGGGAATTTGACAAAAGCTAAGTCTTGTCATCAATTCATTTCGTGTAGTCTATTATATGATATGACTTTAGGCTGCAGCCCAATCTTTAGGTTGCAGACATAAATTGCTTTCAAACAATTTCTGATACATGCAATCGCTGTGGTCTCGAGAGAATTTGGCGTTCTAATTCCTCGCAAAGATGCTCAATGGGGTGAGGTCTGAACTCTGAACCTGCCTGTCCAACACTTCAACGTTGTTTGTGGAAATCAATCTCGGACACTCCGTGCAGTATGGCATAGAGCACTGGTGGGCTCAAACATGCAAGGGTCATTGCCGAAGTACTTCCACAGCGTTTGGAAGAATGAATTGTCCAGGATATCCAGGTACCCATCAGATGTCATGGTTTTGGACACGTACACCTAAGCCCCATCCAATTGAAACACCCTATTCCATGATAAAAACCAGCCATCAAACTGTCCTCACCTCAGTACTCCCGAAAGTAATGGAGATGATTATCACATTCTTCTTCTGCTTCTTAACTGCCTGCCTTCTCAAAACCATTCCTCTTCTTGCCCTTTGTGATTGGATTGTCAACTTCATCCCTATCTCCGATCGTTCAGTGGGCGACAAGGTCGTTGGCTTCCTTTTGTCACACGCACACAAAAACTACTTCACCGGGTGCATTACATGGAAGTGAAAACATCAGAGTACATAAAAACATTATTTGAGTACATTTATCATAGTTTTAAATTATCAACGAATTGCTCAATTTGAAAGGATTCTCAGACTAGTTTCGTTGTTATTGTTGTTGTTGTTCTCTTGAACAAGGACGTCATCTCGCTACCGCCATAGCTGAATAGCAGACGGGTAACAATCAGAAAGATGCAGTTGAAGTTGACATTAATATGAACAAGTTTTACTCGTATTGCAATTTCTATTGATTCCAATATTTGTCTTTCAAGTTCATCATAGCATTTAGGTATGATTTCAGATTTATCCCGGTTTATCGAGAGTATAGTAGATTGATCGTCGTTAGGATCAGAAAAATTGAGAACATGACTGGATAAAGCTGTGGCCCTGATTCTACTGTAGGTTGTATCTTTAAATTTTTTTCGATACGAAACTGAACTGATTTCTCAGTTTGTCCATAACACGGGAAATTACAGCCGCACCAAAGACGGTACACACCTCAATACTTGAAATCGTTATGTTTTGGTTATACTAGCGAAGCCTTGATAGAAGCTTTTTCAAGAGAGTGGGTAAAGTACGAATCTTATATTTCTTGAGGATTTTTCCAACTTGTTGGAAATAGAGTTGATATATACAGATAGTGATATAACCTTTCATATCAATACTCTCTTCGACAAGGTGTGTAGGTGAATTAAACAAGAGTTAGAAATCGACTGTTGACGGTAGCGAGTGTTTTGAAAAATCGATAAAAGCAACTTTAATTCTTTGGCAATCTCTTCTTCATCGCTCATAAGAGTACGCGCACGGGTTCTCAAGCAGAAATAATACCAGGCTTTTGAGGAAGATAATGATGGGACTGAGCGAGAAGATATCTGTTGGTATGTGTGGATTTTCTGTAGATAGAGATCTTTAGTTTTTCACACGAACGAATGTAAGTTTTATATCAAGAAAAAGAAGGAAACTATTAGCTTCTAGTTCCGCTGTAAATTTTATCCTAGGGTATTGGTTGTTAAGATGGTCTAAGAATATACAGTATATATATATATATATATATATATATATATATATATATATATATATATATATATATATATATATATATATATATATAATATATATATATATATATATATATATATAATATTATATTCTTGTGATTAGGAGATTGACTCGGGATGTATACATTTATAAAATTAAAATTTAACTGACTAGAACCCGAGAAAGTATAACAAAAAACTTTAATAAATCACGACTAGTTTCATCGGTGTTCCGACTTCTTCAGGTGAGTAAGAAATAACATAAGACTTATAAAAATAACAAGGTAAAAAACATGGACTTTCCAGCTTAATAAAAAGAAGAATAGTAACAGTCATATTTGAATAGGTGACCGCGTGCTACTGTTGGCATGAGTTGAATGTGTGTGACAGCTAATTTTCGAGCGCCAGTATTGGATTACTGCGCTATGGGAATCAGGCAAATTGTAGCTTAGATTGTTGTTCAAGTGTGAAGGGTCCAGAACTATTTCTTTTGATTCTATAATTCGTCTTTCAAATTCATCCTTGCATATATATAAATTGGTTGTGCGGTCCCAATCAACTTGGTGTGGCCGTTCTTCGAGGCTAGAGTTTGCGGAGAAGAGAACATGACTGGAAAGGGCGCTCGCTCGTGTTCTACTGTAGAAGTCACCTATTCAAATATGACTGTTACTAATCTTCTTCTTTTTATTAAGCTGGAAAGTCCATGTTTTTTACCTTGTTATTTTTATATAAGTCTTATGTTATTTCTTATTCACCTGAAGAAGTCGGAACACCGATGAAACTAGTCGTGATTTATTAAAGTTTTTTGTTATACTTTCTCGGGTTCTACTCAGTTAAATTTTAATTTTATAATATTTAATATATTATAAAATTTTATATTTAATATAAAAACACTACTAGTTTCAGCCTGTAACAGCCTTCATCAGGTGACATTATAAAAGAAAGAAAAAACACTAAACACTGAAGGTTAAAAGACTATGAACAACATAGAGAGTCTCTCTCTATATATATTCTTTTGGGCAGACAGACAAATCTGTCGAATTGCGTATGGAAGAACACATGAGGGGCATTACTTACAAGAGACAGCGAGCCAGTGCATTATGAAGTCATATCCTTTTCTCGGCTAATCCCAATGATGAAAACCAAAGTCACAAAGTCTGCTGGGAAAAATCTACTAACATCTTCCGTTGCAATGATGAACTAGAGAGAAAAATCGTGGAATCTAGAGAAATCATCTTCAATCCTGTTCATCTAAATAATAACTTGAGCTACAACCTCCCAGATAGTCATTCAGCTGTAATCATGTACTGGCATTCACGTGATGCTGCAAGCACGCACTCTCCCAACAATGCAACAAACGAAAGAACATCTTTAAATACAACTACAACGTTTTCATGCTAATTATGTATAGAGACTCTCTATGTTGTTCATAGTCTTTTAACCTTCAGTGTTCAGTCTTTCTTTTATAATGTCACCTGATGAAGGCTGTTACAGGCCGAAACTAGTAGTGCTTTTATATTAAAACCTTCTTACTTAAATCTCGGTTCTAGTCATTCAATTCTTCATTAAAAAAAAAAAAAAAAATATATATATATATATATATATATATATATATATATATATATCGATAACCTTTTTTCTCTATAATTTCAAATCCCATTCATAGTTTCGCTGAAGCTTCAAAATTCTCCATAACCAATCCTATGATGGAACTGATCTCCTCATCATACTTAAGATGGGCGAAGATAGTCTGGTGAATACTATCGAAACACAGTCCTATCATAGTATCCAGAAGAGATGTTATTTTTTATACTGTTTTGATTTCCAGTGAAGAGCAGTTTCCTTTCTTGGCTTCATTTTTACATGTAGCTTACTCTAGCATAAATACGTTACATCCATAGCTACCTACGCAACTTTCAGCAAATTCTAAATAATGATAATATCGCTATCTGTTGGCACCCCTAATCTTACTCAGAATCTGCGGTCTCACAACTTGTCCAGATTTTCATTCGTAACCACAATTTTATGAGAAGCTGGTTAGTTCTATGCTTAATTATATATTTGTGTGCGTAAATTGCGTGCATTCTTTCTGCCGGTTTGGTTGGTGTTGTGGGATTAAAACGTTTCTATCCATGAATGAGACCAAGTAAGTCATCACTTTGAAAAGCCCGATAAAATTTCTTCGCGTTCTAGAGAGGATTCAACCAAGGTCTTTCCAACCAAAGGGCTTCGTCAAAATCGACAGAGCTAGGCTTTCCGTGTGTGTATGTGTGTGTGTGTGTGTGTGTACACACGCGCAGTTTAGATCAAGATTTTAGTTTGAATCTTGTCAATGACAAGAAAAATCTGTACAAATGCTTTTGAACTGGTGAGTTAACCTGTCTCAAACCACTGTTGCAGGAATTTTCCTTAGAAACTCCATTTTTTCCGCCACAAAACGTGGACTTAGTGTGACCTAAGCATCCACAAACAAAACACCGACAGTGAGACATATTGTACAAATTTAATTTGTTAACCGTATTATAATAGGATCAAAATTCGAAATGAAGTGATTCGTTTAGGAAATTTTCACGATAATGACATCTGGCAAAAACTGATCATACTGCCACACTTCTTAAAAAAGGGTATAAATGTGTGATATTATAAATATCAGTTGCATTACTTTGGGAAAAAATGGGTATTTGATAATCTCTTTCATGATAATTATGAACTCCGTCTAGCGTATGTTTGACTATGGAGTCTGAAATACACTATGTTGAGAAAAGTATTTGGATACCTTATGTGCAACACAAATTTCGAGTCCTACCACATAAAGATATTCAGATAGCGCGTAAGTCTGGTAATAAAATATGGGATGTGCTGCACATTTTGCACTGTACTCGATGTCAGTATGTCACGTTCAGCTGAACCGATAGACTTCCAACGTTGGATGGTAGTTGGGTGGCACATCAGTGGTTTTTCTGTCGTTGACATTGCTACCCGTACATCGAAATCGACCTTTGCTATGTCATTCGTAGAAGAAAATTTGATGGTGCGTAGAAGGAAAATGCCCTGGGAGGCCACTTCAATGATCGAGATTGGCGAACTCTGCCTGGGAATGCTCGAACATCCGGCACATCATCAGCAACGGACTTCGCAGTCAATCTGGAAAATGCTGCAAAGACATGTCAGCACCAGAACTCTTCTCAGAGAGTTGCATCCCTTAAGTTGCCATAACACGGCAGAGCAGCTGCTGCGAACGAGCCACACACACACACACACACACATCACTCCCCTCAATCCAAACGCCGTTTAGATTGGTGTCTTTCATACTGTTAAGGGTTTCTGTGGAGCAACGAGTCACGCTTCCAGATGTTTTGTTTCGCTCTGATGGTCGTGTTTGGAACTGGAAATTACCAGAGGAACCGGCAGGATTGCATCATTCCAACTGTCAAGTTTGGTGGAGACTCGGTAATGGATTGGGGTGTTTCAGTTGGATGGGGGCTTGGTCTACTGGTGAACGTGCCCAAAATCATGATCTCTGATTGCTACTTTGACATCCCCAACAACCTCATGCTTCTGACGCTGTGGAAGTACTTCGTCAGTGAATCTTGCATTTTTTAGTACGACAATGCTGTACGTCAACTGTACTGAGTGGCCTAGACTGGTTTCCATAAAAACAACGTTGAAGTATTGGACTAACCGGCTCAGAGTACAGACCTCGACCCCATTGAACATCTTGGGGACGAATCAGAACCTCGAATTAGCTCCAGGCCACAGCAGTCGTCATCAGCATCAAGATTGAGGGTAGCTATGCGCGAGGAATGGAACAATATTCCAGTTGCGACGTATCAGAAATTGGTTGAAAACATGTCCCGAAAGGTAGTTGCTGTCATTCAGGCCAAAGTGATCCCACTCGGTACTAGAAATATAATTATAATTAAAACGCTTTTTTTTTTTCCAAACAACTAGGTGTCTAAATACTTTTCTCAACATAGTGTAGCGGCATAACTACCAAGTTATAAACCACGATGATATTTAACTGAGCATACAAAGAAAGCACTCTGGGAGGAAGTGGGACAGAAACCTATAGTGGTAAATAACTTTTTTTTTTTTATTTACGGACGAATCAACAAAGGCTAAGTGGCCAGAGAATTGTATTATGACTGTTAATTGCGAGCTGTTCTGGCAAGTTTGCGTCTTTTGAGTAATGAAAAACCTGATGGAGGTAAAACCTTGCTACTACACCCGTGTTAAATTGCACAAGTGGTAGGTGCAATTTAAGCTATTAAAGATTCACTAAAAATATGCTACATGACGAGAAGCTATTGTTCTGCTGTTGTTTTGAGAAGAGATATTTTTTATTTTTTTTTGCTAAAAACTCTAGCATAGGTAATCTTCGCTTAGCACTCGTTGCACAGGGTTTAACAATCAGCATAAAACTGTTACATCATTCATTTGTCAAGAAACTCAGTTTAAGTTTATTGATATGAATGCAACATATTTTACAAAAAATATGAGATATTTTTATTTGAAATTGCCAATAGTGAACAGTTTCATAATAGTTTACATGCAAGGAGAAAATGATTCATTTCTATTAACATATAAGAAATATGGTTGATTGGTTGCAAAAGTGTGAGGGTCATTTCAAAAGTTTTGCACAACACGTATGCATGGCCAGTGGGATGATGTAATGATTTCCATCTTCAAGTCAGATATTAGCCGAACTCTGAGTGAAAATGATTTTAAAGTGAAGTGTGGATGGAAATGCGCTTCCTCACTTCTTTCCCGTATAGGCTTGACACGAGTCCTCTAGACTTTGATCTGTTTTCTAAGTTGAAAGACTAACTCCGTAGGAAAAGCTTCACTACTACTACTGGATGAATTTCTGTTTATGAGACCCAGTTATCAAACATATAAAGGTTTGCTATCAAGAATACAACACGTATCCTAACCTTGATCAGTAATTTTAAGACAGAATAGAAATTACACTGAAAATCAATAAATGTATTTTGTCAAGTAATGCCGAAGCCTTACTCCCCTGTCCGAATCTAAATTGGAATGACTGCCTCTCACTATCGAAGATTGGAAGAGTCATATTTTAATAACGTATCTCTAACAATTTTTTTAAAAAAATAACACCATGTTTCCTCTGTTATCCATTTACATTGTTTTACGTATAATATCGCGCTCTTACTGTTTTAAATAATGCATGGTTCGTGTCAGTAGCGCACTCAGGGTTTAATCTTGTGTGTGTGTGGGGGGGGGGGATGCGAGTTGAGTAGACGATTTGAGAATACACACTGCGCATCGCATACGACTATGACTGAGCATCTGCAATGATCGCTAATACATAAGTAGTATAGAAATAGAAGACACGACACAACATAAATTAAAAAAAATGAATTTTATTGATTAGGAAAAGATTTTTGGAAATTTTTCTAGTGTTTTTTTCCTTTTCTATGGGGGGCAGCCCCCCCCCCTCTGGGTGCGCCACTGGTTCGTGTTCTCCTTTGTATTCAACTGCCTGATGCCACTGATGAAAATCTGTAATTTTCAGGTTGAAATATTTGACTACTAAATATATTATTCACTCTTTTTTGTGTGTGTTGCGCGTATTAATTTGTTAAATATATGTTTGTGATTTTCTTTAGGTGGTAGATGAATTTCATCGCTAGGTGTATGTGAGATGCATCCTGCTTATAGATAATCTACAGATAGATATAATATATGGATATTATAATATATAGATAATATATACTTTATAGATATCTAACTTAGCCTAGTCCCAGTACTGATAGTAATAGACTTTATACTAAGTTTGTCAGGGGCGGTCTTCTTCACATAAAAAGAATAATAACAATAATCACGATTTTCACGCTTCCTTGCAGTACTAGTTTCAAATATATACTTCACAAAAACAAATAAATAAAAATAAAACAAAAACATCAAAATAAATAATAAACGTGCTGTAACAAATGAACGCTGGAAACGCTGTTGGTCGTTTTGCTTTTTTTTTTTTTTTAGATTACTCCAAAGCAACTAAAGGCTATGAGTCGAATATATCTATGAATATATGAAAGTATGAAGGGGAAAAATGCTAGAATAGGAGAATTTCAAAAAATACAAAACAAACATAGGTAAATTTGGCGAAGATACATGTAATCAAAATGGTTGCAGATTGCGCGATTTTGTCGTTTATAATAATATGAGAATAATGAATTCAATGTTTAAACACAAGGAAATACATAGATATACTTGGTCAGCCAGAGGATACAAATCAGTAATTGACAACGTTATCACAAATTTTAAATGAGCGGAGTTAATTTTAGACGTAAGAGCATATCGAGGCTTTGAATTAAACTCCGATCATTATATGGTATCAGCAAAAATCGGATTTAAACCAAAGTGGCTAAAAACACATAAAATTGAAAATTCTTACCAGCCAAGCTACAAAATTTCTTCATTACAGGATCCTTAAGTTAGACAACAATATCAAAAATGCAAAAACTTAAAAACAGAAACCACACATGAATCAAGTGACATAGAAGATGAATGGGAAAATTTGAAACAAATTCTCACCAAAGCAGCAACAGAAACTTTAGGAATAAAGCACAAATGGATTAGAAAAAGAGGACTACGAGACTGGAACAAAGAAATAGAAAATATAATAAAAACTAAAAAGGACATTTACCAGAAATGGCTGAATTCCAAAACAATAGAAGCAGAAATAGAGTATAAAAGAAATAGTGCAATTGCAAAACGAGAAGTAAGGAAAAAACATAAAGAAAGATGGCACAATTTCGTAACAGAATTAGAAAAGGATTTATTTAAGCCACAACCCGAAACCTATAAGTAATAAAATACATGAATAAAGAAATAAAAGAAAATATAAAAATACAAACAATAGATTTAAAAAAATGGGTGACCTATTTCCAAAAACTCTGGACAGATGAGAACAATGAAATAAAATTTTATAAGACAAAGAATGACCTAATAGAAAATATCACAATGTTAGAACGGAAAAATACAATAAAGAAGATGAAAAATAGGAAAACACCAGGAGAAGACAATATAAATATAGAACTATACAAAAATGCAGGTGAAAAATTTAATGAAAGATTTCTGAAATTTTTTAATATGGTTTGGATGTCCGGAAAAACTCCTAACTCTTGGAAAAAAGAACTGGTTATCCCAATCTATAAAAAAGGAAATAAAGACGATTGCAATAATTATAGGGGAATTAGCCTGCTGAATACAGGATATGAAATATATGCAGGAATATTAAAAGAGAAACTAAGCAGCATTGTAGAAGACAAATTACTAGAAGAACAAAATGGTTTCCGAAAAGGCCGATTCTGCATAGATCCAATTTTTACTTTAAAATTATTAATAGAAAAGAGAAGAACATTTCAAAAAGAAACACACGTGGCCTTTATTGATTATGAAAAAGCCTTTGACAAAATTAGTAGACAAAAATCGTTTAAAATATTAACCAATTTAAACATACCAAACCAACTTTTACAATCCATTCAAGAAATATATACAGGAAATAAAATAGCAGTAAAATTAGAACACATCTCAGAATGGAAAGATATATCAAGAGGAGTACGACAAGGATGTACACTCTCACCTTTGCTTTTCAATATATATATAAATAAAATTATAACAATCTGGAAATAGCATAACCCATTTGGTATACAAATGACCCCGCAAATGAAGATAGATACATTACTATTTGCAGAATGATCAAATAGTATTAGCAGCTACATCAGAAGATGACTTACAAAGATCATTAAAATCATTAAATGATATCTCAAAGCAATATAATATGACAATATCTAAAGAAAAAAACAAAAATAATGGCATTCAAAGGAGAAAACCCAATAAGAAGTAAAACAGTGATAGATAATAAAATACTAGAACAAGTAAACACTTTCAGATACTTAGGATGTGATCTATCATTCGAAGAAGAAAAAGACATAGACACTAAAATATCAAACTTTGTCAAAGTAAATGGCATAATAAATAATATATTTAAGTCATCCCTAGTACAAAAACACGCTAGAATCAGACTATATAATGTCTTGCCAAAACCAACTCTACTATACGGAAGCGAAACATGGACCATAAAAACGAAAGATGAAAAACGAATTCAAACAGCAGAAATGAAGTTTCTCAGAAAAACAGCTGGATATACTAAGTGGGACCACAAAACAAATGAAGAAATCTTACAATCCCTGAAAATAAAACCAATCAATTACTACATAAGACAGTATAAACAAAAATGGATAGAACATGTAAATCGAATGGACAACAGCAGACTACCAAAAATATTATACAGATACAAAATAAGTGGAATAAGAAGAATCGGAAGACCAAAAAAGAGATGGCATGAGACCGGGACAGGCCACTTGGCCTAAATTCCACGTTAGGAAGAAGAAGAAGAAGAAGAAGATGAAGGAAAACATCTAGAGTTTCTGGAAAGGAAAACATCCTGTCACTGTCGGACGAATTCACCTTTAAAGGTTCATCACGTTCTGGAGAGATTCGAACTCAAGTATT
The DNA here is from genome assembly GCF_054136105.1 of Typopeltis vanoorti. Classification (NCBI taxonomy): domain Eukaryota; kingdom Metazoa; phylum Arthropoda; class Arachnida; order Uropygi; family Thelyphonidae; genus Typopeltis; species Typopeltis vanoorti. The sequence continues at coordinate 64,278,909 of NC_143549.1, read as the reverse complement.
TCCAAAAGGGCATCGTGGCTTCCGAGCAATCTGCGGAAGCGTTGTTGTATAATGGTACTGAGAAGTAGTTCTGTATGAAGTCCGAGGCATGATGTCTTTTGGCTGGAAATGTCCTGGCTTCTATTTTCGCTAAAGAGACGACTATTCTGTAAAATAAGTGACACCTTTTAACCAAAAGCAAGTTAGCCGATTTCATATGCTAGCTTTTCATACCATAAACAAATTTCAGAGCATTGGAGAGTTATTGGGATGAGTTATTTTTGAATTACAGCCGAAACATCCAAGGAAACGAAGTGTATATCTGCTAAATGCGCGAGTGCTTCTGGCTAGTTTGTTTATTTTCATGTTATAAAATAATAAAAAAAAAACCTAGTGTGAGTTCGATTAACTTACTTTCAATTGAAAAGCGCTGTTTCTTCTCTTAGGCGGGATACGAATCTATTTTTTTCAGCCAAATTGCACCTTCGATATCTAATGAGCAAATCAGAGGGTAAGTTGTGGTGTACTGAATTAGCAGTTAGAATATAGAAAAAGTGGAAAAAAATTGTGAACTTAGATTAGGGACCAAACCCAGTAGAAAGATCCTTCTTAGGAAACTGATTTGGGAAAGGGGGGGGGGGGATTTATCGTTGATCTAAGCACTACTTCAGCACCAGCACTCCTATACAATTATAAATCAATCAACCTCTCTGCTAAGATTCCAACTTAACATTTCTCGATTATTATTATTATTATTATTATTATTTATATTTATTATTTCTTTTGCTATGGTAATTAATAGCCTACGCAAAATCAAGTCGTGACTATACAAAAATATTAATAAATAAATAAATAAAAGAATAAGAAATAAATAAATCAAATGTGCGAAACTTACCAGATATTGTTATACAAATCTAAAAGAGTGAATTCGCAGATTCAGTAAATAAACTTTAATAAATAAATGAACCAAATTATTCGATTTAAAGAGACGGCTTGTGTTAGCATGCGCCTCATTACAAGATGTCTACCGATCAAGGACGATTAATGGATCATCTTGAGATGTTTCATCAATAAAGTGTGACTATTGTAAATGCACAGTACTTGCTCTCCATTAGGAAAAAGTTTTTACAAAATCACACACCGTTTCCTCACTGCAAAACATCGTTTAATCATCCTCAGAAACTGGCCTTCACACAAGATTTCTCACATTCTTATTCATAGGATCATCGTGTGCAAGTATACATCATGATCCTTTCTGTAATTATGCATGCATGTGTATATTCCACTGCATGTTAAACTACAAGAACATATGACACATTTGCAGACACGGTCTCAAACCACTAAAGCGTAGATATACAATATCACCCCAGATAAGTTGTACACAAACTTCGATACTGTATTTATTTTATTTTATTTTTTTTGTTAATACCCGACAGGCATGAACCAAAACGAACATGATCAGAAACTTCCGAATTATGGAATGTCGTACACCAATTGATGTCGTATGAACTGATGCTGAAACTAAGCAACATAAGAATACATTTTATTCATGTAAACAAGTCATAAATAGTTAATAATAAAAATGACTACTGTTATTATTAATTCGTAAACGATGTTATCGTATTAATATAATAATCGTGTAATGTCTTTCGTTTTCCAAGTGGGAGGAGTTCGTTTAGCCCTAATTATCTTTTGGAAATCAGGGGAGAGATGGTCATACGCTTTAAAACTGAGCCCATTGCTATCCATGATTTCAGAAGCATTGGGAAGAGAGAGAGAGAGAGAGAGAGAGAGTACAGCAGAAAACTGCTGAGATCTCGTAGTTTTCAATCCTAACACCCCTATTGCTTTTCTGAAATAGTGTGAGGTCAGTTTTCCTGAATTTTGAGTAAGATCCTGAGTTTTAGGGAAAAAATCCTACTTGCCTGCTCTTAAGCTCGACTAACGTACGATCCGGTTGAGATGGTCTAAAAAACATCGCACAAAACTACACAGTCCTACATCATGCTGGATTTTGTTATCTTTGTATTTTTTCTGTGAGTAGTGTATTTTTCATTTGCGGTTATAGAAAATGAATAATTCTTATCATGTTTATACGTAATTAGGTAATTATTACTTTTGTTTTCTTTTACCAAATTCACGTTTTCTTCCTTTCGCCTGATTGTAAGTTATTATAATAATTTTTCCCTTGCTAGTATGCTTCTCTTCTGTCCTTCGTTTCTCCTATCTTCTTTTCCTTAATTTTGCATTCTGTACTTCAGATTCGAATGTATGTTGTGCATTTGTACTAAATATATTTTGAAAAACGACAATTTTAAATTTATGCAAGATTATTCTTCATCTTCATCATCATCTTATTATTATTATTACACTTACTGTACATATTACACCTAAGGAAAAGAAATTATATTCAGAACTACAAACTTATATATATAGTTACCTTATATGTGATCTCTAAACTTCTCGAAAAAAGTAATAAACACAAGACTATAAAATCACTTATAGAAATATACTCCATCTCACAAAAGAGTTACGGTTTCCAGAAAATGAAAAGCATAACAGTATTACTGGAAGACAATTACAGACACACCTGGTAAAAATAAATTCACTATTCTTACATTTCTTGATTTTATTGCTTATTTTGTCGATATATACATAAATAACATTCACAACTTCTCCAAACAGTCATATATATAGATGATACCAAATTACTAAGAGTCCACACACATATTAATACCGCTCCCTCCAAAACGAAACCTGACCTAAATGAAATAAATACCAACTTCTACCATAAACATGAACTCAATAATCATGCACCAGTGACGATATACCAGTCATCGATGTTAATAAATTTCTGAAATCGTACTCAATTACAGTATAGCACTTTATGCAAAGAAATACCAAACAGTTACCTATCAAATTTAGAAAAAAGACACCGAAGAAGTGTTTCAACTTTTTTTTGAGGCTCAATACACATCAGTCAATAGCAGAAGCTTATGTCAAAACAAAATCCTTAGCATAAAAAAATCAAAGACACTATGCATTATTACTAAGAAATTATTTCACTAATGCTTACCGTAACAACCGAGACACGTATCGCATAATACGACTAACCACAACCTTTTACAAGTAGCTGCTATAACAATTAATATAACGCTATAACTGCTGTGCGAGCGCGCGCATGTGTGTGTGTGTGTGTGTGTGTGTGTGTGTGAGAGAGAGAGAGAGAGAGAGAGAGAGAGAGAGAGAGAGAGAGTCTCGTACCCACACAACTGAAACAACTTGCTGCACACTATAAAAACATCTGAACAGTTATGGACATTAAAACATGAATGGTGGAAGTTGTATCAAGATGATATTCATACCACATAAAACATAGAAACTATAATAACAAAGGCCAACATTTTAACTAGGAAAAAAAAAACATAAATGGGTTATGTCGATCCCACTCTTAAAAAAAAAAAAAAAAAGAAAAAAAAAAGACTGCAGCTTCGTGGTCAGTCGGATTACACAGCCTCATCATCACATCACTTAGCGCCTAATCTGATTATCATTATTTAACAAAAGCTCACTTCATAAATGTACCAATTACTATAGTTTATTTCATGCTATAACTTACACACGCACTCTAAACGTTAAAAATATGTAATGTCTTCAATGTCTTCAATACAGCACAAATGTTGATTTGTGCTGTATTGCTTTCTTCATTGTTTAATTTCCTTAATATTTTGTAGGCTATGTCTTGTCTTCAATGTATGTCTTCTATTTTATTAACAAAGATGTCCCAAGAATCTTGGTGAGCTTTCTGTATTATGGTTTTAGCTATATTTCTTTTATTTTTGGATATTTCTTCTGTTTCCTTTGTATGTGTTTTTGAAGAAGTGATTTGTGTCCCATTTGTTTTTCTTTAATAACATTTTCTATATCTCTGTTCCAGATTTTTAATGTTTTTTCTTTTCAATATTTTATTTTTCTTTCCAAGTACTTCAGAGACTGTTTTATGGATTATCTTTATTAAAGATTTCTATTTTTATTCTATATCTTCACTGCTTTTGGGTTCTTTTAGGTAATCTGTTAATCGTGATTGATATAGCATTCTAATGCTTTACTCTTGTAATAGATATACTTTGTATACTTGTACTATTTCTTGTTTTTTCTTATTTACTTCCTTTCTTCATTTTGCTAGTATTTCTATTTTAGACTACTAAGTAATGATCTGAAAAAAATTCACTTCCTCTGTAAACATGCACATCTCTCACACGTGGAGCTAGTTTCTGATGTAATGATATAATCAATTATAGAACTTGTTCCTCTGCCATTCCAAGTATATTTATTTGTATTTTTTTTTTCCAAAAAAAGTATTGGTTATTTTAAAATGATTGAAAGTGAAGAAATCTAATAGTTCTTGACCACTGTGGTCCTTGCAAATATCTCCATATTTTCCTAAGGCATTTGGGTTTGGATTATTTCCATCTCTAGCATTAAGATCTCCTGCTATTAATATATAGTCATTTTTATTACATTTATTGAACTGTTTTTGTAGTTCCTAAAAAATTGTTCAGAATCCTCTTTTCCTTCTTCAGGAGCATATATGTCTATGATATTTAAATATCTTCTATATGTTTTTAATTTAATTGTTATTATTCGATCGTTTACAAAATTGTACTTTCGTATTCCAATTTTCCATTTATTATCGATTAAAATGGCCACACCACTGGCTAGCTATTATTAAAATGACCGAGAGTACTAATTGTTTACCTTTATCCTTACTTGGTCGTTTTCTCTTCGTCTTCTTCCATTTCATTCATCTCATTTTGTTTATTTAACATTTTTGTTTAATTACCATTGTTCAATCTCTTAGGATATATTAACATTATCTTAATTACAAATTTAATTGAATAAATAAAAATAATAAATGACAAATCAAATTAATAACAAAAATAATACCTATTATTGTAGGAAATGGAAAATATATGTCGCAGTTAGTTGCTGATTTTGTAAAATAATATGTTAGAATCAGGACCCTCACCAGATTAGATCGCGCCCTGTTTGCCTCAGGGCGCGATCTAATCTGGTGATCTAATAGCCTGATGGATTATAAGACAAAAATATAAGAAAATCTGCAATTGCTGATTTGTTTTTATTACAAGAGAAACATTAATGCAAAACAATTACATAATAATATTAATTAAATGTTTGCTCTACGGCAGTGATTTTAAACCTTTTTAATAACACGGCACACCTAGACTAATTATTAAAATTCTGCGGCATACTAAAAATATATTCTTTTAATTTTTTTTATGATCTGGCAAAAAATAGGCATAATTTTGATTGATTTACACACACATACACACAAGAAGATGGAAGACCAGACACTAATAAATAAATGCGCAAATTACGACATTATTTCTTTCAATTAATTTGTTTTCATAAATCTCGCGGCACACCGGTTGAAAATCGCTGCTATACGGAGATATCGCGAAACAAAACTCTTCTAAATGTAAGTTATGTCCGTCTCTATCGATATAGTTGCTAGACCAATCAATCTTTCTTGGGTCATTCTTGACTCATTTCTTGGTTATCTGTTGCTGTAATATGCGCCTACCGCAATATGGCAAAAACGAGGGCCCTTATTAAGTGACGCCGTGAGGCAGGCTGCCTCTATGCTACACCCTGTCGACGGTACAAATTAGAATGTTATTCAAAATGTTCGTTGTGCGTATGTATTTGTTCTATTAAAAATGCTATTTATTATTTATCAAACTTCTATTAAATAATGAGGTAATATCACAGGACAAAGAAATTTACTATCTAATTTTTCTTTATTTTGACAACCATAATAAATTACAAAGCTGGAAAGAATTGAACAGACATCCATGCTAAGTGGGATTTGAACGTGAGATTATCTGCAGCAAAACAGAAACGCATTTAAAGCTTGACTAGACATAATTAACCAAAACTCTTCTGAAAAGTAATAGAACATTTAAATGTAATAATTTCTTTTAGGTATGTCTCAATTATTAATGTAGTGTAATATAATAATAAGTGGTAGCCTTCATATAAATTATAAAGAAAAAATGCCATTTGTTTCTAGCTGCAGTAACCATGTAAATATCTCATCATCAAATGAGATAATTCAGATGAGATGAATCAAATGAGATGAATATCATCAAATCAGCATGTAAATATCTTTTTGTCTTAATTTTGTTTGAAGAATAACAAAAAAATAAAAAATAAAAACAAAAACAAAACTAGGCCATGTCATAAAAATGCTTTACTTATTTAAAAAATCATTTAATGCAATAATAATCATGTTGATTTTGCAATAAACATTTCAAATTAAAGAAAGAAATAAGGAAATAATAAATAACGGTTATTGTGGACAATCAAATTCGTCTGCTCTTTATGAAAATGAGACAGAATTTGAAAAAAGCATACACAGATTACTTTAAAAAATAATAAAAAAATGGAGAGTTGATCTGTACTGATTTCAAAAGAAAATTTGCACATGTATATCAAAATATTTGACACCGATTCCAAAAACAAACAAACAAAAAAAAAAAACACTAGCTATTATCCTGCAAGAACTTCTGACGTAGCATTTTCAGAACATGATCATCAAATTGGGTAACAAACCTAATCATCTTCATTGGCTTTTCTGTAGTCGGAGATGGTCTTTTATCAACTACAGTCAATCCTCTAGTGAATAATCCCCTTAGTTCTACAGTGGCTGGATATTGAACTGTTTGGGTTACCGAAGCTGGAGATATTGCAGCTGCTACCGCTAGGAAGTCGCAATCCTCTAGAGTAGGATCATTGACCTTTAGACAATAATCCACTAGTTTGGCGATAATTTTCCGAACAAAGTTTGCTTTTTTAGTGTCCACGTTCAACCAAATCTTGTAAAAGTCCTACACAAACATGATAAGTATTATTAGTTAAAGGAAAACTGAACGAGAGAATTTCGATATAGGAAATTCTAAATATAATTAAATTTCTGATTATGCGTTGAACATTGATTTTTTTTTCTTCAGATTATTATAATTTCAATAACTTAATGTTCTCTGTACTTTGTGCAAAGTTTTTGGACAATAATGCACGAATAATAATTTGTATGCGTTGTTTCTTATATAATAAGTGAACAGAATTTTTCCTACAGGTTGAATCTAGGCTTGCAGAGTAGGCGGAAGATGTCAAAAGTTTATTTGATTACGGATATTAAGTGCTGCCATTAAATATACTTTAAAGTAAACAGACCATTTATGCATCTTGTTCCTACGTTATTAACGCCATATGAACAATGAACAATAAAGAGTAAGAAACATCTATACCTCCCCATTAACTCCCCCCCCCACACACCTCATCGGTGACTGAATTTGTTCAGAACAAAAATAATCAATAAGTCAACTGGAAACACTTGTAAAGCTGAAACGCTCACGAAAGTGTTGTAAGCCCGTAGTGAAGTTAATTGTCTGAGTACCCCACTACTCCTTCTAGAACTGCTGGTGTATGTGTGTGTATGTGTGCGCGCGCAGGCACTGTGTCACATAAAAATTAGTGATTAGATGTTCTCTTATAAGCATAAGAAATTAAGCGAAACTAGTGTACACAGCCCACTCAAAATATTATGATCACCCCTGTTATTTCACCATCTGTTATCCCACCTTGCCATTTGGCACTCTTATACATCGAAAGACAGTATTATTACTATTATTACGGGCAACTCCAGGGAGTCATTAGACTCATCGAGGGAGGCCCCAAATCATATTCATCACAACTATTCGACATTCATACAGTATCTATCATACCTCGCCTTAAATTCATTCACTGTCACAGCATCCACCACAGACTCAGGGAGCGCATTCCACTCATTCACTACTCTAAAAGTAAAGAACCCAGCTCTAACACCTTTACTAACCACACTTTTGCCCAGTTTCCATAGATGTCCCCTAGTCCTCCCACAACCAGCCCTGTTCTCAAAAATATCTTCTGAATTAAATTTATAGAAACCCTTCAGTAATTCGAATGTCTCAATCATATCTCCCCTCCTCCGCCTATCAACCAATTTTTAAAACCGACAAATCCTCAACCTGTTCTCATAAGGTTCATTTCACAGACCTGCTATCATCTTGGTCACTCGCCTCTAGATCCTCTCCACCTCCTCCCCATCAAGAAGAAACCTAGGTGACCCAGATCTGGGCACGGTAGTCGAGATGGGGTCTTATCAAGGAACAATAACCTGCTTGTTAGAGATACAGAGGAACAATAACTGCTTGTCGCTGCTTGTTAACGTATACTTCAGCAACCAAGTGATTTGATGAGCTGATTTGGCCACTTTTGCAATGTGTCCCCTAAATTTCAATTCCTTATCCACCAACACTCCTAAATCTCGTGGCTCATCAATTTCCTGGAGCACGGTTCCACCAATGCAGTAAACTGCCGCCAATCTTTTCACCCCAAAATGCATAATCTTACATTTTGCCACATTAAATTGACATCCATTCTCCTTAGCCCAGACCTCCAATCTATCCAAATCATCCTGCAAAATTTTGACGTCATCTGCATTCACTATTGCCCTACCCAACTTCGCATCATCCGCAAACAAATGAACTGTTCCTCTCAGATCCTTTCCTATATCATTAATGAACAAATTAAACAGCAGTGGTCTAAGAACAGATCCTTGTGGCACACCACTAGTCACAGGCCGTCTTGTGGACTCTACTCCTGAGTAAACTACTCACTGATATCTCTCCATCAACCACCCTCCTATCCATTTCACCAACCCTATGTCCATCCCCATATGCTGCAATTTACTGATTAGAATTCCATGTGGTATCCTGTCAAAGGCCTTAGCAGGTCCAGTAGAATCACTGTAAACCCATTACCCTTATCCAGTTCAGCCGTCACTGTGTTATAATACGCGAGTAAGTTACTGAGGCATGATCTACCCTTCACAAAACCATGCTGTCCCCGATACAGTATCCCATTTTCTTCTATCCAATCTTGTATTTTCCTCTTGACTATTTTCTCTAAGACCTTGATAACGATTCCTGTTATGCTGATTGGCCGGTAATTTTCAACAGCAGCCTTGGAACCACCTTTGTGCAGTGGAACTATTTTCCCCTCTTTCCACCCCCTTGGGACTGACCCAGACCCGAGGCTCAAATTAAACAAAATGGTCAAGGGGGGCAATGACAATTCTTTGGCTACTTCACGTACGACACGAGCTGGTATACCATCCAATCCCACAGATGTATTGACATTGAGGTTATGCCATAGACTACTCACCTCCACTTCATTCACCACAATTCCCATATAATCTACTGGTACATTCGTTTCTGCAATGTCACCACCTGGATGATATACTCTTGCAAAGTGCTCGCTCAGTAATTCCACAATATCGACTGATTCGGTTACCTCCCTACCCTCGGAATTTTTTAAGATCATTCTACCATGAGCATTTTCCCTTTTACTTGCAACATATTGAAAAAACTGTTTGGGATTCTCTTTAGCCTGCATGGCCAATTTTCTTTCGTAATCCGCTTTTGCTTTTCTTACTACCCTTGTTACCATCCTGGCCTGAGCTTTATACTTTTCCTGCGCCTGCTGGTAACCTTTCTCCTTAAATTCCCTCCACAATTGTTTCTTTTTTTTGCAGCTCAAGCTTAATAGTGTTATTCATTTATTTAACCCCTACTTGGTTTATTATTCGGACTCTTGGTATACAGTCAACCATTGCCTCCTGCAAACACTTCTTAACCACCTCCCATGCACTATCAACATCCAGCCCTTCCAGTTTTACATGCCATGGCACTGAGCCAAGCACACACCTAAGCTTGTCATACTTACCAGCCCGGTAATTCCACATGTCTTAATTGTAAATTCCACTCCTTTAGCCACCTCCCAAGTCATGACATTATGGTCACTCTCACCAATTGGTTGCAACATGGTCATGTTCGTTACAGCCACATTCTCAGTTGCAATTACTAGGTCCAGCACTCTCTGCCCCTGGTATTTTCCACTACATGTTGCCGCAGATAGTTGTGTCTTAATAACCGCATAAAATCCAATTCCTTCCCCCCATGTGCCCTCTCTTCCTTCCAGTCAATGTTACCATAATTGAAATCACCCATAATAATTACCCTCCTTCCACTCATTTCTTCTATTTGCCTATGCATACTATCCCCACCATCCACTCCATCACCCGGTCTATAGCAGCACCCAATTGTATATTTTGTTCTGCTAGATTCTATCTCACACCAAACAGCCTCAAATGTGATCTTTTCTCTATCCTGCAGTTCAACTTCTATACTCCGTGGCTGCAGCTCATCAGCTATCATCAATAATACTCCTCCCCCCATTTTATTCACCCTGTCACTCCTGAATACGCTATACCCGTCGCATTCAATCCCACTAGCTTTATCATCTTCTGTCAGCCATGTTTCACTAATACCAACAACTTGTGGCCTGAAAGTGCCAACCAAGGCCAAAAATTCTTCCTTCTTGTTCCTAATACTCCTGGCATTAGTGTACATGAATTGCAGAAGCCCGTTTGTCCCATCCCTACTTTGATGCCTTATACTAACTATCTCATTCTTTGTTGTCCTTCGTACTCGCTCGGGCATAATATACTCATTCATACACTCAACTGCCTCCCTAAAGTCTGCATATCTACCCCCTCCCTCTTAATAAATCTAGTTTCCCTGAGTCTGTACATCCACTTCCACATCATTCATCAACACTTTTTCAAGTCTCCGTACACCAACTCCATTCAAATGTAACCCAGCCATCTTATATAAGTCCTTTCGCCCATCGAACTCATTCCACACATCCACAAATTCCACACCACTCTCCATGCATAACCCACGCAGAAAGTCATTGGTAGTTATGGCCCTCCTTCTAAACACTTCGCTGTCATACCGCGGTAAGATACTCACCATCCTAACTCTCTCACTCTTCTCTTTTGCTACCTCAAATAATTCCCTCACATCCTCTATCATTTCCATTTTGTCCTCCTTCAAATCATTTGTTCCTGCCACGATTATCATCTCTTTCACCCTTTGTTTTTGCAGTCGAATAGATTCGCTGACGTCCTTTATGTTCGCACCCGGCTGGTACGACTTCGTTAAACTCTCAACTATCACACCTCTTAATAGCGAATCCCTATACAGCACTCGCTCCTTCATTTTATTGACGTTTACAAACATTCTATTATTTGCCGCCACAGACTTTCGCCGGTTATTTGTCGGTACGTTCAACACACATTTTTCCATACGCTCCAGTTGCCTTTTATCTCTGTGTATCGCAACGTTCAAACGCACAATTTCACTACTCGCATTTATCTCACCATTTTCATTATCAATCAAATCATCCATTCGTTCTGTATTTCTACCTTCATTTACACTTTCAACGACCCTCTCACACCTATCTGGCACTACCACGCAATTCTCTAGCACACCGCCATTTTCTACATTCTGACTATTGTTAACGATATCACTCTCGCCACACGAAACACGCTTGAAATCCTCATTCTCTTTACACTTTCTGCACATATTAACTCCACTATCACCTCTAACCAGACTCCCACCGCTCTTCGCAAAGCATACATCTCACAGACAGCACATTGCATAAATTCGTTTACATCAAAACTCTTAAACGAACATGGCGACCTGGCCGCCATTTTTTTCTTTATTGGTGCCATATGTACGCTATCTTATCTTAAAAATAATACTTAAAATAACAGAAAACACGCAAAAATTGCACAGACACACCAAGAAACAAAAAGCAAACAATACTACTTAAAATTCTAGTAAAATTTCTAATGTTAACACAAAATACTACTAATCTTTTCAGGAGCTCTCGACAAGCCAGCGATCTAATCAGTGCGACACCAAGCGACCATGACATATGCATGATACTGGACGCGAGTGACGTACTGTTCATTCGAAGTTTCTGATCAACATGAGCAAGGGACGTGATTTAATGGTCTTAAAAATAAGCATGATTGTGCGATGCCGTTGAAGGTGCCAATATTTTAGGCTGTGCACGCTGTAGTTAAGGTGTTCAACAGTGAAAGGATACCGGGTAGAACAACAGTTGCCGAGTCAAATAGCGAACGATCACGTTTCCTCGACGCTCATGGTGAACAGAAGTTTTCCCGCCTTGAACAAGCCTAAGGACGAAATCATAGTGAATGGCTGGCCATGAAATTTAACCAAAGAACAAATGACGGTTTTTTACTAGACCACAATCTAATATACTGACCTCCGTACGCACCACAGAAGTCGGTGCCCAGAAAAGGTACTCATGTTTATTAATAACCACGCGATTACGTCTGCAGTTTGCAACCAAGAGACGTTACTGAACCATTCAAAATTGAAAAACCATTTATCTTTTTGAATGAATCTCGTTTCCGACTAAGTTGCGTGGACGATAGATTGAGAATTAGGTAAAAAAAAGTGGGGAGAAGAATCATCCCAATGATATGGTTCAGCAGAATCATCATCCGGGTGATTCCCATAGATCGCACTTTTAATGATAAAAGTACTTACACATTGGTAGTCATACCAGAAGGGAAGCCTAAACTATTAGGCCAGCGGTCATGATATTTTGACTTCAAAGCATATTATTATTATTGTTATTATTATTATTATTATTCCGGGCAACTCCAAGGAGTCGACAGACTCATCGAGGGAGGCCCTAACATCATGTCAAGAACAACTATTCGACATTCACACAGTATCTATCATACCTTGCCTTGAACTCATTCACGGTCGTAGCACCCACAACAGACTCTGGAAGCTTATTCCACTCATTCACCACTCTCCAAGTAAAAAACGTAGCTCTAACACCCTTGTCAACCACATTCTTGCCCAGCTTCCATGCATGGCCCCTAGTCCTCCCACCACCAGTCCTATTTTCAAAAATATCTTCTGGATCAATCTTATAGAAACCCTTCAGTAATTTGAATGTCTCAGTCATATCACCCCTCTTCCGTTTATCGACCAATTTCTGCAACCCACAAATCCTCAACCTATTCTCATAAGGTTCATTCCACAGACCTGCCACCATCTTGGTCACTCGTCTCTGGATCCTCTCCACTTCCTCCCTATCACGAAGAAACCTTGGTGCCCATATCTGGGCACAGTAGTCTAGATGGGGTCTTATCAAGGCTCGATACATAGGAACAATAACTTGTTTGGCTCTGCATGTTAAAGTATTTTTCAGAAGCCAAGTGATTTGATGAGCTGATTTAGCCACTTTTGCAATGTACCCCCTAAACTTCAACTCCCTATCCACCAACACTCCCAAATCCCTGGCCTCATCAATCTCTTGGAGTATGGTTCCACCAATGTGATATACTGCTGCTATTCTTTTCACCCCAAATGCATAACCTTACACTTTTCCATATTAAATTGACATCCATTTTCCCTAGCCCAGTCCTCCAAATTATCCAAATCATCCTGTAAAATTTTGACATCCTGTGCACTCTCAATTGCTCTACCCAACTTTGCATCATCAGCAAACAAGTGAACACTTCTTCTCAGATCCTTACCTATATCATTGATGAACAAATTGAAAAGCAGTGGTCCAAGAACAGAGCCCTGCGGCACACCACTAGTCACAAACCGTCTTTTAGACTCCACTCCTGAATAAACCACTCTCTGGTATCTCTCCATCAACCACCCTCCTATCCATCTCACCAACCCTATATCCATCTCCATCTGCTCCAGTTTACTGATTAGGGTTCCATGTGGTATCCTGTCAAAGGCCTTGGCAAGGTCCAGTAGAATCACTGTAAACCCATTACCCTTATCCAGTGCAGCCTTTACTGTGTTATAAAACGTGAGCAAGTTACTGAGGCATGATCTACCCTTCACAAAACTATGTTGTCCCACATACAATATCTCATTTTCATCTATCCAATCCTGTACTCTTTCCTTGACTAATTTCTCTAAGACCTTGACAATGATTCCTGATATGCTATTGTGGCTATCTATTATGGCTATCTATTACGTGAATTTTTTTTTTTTTTGCTGTTATTGTTTTTTTCTGTTTTGCTGAATTAAAACAGCCGAGTTTCCAGGAGGTTTAGTTTAGGTTATTCCAAACTGCGGCTCAGAATTTAAGGTTTGAAGCCAGTGTAAGCATGTTTTTCAGCAGGTTTTTCCATTTTGCCTGATGAAAAATCCTAGTTTCCAATAAAGAAATAAATACATAATAATAATAATAAAACTATTATCCCTGTATGATATCAACTAAGTCTCTTCAGTCAAATAACCATTATAAACATAATATCAGTCTGTGGATAAACTTAACACGCGAATTAATATAAAAAATATTTAGTAACGACGCAATAGCCTTGCTAAGAGTTTAGTTTAAAGGCTGACGAAAACTTATCGAAAGTGATGACAAGCGAAACCGAAGTGATGTTGATTAGTTTCTTTGACGACAAACGCTTTATATTATGAGTAGGGTAATATCCCGCCTTTTGATCCTTCGCTTTACGACGAACCGCTCATACGACGTTTCCGTGAATCAACTGACGTGGTTTTCGTGATGTGTTTGCCTACAACATCGTTACTTGCTACATCTATTTGTGTTTTGGTGTTTCTCTCTGAATTGTGAACTGTTTATAACTACTTTATTTTATTTTATTGTTGTTTATAATGACAGATAAAATTAAAAGCGAGGATGCTGTTGCGTCAGTGAAAAGAAGACGCGTAAACGTATTACATTCTAAGATTAAAAATATTAAATTTAGTGACGATGGTGTATCGAACATTGAGAGAGGCCGCAGACTAAACTTACTGTTCTGTTGTTAGAGTTGCTAAAAACAAAGATCTCAGCAAAGTTAAACGTTAAAAGTAAACGTAGTAGATAGTGAACATTCTGCCTTAATGTAATTTTTGGTGAAACAGTACATTGCAAACAGAATCTTTCTGAAGGATTTGATGTTTATACAAACAAAATGAAACGAGAAAGATGTTTGCAATATCGCAACTTCTGGCAATGGAAAGAATGCGTGCAAACATGTAGACAGAGCCTGCTTCGAAGGCGAATACTTCTCGAACTATACACCCAATATTTGATTTATTTGATTATTTATAGAAAACTCGTATTCCGATGTCCTGCTTTCAAATACGTCTTAATTTACCTGATAAACATGTCGTGGTGACATAGGGTCGTTTCAGAGGTCCAGAATGCAAACCGAATTCATGAACCCATTTCACACAAAAATACAATACTGAACCCTGTCGGAAATGTCTTCCTTTTGCATCGAAGCGTACCGTCTTCTTCTGACGCAGCTGTTGCTACATCATTGTTATTTCCGTAAAAACTATAATCCATATTAACTTATGATAAAGAATCAAAGTTCGCACACGAAGACATTGGATTTTTGTCAGTTCAATGATAAATACAGTAAAACCTCGAATGTTGGATCCTCACATTTCTGGATTCTTAAAAATCCGAATCCGGACAGATCTGTAGTTTGTGTTGAAGAATCAACACTTCAACTTCCGGAATGATTCAAATTGCTGCCAAGAGCCTGTTACACCTTATAGGATCCGATTGCAAAACTGCTTGTATGCATGAGGTAAATGCTATTATTACTATCATAGGCGCCATCAATATTAGACTGCAGAAATTACTATGCGTCGGAAACAAAAAACAAAAAAAAAAAAAAAACGATCTGACTATGGATGATAAAAAAAAAAAATACCTAATGATTTGGAAATAAGGAATGCTTAACATCTGTTAAGATGTTACTGAAAAATATAAACCTGCTGAATCAACTGTCTTTAGAATAGTTCACAAACGTACGTGTTTACAAATGTAAGTTTGAAAGAAATCCTTATCATCCAGTGAATCGATTCGGACATTAATGGACAGTAATTTAAAGATTGGCGGACCTGTTTGGAACTGGTTTGCTATTTATTATTTAAAATATTTGTCGGTGAATGGGCTACTGATTCAATCAAAAGCTGTTTGTTTTGCAAAGGAATTCCAATATAAAATCGAATTAATACATCAAACAGTGGTCTACATCATTAAAAAATAGGCACAACATCAGTCACTATAAGTAGATACATGTTTAATTTTAAATTTAATGACCATTTTGTGAATAAAAAGTTAATAAAAATTTGAATAAAAGACAAATGATAGTTATGTTGTCAAAAAAAAAAAAAAAGTAAAATTTTCCTTATCTTATTTTATTAGTGTTGTGTGCGGTCAACTTCCCTGATTGTTTTAATTTTTTTTTTTTATATATAAAACCGAAACTCCAGAAATTTGAACTAACTAAATAAAATATACCAATCTTCGGCAGAACAGACAAAGCGACCAGATGAATGCATAACAAACGATTTTTGATTTCACACGGAAGACGGAATTAGATTCATTTCAATGATGATAGTTGCGAATCGAAGGCTTTTGTATAGTACTGTTCTATAGTGTAACTAGAGATTTTTTCTCCCACTGCTAAATACAGGTGCAAAACGTATGCTGTGTTAATCGCCAGACCTTTAGAAGCTGTGTCGTGAGAGCAGGCATCGATGGCAATTAAGAACCCTAATACATTTTAGACCATGCATTTTATGAGAGTCTTGTGAAATGTTCATATAATAAACAAAGTAGAAATGAAATATATTTTACTATTACATTTTTGTTATGTTTACTTTTATTTTTATATTTGTCCAGAAAGTACGAAGGAAGATTCACTACTTTTTCTTCTTTCCTTCGACTTTATTCTAAATTTTGTCCAATAAAATCAAGTTTATATTGAAATATCTAATGTATAACTGAATTACATGAAAACATCCATAAATACAAGTAGATGCTAAACACGAAATGAAAAATGACTACTATTATAACCGACATTTAATATCGACACAGTACAGTGTTAATATATCATCATCAGCAAATTCCTAATATGAACCATGAAATGGTATAGAGGACACTATAATAGTAGTACATAATAAAGTTTCCGTTCATGCTAAGTATGTTATTTTTCGACCACAAAACTAATGTAATAAAAATAACTAACATTGGGTTTATTGGTCGTAAAGATTTGATACTACTAGTCACCTATTAGTTTCGCCACGTGACCTAGTGGCTTCATCCCGGTTTCGATGAACTTACAAATATAAATAAATAACAAGCTTTGATTATGAATCAATACATCAGTGAAAAAAAAAATGTCCTCGCGGTTATCCTAGTGGCTGTGCGCTTCGCAACCATATGCCTGGGGAAGGAGTGTCCTAGGTTCGATTCCCGTCGCCTCCGTGAGGAGCTTAAGGATCTTTCTCAGCCATAGCCAAGATAGCGATCTTGGGCGTGGACAGCAGGATTTTCCCCCCACTTTATCTGGGGTTTTTCATCCTGTAAACACACGGATCTACAGCCATAAATACTTTATTTATGTATTAAAAATAGGATAGATCTTAGCACCGGACCTCTGTATTTTATTATTTTTGTTACACTGTTAAATTTGCCGTAGCTGGTATATTATTTTCTATTATTCAGATAGAATAATAGAAACCAGTCATTAGTAACTCCTCTAATTCTGTACTAGACATTTTCAGTAGTAGTAGGTCATGATGGACAGAGTCGAATGCCTTGGATTATATCAAGAAAAACGGTTTCGTATTCCACTATAAACTGTTTCATGGAACTCCAATAGCGATTTTTCGGTATTGTATTCGGATCTGAACCCGTATTGATTAGATGCGTAAAAGATATGGTTGTTTAGATAGCTATTTAATCACTTTTTTTCATTAGAGATTTCAAAGACCTTTGAGATTGTGGACAGTACAGTTAATTAAATTAAAATTTTTATTAACTAACTTTTTTATTTAATTTCTGTTACCTCCGTTAAATAGCGGAATAACTGAAGCAATCTTTAAGTGTTCTATAAATTTTCCGTGTTCAAAATATTTATTAACAGCATATGTAAAAAACTTTAACTTATGTTTAATGGTAATATTTAGTTTTTCGACATTTATATGGTCATCACAATTCCATTTCCCCTTTTTTATACCGATCACTACTCTTTACCCCATCTTCATTTACTGCATATAGATACATGGAATTCTTAATCCACGGAAGGTAACTCTCGTACTTCATTCTCTCTCTGTAGGATCAAAATCACAACAACCACAGTTCGTAAAGTGGTTGTTCATTTCGTTAAGTACAAAGGTGACGTCATTGCCCTCTGGAAATTCACGTTTTCTGCTTTGTATTACCAATTATCATGTTAATCAACCCCATTCTTTACTTTTATCATTCATACAAGAAAGAAATTTCATTAAGAGATAATGTTCTTTTGCCTGCTTTATTTTTTTCTTTAATAAGTATTTAACAAAATTATTATAGTCATGTTCAAACAATAGATTGTAGGGATTCTTCCTATGCTTATAATAGAGCTTTTCTTCCGTCCTTATCATATTTTTTAGTTCATCTGTTATCCAGCATATGTGAACATCTTTTTTTTTTCATATAGTAACTCTTTTGTGATATTGCGATTTGCTGTCTGCATATTTAATAATTTTGATAAATTCTTCATATAACTGATTTGAATCTAATATATCATTTTGAGGCAGTTGATCATTTTTATGTGATTCTTAAATTTATTATAATTGAGATCAATTTCGAATTTTTCATGACTACCCGCACAGCTCATGTTAACACTATTAGGCAATGATAGATTCAACAGTATACAATGATCTGTTATTTTGCTAAAATAGAATGCAGAAGATGCCTCATAGGCCATTTTGTTTCTTATGAATATATGATCAATACAACTTACTGAGCTGTTTGCTTCTCTCGTATTGCCATCAATATATGCAAGAAACCCATGTGTAGATTATATATTTTTATATTCTTCAAATTTGCTATTATTCTTATATAAATCCAAATTTATATCCCCCACTAGTAAGACATTATCGTGTTTGAAGATCTTTAGGATATTACTGTGTCTTTACATAAATCATTGCAGTTTCAGCACTATGCATATTTGATTCCAGTTTATGAAAATTAAAAATATTTTTCCTGGTGTACAGAATTAATCCACCCGAACGATTATAATCACAACAGTCATAATACGTCACGTAATTAACGAGAGAATAACGATCAATCTCAAGCTGTTTGATCCATATTTCACTTAAGACTAGTACATCTATATATGATTCGATTTCTGTAAAAAGTAATAACATTAAATTATCAAAATTTCACCTTAACGACCTAATATTTACATGATATAAGTTGGCATTCTTGGATGAATTTGAAGTAGCATCAATAAACTTTTTTTACAGAGGTTACATTATATAGTTTTTTACAGTTGACAGTTACCAAAATCTAAGTTATTCGTGTGCTCTCTTAAGTCCATCCATTTAGGTCTTAATTGTTCCAGTGATTCAGTCAAAAAAGGCAGTTGAAATCGTCAGGTGTTTTTATCCGTATCACTTTTGTGTTGTTGTCCTTTTTCATGAACAATTTACCGTCTTTTACCCGTACATACTTGACCGAACCACTTGCTCTCTTTTGTTTTGCTTCATAAAGAAGTTATTACGTTTGGTGAAGTGTTTGTTTATATAGAGGGGTACCAGTTTTAACTGTTCAACAAATTGTTGAGCTGTAATCTTCTTCAGTTTTCTTGACTCCGTCATCCATTTACTTTTAATGTTTTTGCTCACTAATTGGATAACAACTGGTTTGATGTCTGTTTTTCTGCTAGTAAGTATTCTATAGACGGGCACAGTCTTCTCTTTTAACTCGAAGTAGATTCACCAATTTTTCAGTTATAGTATGAATACTTTCATTACTAGCTTCTGGTAAATAAACCGTTTATTTCGAGCCGTTCAACCTGGAGCACTGCTCATTTCATTAACTTACCGAAGCATTTTATGTCTGTAGATATTTGTGGTCACAGGCCGGTTTGCTTGTTTTGAGTGATGAAAAACCTCAGTTTCTTGGAGAAAATCCTTCACCTCCGTATGAGACAGGCTAATTTTTCTTTAGTTAAAAAGACCTGATAAAATTTCTTCGAGCCTTAGAGGGAAATCGAACCCATGTCTTTTGTACCAAAGACCTCTGTTTATATCGATCGATTGAGCTATGTATATATATATATATATATATATATATATATATATAATAGTTTAATTTAATTTTAATTTATAAAAATTAAAATAAGAAGCAAAGCATCTAATACATCATGCAAGCGAGAATGAATTATATTAATCCCAGATGACACACAGCATCGTTAACAGTTACGTGTTATTTACTTTGAATTATAATAAATTAAATAATTTTTATCACAAATAACTACAGTTTGTATCAGGAAGAAAATATTTTTTTAAACTTTTCCTTAGGAAAAGATACTACTTACCCAAGGAATCCCATGAGGGATGCACGTTTCCCAAGGTACAATTGTTATGGGACACTCGCATTCGGATAAAACAATATAAGCCGCTTCGGGATCATAGAAAAAATTAAATTCTGCGGTAGCTGTAACATTGCCGATTCCTGAAAAAATATCAACAAAAACAAATCATTTTTAAACCGTTTGCCGATTCCTGAAAAAATATCAACAAAAACAAATCATTTTTAAACGAGCTTCGTTTAGAAATAATTTTATAATATCCTTCAGAAATAATTATTTTCAAAAAATTAATTTCAGTTAGTACGCACGCACATACACACACACAGAAGGGGGGGGGGAAGCGAGAGAGAGAGAGAGAGAGAATGTAATATATATATATATATATATTAGTGACAAGCAACTAATGGACAAATTTAATGGTACTTTCAATTATCAAATTACTAACTTAAGGCGAACTATGCACGATCATGGAAAGCCAAACACCAACGCTGTCCAACTTGGATACAGTTATTTCAAAAATCAACTTTAAAACATACCCCTGGATTTGATTCGATACGACAAGGGATATCAAAATGCATTACTCTGCGTATCGCCAGTTATACTCAAATTGGTAGCCCTAATTTTTCAGAATGCAAATCATCTAAAAGCTGCAGTGATAACTCTATCACATAAAAAGGGAAATCCGATGAAATAAACAATTACAAGCCTATATTCTAGCTGTCAATAATAGGAAATATCATGGAAAGAATAGTTAATGAAAATATATCCACATATCTAGAGGAATTCAATATAATATCCAACACTCAATTCGGATTTCATAAAAATAAAGGAACCAATATCTTATTGGATGTCCACTGTAGCATTATCAACTCATCTCTGGACAAACTCCACTTTGTATAAAAAATAATAATATAATAATTTATACGTATTCCTGTGTTCTTAATAAGAACATTAATTCACTTAGGTATGAACTCTACAGACGTAGAACACATTTTTCTGATTTCTGCATCTCGAAAACATACTCTATAATGGATTTTATTAAGTTATCCTTTGGCTCACAAGTTAATTTTCCAAGTCTCTTTTCCCTATGGTCCACAAATTTCATATTGAATTAATGTCAGGAGAGTTACCTGGCCACTGAAGCATTTGGATGTTGTGATTTTTGAGGAACTCTTTCACTTTTTTTTTTTTGAAGAAGAATGGCATGGAACGAGATCATGTTGGAAGATGAGTTCTTTGTCTTTCTGGATCTGTGGACCACTCTTTTCTTCAATATTTTTATGTATTGGTCATATTTCATCATACTGCCAACAGGCACAAATGATCCTGAACCGTCATGTGTAAAACAACCAGAACATCTTTTTAACTGGGTGTTTAGAAGTTTGTTATAATCCTAAATGGGAGAAATCTTCTGCTGGTTTGCGAACATAGGGTACTTACTCTCCTTGAACAAAGAAATGTCTCTCATCTGAGAATATCACCTTATTCCACTTCTCAACATTCCGATCTTTGTACACCTTTTCCCACTGGAGCCTCTTGGTCTGTGGGCAATTCGAGCAATCTTCGACGGACTGTCATGTCAGAAACATTAATCCCATTAGCTGCTAAGTCTCTGTTTAAGTCTACAACAGACAATCTTGGGCTCATTTTGCTTTTCTTAACTAGTAAATGCAGGTTTCCGTATTCGCTCACATTTTCCTTTCTCTCAGGAGAAAAGGTACCTATCTCCCTAAATCTCTTTAAAATCGCATTATCACCAAACCAATACCACAACCATTGACGATTTGTTTTTGAGTCATGAATGCATGCTGAGAAAGAATACTGATTTTGAAAGCTTTCTTGAAAATGTTTATAGCTACACAAATGAATAAAACACTACAAATGTCAACTTCTTTACACTATTAATAACACATCGCAGAGAAACTTAAAACACACTGCACTCAACCAAAGTAGCGAACTCAAACCGAAACCAGAACTGAAACAAAAACCAAAAACTTGATGAAAATTCGGCTTGTTCTGATTAATTTGTTCGCTACTGTACTACTACTACTACTATTATTATTACAATGGAGTATATTTAAACAATAAATGCATCAGAAATGTAATAACTATAATAACTTAATTGTACAGGATGATCAAAGTTAACGTATACCAGTTTAAGGCCTTCTGGAGTGCCATCCAGTGATGATCCAAATGCTGCGAAATTTGTAGGAATAGATTGTGCATCATGAGGTATCTGATGGAGAAAAAAAAGTTCCAAAATTTACTGCCATGAGCGTAGTAAACACCAAATACATAGAGTATACATATCACGCAACTAGGCAGGTGCCAGGAGGATTTAAAAAGATAGACAGGATTTTTCCCTTCATTTTGGTTGTAAACATGGTCCATACTGATGACACTAACCTTGCTTCAAAGTGCTTTTTGCTTGTGAAGCTATACAACCTAAATAACTGCAATGCTGTTGCTGCACTTCGCGAATTTTGTATCCTGAAAAAATGTCGACGAGGTCCACTATCTCCATGTTCTCTGAGACGAACGATTAGTCGTTTTGAAGAAACAGGATCGTTGGGAGTTAGACCTGGCAGAGATCGCAAACCAAACAGTTCACAACAAGTGAATGAAGTTGTTACTACCGTTGTGGAGCATGCAATGAATAACAGCATTGGTTTCTGCAGTGCATGTGCTGTATCAAGACACTTGGATGTGCCATACACAGCTGTCTCTGAAAATTCTACAGAAGATTCTGCATTTCTACACATTCAAGATAACCCTGAACAAGAGTTGAGCCTGCAAGGCGACTGTCATTTGCTTTAATTGCTTAGTGGAGATGGACGCTGCGTGCCCGTGGATAATTTTGTGGAGAGAGAGATGAGGCTCACTTATACCTGAACCAAACTGTTAATACCCACATTTGCCGGGTATGGGCTACGCATGCAATCCTACAGATTCCTTGCTACCCTAATAATCATCGTCATCAGCAGCATTCACCCAAGTTACTGGCTAGTAGTGCGGGTTTACAGTTTCGTTTCTCATTGGTCCATTCTTCTTTGAGGCAATTCGCCAGTTGGATTCTGTAACTCACTCAGTTACCGCCGAGAGGCATCGCAATATGATAAACAATTTTGTTGTACCACATCTGCAGCAGTTCCTTGTATGAATTCAGTCATTTTCATGCAGGATGCCCCCCCCCCAAATCACACATCGGTCGATCCATACAGGAGGTTCTTCGAGAATATTTCACGGAAGCCAGAGTGATCAACCGTGCGTTTCCCAGTGCATGGTCGTACAATGTATTCCTGCAAAGCTTAGCAGCATTTGGCGCGCCACAAGGTCTTAAACAGGGATACTTTAATTTTGATCACCCTTTATATGTTCATAAAAATTTTCTATCTATACATTTTTTATGGCTAATTATTTTAAAAAATCACTCGCCAGGATGACATAATTGAGTTGCCGATTTTAAACATTTTACAAAGTTATTTTTAATGGCATACTACCCTACTTCCATGTACACTATGTTCCAAATTTTCCGCCAAAATTTATGTGGTCTGCTAATTGCACAGCATTTTGCTGATTATATCTTGCCTCCTTTGCAATTATTTTCCTTACTTTTTTATTTTAAAGTATTTTCCCAACCTCTAATCATGAGTAAAAGAATTAGTGAGAAAAAGTGGAAGTGTGAAAATGATTCAAAAATCTCACTGGAAGAAAAACTTGAAATAATAAAGAAAAAAGAACAAGACGAGTTCAGAGCAAAAATAGGACAAGAACACAAAAATGGGTGAATCAACTATAAGAGCAATTTTAAACAAAGCTGCTAAATACAAAGAGAAAGGTAAGGCTGCTTCAAGTTCATCATGCATGCACTCGAAATCAAAGTATCATAATGACTGAATTAGAGAGACTACTTTCTACATGGATCGAAGATTGTAACCAAAAACGGATCCCACTCAGTACTGACCTTCTTAAATCAAAAGAATTAAGTCTCTGCAACCTTGAAAGGCTATCAATGAAGAAAAAGAAGAAGAATTCCACGCTAGTGCTGGGTGGTTTGAGCGTTTCAAAAAAAGAAATAGCCTGCATAATGTTCTAATTGCAGGCGAAGTTCCAAGTGCAGATAAGGAGGTAGCTGCAAATTATCTAGAGATTTTGCAGAAAATTGTGGAAGGAGGCTATTGTGACCAACAAATATTTAATGTCGATATAACCGTCTTTTTTTGAAGCATATACCTTCCAAGACTTTTCTGAGCAAATCAGAGAAATCTCAGCCTAGTTATAAAGTCGCAAAGTCGAATGAAATTACTACTAGCAAAATGCGAGCCGTCTGGAAGCACATTCTTCCATATTGTGCAAATTTAGAGGCTTTCAAATGAATCTAAGTTAATTAAATCTCATTCTGAGAAATTGAGTGATTCCGACCTGCTAAATTTAGATGCACAGCGGGAAGATTCTGAAGAATATGAAGAAAATTTAATCACTGACAAGCCCAAAGAGATTTCACAGAATCAATTTGAAAATATGTTGAAATTTTTTCTTGACAATTATTCATAAGACTATTACACTTTTTTAATATAATCTTTGTCGAGTAGCTTTATTTTATCCTCCTACATGTTTCGCCAATCTTTTTCTATTGGCATCCTCAGGGAATACAAACTAGTAAGCTAAAATGAAGGTTACAGACTAGGTTATAACTGATGGCTCTAATTCATACAAAAAATTAGTATTGTGCGTGACAATGTGCGTGTCTCGTTAACGTGATTTATTCGTTATGGCTCATGACGTAATTGTTATGAAAGTTCATTTCTTTGATGTTTAATGATCTGATAAAAGTTTTCCAAATTTCTGGTAAAATTAGACCTTGATTCTTGTTTAGGTTTTCAGTTTTACGGGCGACTGTAGCTGCTTCTTTAAAGGTTCTTGAATGGTAGTTATCTTCTATGTATGGCATAAGGCTCTTATCCCACTCAATGTGATGATTAGTAGAGGCAAAGTGGCATGAAAGGCCTGAAATGTCTTGTCTGTTATTTCTGACATATCCTATGTGTTCTTTCTTTCTCGTTTCAAAGCTTCTAGAGGTCTGACCTACGTAACTAATACCACATGAGCAAGGTATATTATATACTCCAGAGTACTTGTAGAATGGGTGAGGATCTTTCGGTGATCTTAAAAATTTCCGAATAGTGTTGATTGGTTTGAATGCCACTCTGATCTCATGTGGTTTTAAAAGGTTAGCTAATTTTTTGGAAAGGTTGCTGACAAAAGGAATCGTAATTGTACTGATGTATTGGACGTCATCACGTTGTCGACGTGGTATATCAGTAAAGAGAATCTTGTTATAGAGTCTTTTTGGGTAACCATTTAAAGAAAGTTCTCTGGATATTGTGGTTAATTCCGTTAGTAGGTCATCGTATACTGTATAGCTCTTTTCTTGAGACTATGGATAATGCTAAGTTTCTGAGCTATGTGATGAGCTGAGTTGAAATGGAGGTAACGTCCAGTATTTGTAGGTTTTCTGTATACAGATAGGTTGATACTATTATTGGATTGTTTCTTTATTAAAATGTCAAGGAATGGCAGTTTTTATCTTTTTCCATTTCTAATGTGAATTTGATGGTATTGTGGAAACTATTGATTTGGTTGAGGTAATTCATTAGTTCTTCTTTCGTATGATCCCAAATGATAAAGATGTCATCTACATATCTGTACCAAATTTTCGGTTTTGGAATGATCTGGGTTAAGATTTTTTTCTCTAGATCTTCCATGAATAAGTTAGCACAAGGAGGTGAGAGGGGGCTACCCATAGCTAATCCAGTGAGTTGTTTGTAGATCGTTTTTTGCCAAATAAAATAGTTAGAAGTTAAACAGTGATTGAACAAAGTAGTGATGTTTCTTGGGAACAAGTTGTCTAAGATGTTGATGACTTCAACCACTGGAGTATTAGTAAACAGAGATGTAATGGCCATAAATCACGTTAACGAGACACGCACATTGTCACGCACAATACCAATTTTTTGTATGAATTAGAACCATCAGTTATAACCTAGTCTGTAACCTTCATTTTAGCTTACTAGTTTGTATTCCCTGAGGATTTCAATAGAAAAAGATTGGCGAAACATGTAGGAGGATAAAATAAAGCTACTTGAGAAAGATTATATAAAAAAAGTGCAATAGTCTTAATTTGAAAATATTTTTCTTACAATCGAAGTTTATAAGCAGCAATGCTTAGAGGCTGACCCTAATGAAGAGAGAGAGAGAGAGAGAGAGAAACAATAAAATTTGCAGAATAGTAAAAGAGGCAATAGGGCCAAACCGCCTGTTGTACGAAAAATAGAATGCCCGCCAAACTATGTTAACTAAATTCTTTGTTAAGAAGTAGAATAATAAATTTATGTTCTGAATATGTCTTATTGTCTTTCAGCTTTATGGTTTTCCTTTAACTAGATCCTGAGATATACCCTAATTCTATCATAAAAAAAATTAAGGATCAAAAAAGAAACTTGAGGAACGAATTATACTTTGCCCCATAGGTTATTATATTCGATTAGTGCGTTTTCGATTAACGCGCCTGTTTTAAAGAACGCATTAGGCGCATTAATCGAGGGATTGCTGTATATATGCTTATAAAAATGAATCCATCAAATATCTTAGTGAACCGAAAAACTAATTTTTTAATAGTGTGTGTGTGTGTGTGTGTGTGTGTGTGTGTGTGTGTGTGTGTGTGTGTTATTACTCTATATGCATGATGATGATGATAATGATTATTATTATGTAATATTTTGCATGTAATCTATGTCCTTATGTACGTATTATGTATGTACTTATATACACAAATTTGCACATGTATGCATTAGAAATAGTATGTAGGAACAATAAAAATTAATTTTGAAATGATTATTATTAAATATTTAAGGTGAAACACTTATGCCACTACACAGTCATGCTAAGACATTACTTTAGTCCAACCTACAGAGTAACTAGAACAACATATCAGAAAACACGACAACAAACCATGTAACATATATAATCACTACGGAAAAAACACCCGAAGCTTCTACATAGTTGGCATGACCAACAAACTGCTATTCGACGACAGAAACAAACCTAGGGAACTCCAGAGAGATGAAACAGGTGCTATATAGGTATTACAGCGAGACTAAAAATTATTAGATGAAACTAGGCACGCACGCACGCACACACAAATATAATGAATTCCTCTCGAAGACCAATACAAAGACACAAACACGCCATATTCAAATATAACCATCCCCCTTCAAAAATGTTAAACCGTGCTCATGTAGTCGCACACGCGCCATGGGCGCGTGTACTCGTCTATACAGGTTAATCGGAAAAAGTGAAAAATGCATATATATATATATGCTATGCTCTGCAGAAGCTTCGAGGAAGACAGCAAAAATTCCACCCAATTATTATTCTTATTATACCATATCTCCATGGAGTCTGAGGACTCATACATAGCATTCATCTACTTCGCTAATGGAGTTTTTTTTTTCTTTCGAATTCAAGTCCTGCAAATAAAGGACATTGTTGTTAACAACCGATCGTCTTTTTTCCATATTCTTTCTAGATCAAAGTATATAAGCAGTTTATAGACTAGCACTACCATCTTTAGATAATCAGTCAAACAAAGAAACAAACAAAAAACTGCAACGGTGTCTTATACTGTTGGGACTAAGTATCAGGTGACACAACAAGAACAACAACAAAAAAAACAACAACTAAAGGTTTATAGATGATTCATGTGTTTGTTTCCTCCTTGGAGCATTAATTTTAATCGCTCCTTAATTTATTATCTAACTAATACTTTACATAATGCCAAAATGTTTCATTTTTACTATTTCAAAAAAAAAAAAAAAAAAATCAAAGTATTATTTAGTAGCTAGTCCGAAACCGTGTTTTCAAGCAGAACAACGCATTAACAACATACTTGTGTTGTTATTTTTTATTATTCTTTTTTTTCATTCAAGAGTTTACTGACTGGTATCGCTAATTACCTGTTGTCATAAAAGATAACTTTCTTAACCTTGTATTGAAATGAGTGAAGGCTACATTAAAATGGTTCTTCAAGCTTTAGTAAATTCGACATGTCGTGTAAACAATACAAAAAACGTCACGTGTAACTATTATATCTATCCGACTGACATTAGCATTCATTTTTCAGTAAAATCAAAGCGTTGACAGTTACATAATTCAGTAAAGTGTTCACAAATCGGAAATTTCACACTCAGAAAAAAAATTAAAAAAGTATTATTTAAAAAAGAATACTTGCATACGAAAGTTAAGTAATTCTCATATCAATAACGCATATAAAGAACAGATTAGTGTTACAACTCATCATCATCAAATTCCTGATATATACCCTCAAGGGATGTACAGGATATCATAGTACTACATGAAAAATTACATCACTACTAACTCCTATCTACAATTTCCCTCCAAATGAACTCTGGTGATGTCGAGTTGGGGTGGGTTTTAGGATTTATTCCAGTAGCTGACTTTTCGCTGTTTGCCCTGGTTCCCTGGTGAAAACAACGGGGGGGGGGGGGGCTTGTTTAACCGAGCGACGCCCCAGCCGGCATGAAATTCTGTTATGTTGTACCATCATTTTATATTGTGGTTTAAGCCATTAAGAATACAATTTGGTCGGCTAAATCCCAAATTGCCAGCCCATCCTCGTTCGTTCAGTATCCAGGTAGATTCCGATTCCTAACAGGGTGCACCACGAGAAGGTGAGGATTGGATATTAGGTCAGAAGCCCTGGTCGGTTCTCCGCATTCCTTTAAAGGCTATGTGGAGGTCTCTTCTCAGATATATAGTTTTGACTCTTAAGCACCTCAGAATTTTGCATGATGTTATATATTCCTACAGATCTGAGTTGGTCGAGGGATTAGCGTACCTGCTCTCCAGCCAACAGGTCACAAGTTCAAATCCTGCTACGAACATGGATGTTTGTGAGTGTCTTACCTTGCATATTGCTATAATCTTTGGCACAGTGTGACCTTTCACTGTTAAAACCATAAATTATTATATTCACCTACTTGTCTGCAATATTTTTTATGTATTACTTCCATACACAAGAAGCCACAAGGCCTATATCAAATAAATGCTGTGCATGAGCTGGGAGAGGGTAAGCGCAAAGTAATCTGTCGATCCTCTTGAAGAGCTGGAGGTTGTAGTCATTCAGAAATACTTTGGGGAAGGCCGTTCAACAGAACTGAAGTAGATGGAATCAAAGACTTGGAGTAACAGATTTGATGAATCTGTAGTTCAATATGCAGTAATATCACAATTATCACACCATCAAATACATAGCCAAAGCAGTACAAGGAGCACACGGAAACATCTAAGACTCTTCAAAGGACAAGACAACAACAACAACTTCAAATAACCCAACCCTCAGTTAATCCACCCTTAAATGAGGTAGCATCTCACATGACTCCTGGAAAGTACGAAATAACCAGGGGAGAATATTCCTGATGTGCTAGGTGTGCAGTGATCATCCACCGAATAGCACTATCACCAGCATTATATTTTTGGATCTATTCCCGTTATAGACTCCCCTAATGGTTTCCAGACTTCGCGCGATTCCTAAAAATAAACATAATATACAAATGTTTCACTAAGAGGACACTTTTCACCATATAAACATTGCATCACATTCGCGTTAATAGGCAGGATGTGTTCAAAATACATACACCTTTGACACCGTTGAAAAGATGTACAGATGAGCAGATCAAATTCTTTGCGTTCTAGTAGTTTTAAGCTGCTCAGAAGGCGAAGCAGGGTGAGCTCTGAGACAAGATTGGTTGACACAATAATCAATCCAACCTGAATGTTGTCATTTGTCATGAGTTGCTGTTTTTGTTTTCTGAAATTCATCTCTTTTGCGTGTGTGAATTGACGTGGTAGGGAAATTTTTATATATAATACAGACAAGTTTTTATTATATAATTTTCGATAAATTTATGACTTTTTTGTCCATATTTACAATGGAAAACAGTATTGTAGTTGGAGGTAAGCCTCGTCCTCCTCTTCCAAATTTTTAGCCTTTGAGTAATTCAAATATATCAACCAAATATAGCATTCTCCTTCATTATTGTTTTCTAACATCTTAAAACAAACACATTGTCCCCAACTCTGCGTATATTTGGTTACAATTAAGTGATAAATTAAAGCATTCAACGTTATCCCACAATTAATTACATTAAACCAATTAAGAATAGCAGTAACGCACTCAGGATTTAATCTTGGTTGGGGGCCCAAGTTGAGTAGACGATTTGAGATACACATTACACATCGCATACGACCTATAACTGAGCATCTTCAATGATCGCTAATTCATAAGTAGTATAGAAATAGAAGACACGACACGACATAAATAAAAAAAATTAATTTTAATTAGGAAAAGATTTTTGGAAAATTTTCTAATGTTTTTTCCTTTTCGGCGTCACAACTCTTCCTATTTAAATGAAAATTTAGAAATTCTTTTAAAAGGATGAAGGAGATACTAACTTTCAGTACAATTTTGAAACTTTAAAATTATCCTAAAAACAACAAAATTATAATCTGGCTTAAACATACAATTGCAGCCATTTACAATGCAATTATCCATATTACTTAAATTAACATATTAACCGCATCATAGAAGCACATTCTAAATAACTAATCATAATTGATAACATATTTTATTAATAAAAACAAAGATAGATATATTACCATTTATGTTTCCTCCCATTAAAAACAATTCTTTTAAGTGACTGGTGAAGTTGGAATCTATTCTAAGAGCTGCAGCAATGTTCGTTAGAGGTCCGAGAGCTACCATCGTCAGTTCTCCATGATGTTGTTTCGCCAGGTTTATCATAGCATGTGGAGCATATTCTTCACAAATTTTCAGTCCTCCAGTTGAAAACGAAGATGCGACATTTCCAAAACCATCCTCTCCGTGTACATCCTTTTCTTTCACTTCAGGAATAATAGGAAGACTGCATCCACGATAAATGGGAATCTGATAGGAAAACCGAAAAAAAAGTTTCTATTCGATATAATTTTGAAATTGAACGACAATTATATATACCCGCCTTGACGTAAACTTTTTTAATATCTAAAAATGAGAATAGATTTTACTAAGTGAAAATCTAGCAAAGATGGTTACTTTAAAAAATTTGAAACGGGTTTCAAATTAATTGATTGTACATTTTCTTTCATTTTTATCGAACACTGACCAAAATGGCTCGTAAATGTTATAATCAAATGAATGTGATGACAGTTAATTTCCTACTGGATGATTTTTATTTTCGTGTGTACCATTCTTAATCCTTGTCACTATGTTAATAAAAGAAATTTTCGTAAGCAAATTTCACCTGCACGTAAGAATTCAAGTTGAGAACAGTATATTAGTTTAAAATAACACTCTTTTTGAGAGAGAAAAAAGTGAAAAAAAAAATTCAGACAGACCGAGTAACCTTGCAGAAACAGTTCATATTGTTCGATGGTCCTGACTACGCAGTTCTCGTTAATCGCTATCCAGTTAATGAGGAGGTAGAAAAGCTAAAACAGAAAGAAAGCTATCGAAGAATAAAAGAATAACTTTTACATCCTCTGTAATAGCCTCTGTCTACAGAATTAATAGCCAACTAGTCATTCTTTTGATCGATACAAACAGAATAAAATGTAAACTAAATTCATGAACTGCACAAGTATACCAAAACGATACTGAAGTTCTTTCAGAGGTTTGTAATTTCATTTTCTGCTTTTTTTTTTTTTTTTTGTAAATACATTTTTAAAACTACTCATATCATTTGTTCTCATTGTGTCTTATGAAGTGAACAGCAGAGAATCGCTAGACTTAGAAAAGGACCGCGATCTTTATCCGCTGTGCGCGTGAGTGTGCCTATGTACAAGGAGTGAGTAATAATGCTTCAGAACAGATCATGACCTACGCCAATATATCTGACTAAACAGTTATATGTTTCATTAGCAGATTAATTCACTCCTCTACAGTTCTTCTAAGGCTCTAATTCTTCGCTAAAATTTCAACAATTTTCATCGTCAGCCGTTTGCATGTCAACGCGGATGCCAGACAGATCATTTTGGAGATGAGTGAAATGAGATCACCGAGATTGTCGGAGGGACTGGCAGAGCGACTTTTGAAGGTGTGAAGTGATATTTCAGATTCTTGTCCCTATCGACTTGGAGAAGTAATAATTTGTATAGTTAAAAAAAAAAGAAAAAAAACCAACCCACGAACAATTTAGTATACCTTCTTATAATTCACTCAAAATCATACTCATGTCATTCCCCATCGCTCCAGTCTTGGAAGCCCTGGATATATCCACATATGCCTCATTACTAATTCAACACCTAAACTGCTTGGAAAAAGAAGTCAACGGACACCATAGTGTGAGGAACAAACAGCCATGGGGCCCAACTTAATAAGATGTAAAAACCTCCTTTTATTGCGATGGCTACAATAATCACACGAAGTAAACTTTCCACAAGCCACGATAGCGATCAATGGGAATTTTAGACCATTCTTCCCTGTAGGCATGTAATGAGGTCATGGACTGTTGTTCCGCGGATGTCCCTTGACCTCACCAGATGTCCCAGTTCATCCCACAGATTTTCAGTAGGGTTGAGATCAGGGCTCTGTATAAGCCATTCAATGTGGTGATGTTTACGTCTACAAACCACGCAGTTACAGCATCCACAGCCTTTTGACACGGTGCATTGTCTTGCTGAAAGACACATGGTCAGTTCCTCAGAAACGCCACGAAGTAGTAAGTATTGCATTATCTTTCAGATACCTCTTGGAATTCAATTTTCGTGGCACCATAAACAGAGGTTCAAGGCTAAACCAGGAAAAATTGGGTTATGCTCTGGTAACGGACGTTCACTGGGCATCCGACGCGTATACACCTGTCCATGTACTCGGTAGAGGGTGTAGCGTGATTCGTTGCTCCATTACATAGCTTTCCAAGCTTCCACGTTCCACTCTATACTCTTTGCACCACTGAAGGCAACGCTGACTATTGTTTCGGGTAATGTGGGGCTTGCATATTGCGGTCCTACCATGAAAATCCATGTTGCAAGCATCCGTTTTGAATGTTTTTTGTGCAGATTCTTGTTCCAGTCGATGTCTAGAACTCCACATTGAACGTGTATGACGAGGAATGGCGTTTTTTACATATTATCCTTCGTAGCAACCTACGGTCACGTTCAGTGAGTGTGGTGAATCGTTCACTGCGGGCAACACTTACAGTTGACTCCCAGCGCTTCCATCTCAGTATAATATGACTGATTGTTGTCCTCGGATGGCCGAATTTGTCAACAATTTGCCGAACATATAGGTCTGTAACATGGCATCCTAGTTAAATGCCTCTCTTAGATTCCGTCAGTTCCTTTCTCGCAGCCATTTTACTCAGACACAGTTGCACTGACTTAGAAGCATCATATTCCTCTAATTCATACCGGTTACAAACACGTGACTCATTATATCGCACGATGCGCTTTGTACATGGTGGTGCCCGTTAACTTCTTTCCACTCAGTGCATATTATATACACTATCCTTTTTCGGGCCTGAAATGAGTCGATGAAGTTCGATGCCTGCTCTCTTCCTCCCTCCTTCCCTCTCTTTGCGCGCGCGCGCGCGTGTGTGTGTGTGTGTATGTATTACAGACCAAACATCGAACTTCATCAAGTCATTTCAGGTCTGAAATAGAATGGTCTACCGCCTAAGGATTTCACTGTGGTTTTCCAATAAGCAACCTACTGGTTGGAGATCGGAGTTACTCACTCAATCAACCAAGCCCACATAGGAATGTACTGCATATGCAATATCACGTTCAATAATTTTACCATTTATTGCAATCTATTAGTAAATTAAATATGTGTGTTGTCGAATTTCTCGATCAGTCATATCTTGTTTTGAAGGGGAAAAAAGATACAAAAGATGGTTAGCATTGCTGATCTAATAGAGATTATATCTAATTACCCTTAGACCATATTAAATAGACTCGTCAGGTTCTAAACATCACAAGTTTGCTTTGATCATGTGTTGAACGTATGATGATGATCATGTAGGAAATACAAACATATAATATTTTTGAGCAACAATGATTATTCTTCATAAGTGTGTAATAATTGCATAAATGAAACATCTTGCCCTGCACCAACACCTATAATATTTTAGGTTCCTCTAAAATTGTATATTGGGGAGAGCTGATATTGTTATCGTCTCTTATTCACTGATGTATATCCCTGAATAAGAGATGATAAACTAGAGAAAATTTAAGGGAACGTTGCGATATACAAACTTTTGAATAGGCCTTCGTAATTATCCCTGAGAAAAATTTAGAACAATAGTTTCAGTGCTTCTGAAAACGATTGCGACTAGCCAGATTTTGAGTACCGCAACTCTACAAGTAATATCAAAATCTAACCAGTCGCAAAACTTGCTCTCTAAGAAACACTTACCTGAGTTTTCTCGGATACAACAAGGACTCGCATTACGTTCTGACAGACGTTATTTACTTCAGTATTCCCATTGACACAGGTTATTGCTAATATGTCCGAGTTTTCAGCGCTAAGAGCTAACAATAATGCTAGAGCGTCATCCACTCCACCGTCTGTATCGATAATCAACCTCTTCTTTGCGAAAACAACCTTTTCAGAGGACATCTTCTCTTTCAGGTCTAATGCCTGTTAATTAACCATACAGAAAACTAAATATAAATAGCCAAAAAATTAAAAGATGTGGGTAAAAAATGGCGTGTTCTATATACAATAACTACCAATAAAAAATAACAATTTCTTAAACTAACACAATGAAAATCAGTAGGTTTTTATCCACAGACGTAGAAAAGTTAACTAAATTTTAGTAGCCTACGTTCAACAATCTCACTTAAATGTTACATATGCATGTCGCGCTGAATGACAAAATGGCACAAATTCACAGTATAGTAGAAAGTAAACTGCTGTTTTGATACGTTGAATTCAAGTTTATAGCTAATGCATAAAGGATAATTAAATAGGATTTGGACTGGAATGAGATGTTTTGAATTATGAAATATATATGAATTTTGAAACTTGAAATATGTCCTATTTCCCTTGTATATTAGTTGTCTTAGTAACAAAACCAAAAAACATGTTTGGTTTTTGTTAATAACTTGCCTGATCTTTGTTAGCTAATGCACTGTCTCATAAAAACAAATCGAACCTGTGAGACCTGATTAAAGCAACAGCCACGACTGAATAATTCGGAGTTGCTTGAGATAAAATTGATTTAAGAGTTATTATACGTGCTTAGCTAAATTATTCTCTTGTATGTAAAGTAAAGATAGAAAATTCTTTTACATGATCCTTTATGGTGCAGTCGTTAAAAAAATTTTTTTTTTAAAAGAATTAATACATTTGAATTATAGCAACGTAGATTAAGGATTTGGTCCCAGCCAGAGGCGTTTCTTAGGAAAACTTTGGAAAACAGCCGCACTTGTTTGGTTGCTGTAGTACTGTATCAAGCGTGTACGAGGACTGGATTAACCATGAACAGACATCCAGCAGAAGGGCTCACATTGGTCAGCCACGCGTGGTTGATCCTAGAGGTGAGCGTCGGGTGTCACGACTGGTATCTCAGCAACGACGTACAATATTCACCCAGCTCATCCACCAGTACAATAGTGGGGGCATTTCGACCCATTTCTACACGCATCATGCGCTGTACCGTGCTTCGCTTTTGGTTCCACAGCTGGAGACCAACAAGAGCACCCATGATTACGGCCAGGTATCGCAAACAACGCCTCGCATGGACCAAGGAACGTCGGCAGTACACACTCCACAAAAGGAAGAATCTTGTCAGGAGTGATGAGTCCCGTTTCCTGCTGTACTATGCTGATGGCCAGGTTCGCATTTGGCGTAAACAGCATGAAACCTTATTCCCCGGTTGCACAGTTGGGATTCAACAAGCCGGTGGAGATGGTATATAATCAACGGACCTATGGCGTGCCACGAAAAAGCTGGGGAGCTTTTTCGTGGCACGCCATAGGTCCGTTGGTTATCACCACACAAACACGGAATAGTAAACGCTACAGGACTCTGTTAGCCAACCATCTCTATCCATATCTGCAAGAGGTCTACCCCGACCACAGTGCCATCTTTCAACAGGACAATGCACCTTGTCATCGTACAACTACTGATGGTTGTAGGAACATGACAAGCAATTCGTCACATTGCCTTTGCCCCTAAACTCCCCTGACTGTAACTCAACTGAACATGTGTGGGATATACTAGAACGGGGTGTAAGAATTGCTGATCCTTCTCCACGGAATGAGCGTGAACTGACGGAGTTGCCGAAGCGGCGAGTTACGCATGGAGAATGTTCGACACTTTGTGGAATCTGTTCCGAGGCGTCTGCGAGCTATGATTGCACAGAGAGGTGGACCAACGAGTTATTAGGTGGGTGTTCTTAATGCAAAGCTAACTCAGTGTATTATTCTCAGCAGCAATGGGACAAACTGATATGTTAAATGCAAAGTCAACAAGAGGATGTTACAGCCTGATAAAAAAAAAAAACATTTCTGCTTCCCCTAACAAAGAAAGACAGAATAATAATGATATTGTGGGATCCAGCTTCCAGACCGCCTTGTCTCTGTAATTTGTAACCACTTCTAATTCTCTATCGTTGACCTTGGTTAAAGGATCACAAGTGCACTTTACTGAAGCATGGGTTCGTGCATAGACTTATATTCTTGTTTCTTAACTGAACTGTCAGAGGAAATCCCGTTATAGGTTCGATTCAGTGGATCTCTTTCTAGGTCTTTTTTTTTTTTTTTTCAGTCGGTTCCGAAGTTCATCGATCTCGACGAACTTCGGAAATAAATAAATAAAGTAAATTTTATTTTATTTATTCATTTTTTTTTGTTTATTCTAACAATCAGAAAAATCGACCGTAGAACTTCCACACACTATTGCTGACAACATTACGAGATGGGGGCAGTTGTTTGTCGCTCTCTGGCCTCGATGCGCGCCTAAAATCATCCATAGCCAATGGCTCAGCCTTCGGTTCAGGGTGGAGACCACTCCACCTATATTTCGAAAACGCCAGCTAGGACTTAAAGAACTCCGCCTGCTGCTTTGTGATTAGTAAGGTTAAATGCTTCGTTTAATTTATCATATATTCATGTTTATCATCAAAAACTTACAACTAATAGTATAGAAAATAATATGGTAATGCTAATACAAGCTACTCATATACTTCGAATGACGACTTTTTTCACATACTTGAGTATTTTCCACACTTTACTTATTAGTATTATTATGCTAGAATCAAAGTCTTCGAGAGAGAAGATAAAGTAACACATCAAAATGTTAGGCTTAACTCACTTAACGTTAGAATATGACCAACAGCTACTTCACGAATGTTGGCATCAAATATTACCTCTAAATTTACAGAAACCTCGTTTAAACTTATCCTGAGTGCTCAGTGCACCTTTGTAAACTAGCAACTCTTAATAGCTCCAAGTATTAACTTAATTAACAGTACAAATAAACAAGAAATAAATTCTGAAGGTGAGAAAAAAGTACTTCAAATTATCCATGATAAAAATAATTATAAAGAATTTCTCATGAATAGTAACAAAGTTCAGCAAATGTATATTTTCTGCACATAGAAGTAAAACAGATATATGGTTTATGCAGCAAAGGCGATTGTCCTTGGCAAAGTAAATGAATCTCACGGCTTACCTGACAGGATGTAGTTAAACCGGCTATATCCGCTGCCATCTTTCACCGCTCCCATTCATTGACACAGCAACATTCACATGTTGAGTGAGTCCAATGTCAAATGAAAGTCATCAAGGGCAATTAATGCAAGATAGTCATTCATCAGCAGACGATATTACAGCACTGTTGGTATTATATTTCGTTGATAATTTAAGCGATACGAAAGTAGCATATCAATCCGTAAATGTATCGTTGTTGTTGATATGTTTTACTCTTTGTGATAAAAACAAAAAAAAAAAATCTGCAATACATAAACTAAGAAAGAATGATTTTTGTTTTAGAAAACTTTGAAGAGCATATTGTGCTAAGAGTAGCTATGTTTCTTAACGTTGCATTGAGGTCACTGAAAATACTAACTAATACTAACACTACAGCTAATAATAATAATAATACTAATTTCTGCTTTCTACGCAGTTTTAAGAATTTATGCTTTAGAAACGAAGTAAATTTTATTATTTGATTTGATTTGAAGTAAATAATATTTGATTTCAAAATTACAAGTATGCAAATATATAAAAATAATTTTCTGTTTGATTCTTGTAACTCTTTAATCCAAAATCAATATAAATGCTTCGAATTTCAAATTCCTATCCATGGTATGGGAATTTGAAATTCGAAGTTTAAAATGGTATAGAAATTTGAAATTTGAGATTTGAAAATAAATATCAACAAAATTAAATCGTTTTATATAAAATTATATGCAAAATTATATCGGTATTATATTAGAACTGTGTGAAATAATTATATTTCGAAATATAATATGTAAGTGCATCATCTTATTTGACTGGCTAGCAGTAATAACAACGTCTTTTTAATTAATTAGGAAAAATCTCTGACTGAACTTATAAAATAAAATGTATCTACTGAATATTATATTTGATAAAAAATTTATGGAAATGAAACAGGTATTCAGAGATGTGCAACACCAACCTTAAATTCATAAACGTCTAGACCAGTGATGGCGAACCTGTGACACGCGTGTCAGCACTGACACATTTGAGGTTTTCAGGTGACACACCTTGGATGTCGAAAAATATTGGTATTCTGATGAAAAAACTGCGATAAATCGTGTGAGATCGCTCTCAGTTAAGGCGAAGGTAGGTTTCGGTTCATTGAAAGAATTATATTTTATAGTTAGCCTATTTCTATTTTATTTTGTAGATAGAGCTAAAGCTCTTCTAATAATTTTCTCTTCTACATACTCTTGTGAAACTATATTTCCTGCCTTAAATAATATCAAATCGAAAGGGAGAAATAGATTGAGCAATGATTTGAGCGCTGTCTGTGTAGCATTAAAATCTACACACTATAGCCCTTCTATAAAGCAACTTTCTACCAGTACTCAGCAACAGAGAAGTCATTAAATGTAATGTAAGTTTGTAATTTCACTTTATTAAATTAATTGTATAATATGAATTCATAGATTTTATATCAATGTCCTGTTAAATAAATAGCCTAATACGATATGTATAAGTCACCATCTATGATTATGTAGTTAAATTTATAATGCATGTATGCAAGTGGCACATCAACAACGTCAATATTTAAAAAAAAAAAAAAGATGTTTGACACACCTGAGTAAAAAAAGGTTCGCCATCACTGGTCTAGACATAATATTTTCCTACAGATGGGTGCCAATAAAGGCTGAAACAAACAACAGCAATTTCATCACAAAATCAGGGGGGGGGGAATCGCTTGCTTTGACACTCTTCAAATCTATTCTAGTTACGCCCTTGTCCTTGTTGTGGGTAAAGGGCTATAAGTATTTATCACAGGAAAATGACTCGTCAGTATCTACAAAGTATAAGGTTAATTGAACTTTATAATTCTGCATTATAATTATAGTTATTATTTCAGGCTCCATATTACACTACGTCTTTACACATTAGCTGTCTTTGTATTTCATTCATTTGCCATTTTTATTCTCATCACTGTGTTATTCCTTACTCTATTACTCACCGCACCTATATATAGGTTCAATGGCCTGTTGTTGTTGTTGTTCACTTTTCTCCTCTTTCAACACACGAGAAGTATCCTAAGTACCAAGTATCCTAAGATCCTATTTTATCAGGTGTTGCAGTCATGAAAATGATGTGATAACATTTCTTTGGTCAGACAAAGTTATCATTTATCATAACACTTTTCATGTAAAGCCCCAAACCAGAGCTATTGAGACTTTTATTTGCACTGCGTGGTAATCGATCATTCGTATAACTCGGAAAAATAATAAAAACACAAGACACTACATTTTCAAAGCATTCGTTAATATTAGTGAGTTATCGAGAAATTATTATAACCACCTATTTTAAATACCTTCATAAAGCAGTAAAAGATAAACGTGTGCAGTTGTCAAGATACTTTAGCAATCAGACAAAATATCGAAGGATGACGTCATGATCACGCAGTACTGTTCAAGTTTGCACACATCATCTAATACTATACGAATTCGATTTAATAAAGTACTTAAGCAAAGATCGCATTATTAATTCTAAATTATTATTATTATTATTATTATTATTATTAGTTCTAAATTTTAGAGAATTATAGAGTAAACAATTCACTTTTCGGACTATGCAGAACATAATTGGACTGGCAAAATCCCCAAATTATTAATCTGTCTTCGTTCAATACTAGACTAAATACTCTGAAAGAAGTATCATGAGCAAGTGATACTGGTGAAAAGCACCAGCCAGAATTATGCATTGTTTAGAAGTTACCAGAGTCATTCTAAAGCGGGAGGGACAAGGACTGGAAAGTCGCACTCCACTCCGATTTCACTATTTTTAAATTGATTAATTATTATGATGGTTGTGGCTTTGTTTATTTATTTATTTTTTTTTGTCTATTTCGTTCAAAAGTTTCACAAGCATTTCTGTATAAGTAATAACTTTATTAATTTATTTAATTTCTTACTTATGACATTTTTTTCATTTCATTTTTCTTGTTGCTTTTATTTTTTTATTGCTCCTGGGAATATTAGTATTCAGTCCTTGTTTCATAGCCGAATGTATATAAACTGAAAGAAAGGTTCAGAAATGGACCAGAGACTTATGAGAATATAATTCAGCACTGGAGTTCCCTTGGTTTGTATTACTTAAGGAAGGATTTATAATATCCCATATTTCTATTAACTCATCTTTTAGGCGCTTCTTCAATAATTACAAGTATGCACAGACCAAGCGTTCACTTATTTTTCATAAAAAATACAACTCTCTTAAAGAGGATTGTTATGTCAGCGAGGTTTGTGCCTGGTGTCTGATGAACATCAGCAGTTCGAAAAAAAAGCTGTCAGGCCAGTGAAACCTACCTAATCATTGCACTAATAATATACGAACGGGCTCCTGGGCAGAGCTCGTGTCTTTTAAGTAGTGCAATCTAAGACAACTCCAATGCCAAGTGTTTTATTTTTATTTTCAAGAGCTCTCTAGTCAATTTTCAAAATTTTCTTTAAGTTTCTATACAATTGGCTATGAAATAAGAACGCATTTATAATATTTCTGTTTATAACGTTTTTTTCCTTTTTTTTTTTTTGTCACATCCAAGCATTTATTTGATACAGGTCTCGCGGTGTATGTCGGAGTGATATAAAAATAACTCTCAATACATTTTAAATATTTTTTACTTTATTAATTTAAATATTAAATAATCATGCAAAATATGTACCTATTTATGGATTAAGCTGCCTACACACTCAGTGATGAAGCTCTGAATTTCGTATGGTGAAATAAATCCTTTCAAAAAAAGAAAGTGCAATTTAAATTTGATGTTCCAGGCGAAGAAGAGAGAGAGAGAGAGAGAGAGAGAGAGAGAGAGAGAGAGAGAGAGAGAGAGAGACCAAACATGGGACATTTTTTTCAAGCCACTTCAAATCCCTCAATTAATATGGTGGTCATCGTCGTCATCGTTTGGCTATCACTGGAGAAGAAAATCGTCTATTGAAAACATCCATGCTCATAGTGGGATTCTAATTCACGGCTTCTGGGACGGAGAGCAAAAACCTATTCATTTTAAAGCAAGCCGCGCCTACAAAAGGTGGAAATATAATAGTCAAGGATTACCTTTTCATTAAAGCATGTTCAGGAGACCGAACATACTTCTGATACCACTTCGGACCTCTAATAAGCAAGATAATGGATGAAGTAGTCACAGTGGGGGATGAAAACCAATTGTTTCCTAAAAAAATAGATGACTAATTTATTTAATTAAGTAGAATTCTAGGAATAAATTACAACCTCCGTAGCTCAGTCGATATAGACAAAGCCCTTTGGTCAGAAAGACCTAGGTTCGATTCACGTCCAAGACGTGAGAAAACCTTAATCTTATCTCTTTCGACTAAAGGTAAGTTAGTCTCTGCCTCCGGTGTCTCATAAGGAGGTAGAGAGTTTTTCACCCAGAAACTCGGGATTTTCGTCCCTCAGAACAAGCAAGCCGGCCCCCGTGAACACACACGGATCTACAGTCATAAAATGCATATTTAATCACTCATTAGAAGAGCCCAACCCGTCCTAAGGGATG
Organism: Typopeltis vanoorti; assembly: GCF_054136105.1. Lineage (NCBI taxonomy): Eukaryota > Metazoa > Arthropoda > Arachnida > Uropygi > Thelyphonidae > Typopeltis > Typopeltis vanoorti. Next base: position 64,236,235 of record NC_143549.1, on the reverse strand, counting down.
GGGGAAGAAGGAAGGGAACCCATTATGAAATAAATAGGAATAAATTTAATAGCAGACTGATTAAAACAGCTGTTCAGTCATTGAACATAATCAGCTGTTTAAGCATTCTTCTCCAAAATGGCTTGTTGAGCTTTTCCTGCTTTCCAACTAAGTCCATTTGCTCGAACCCAACCTGTCATAGCAAGGATGTTTGTGAATAGAGGAATTTCATCGCCTCAGTATGGTAACACTGCCACTGACTCAGCTCACTGGAGGTCTGACCAGAGGTCTTGAAAACAAAAATCATGTTTGTTCCCTGGAGCAAGTTTTCTGGTTTATATAACCTTTCTTTAACCTACAGCATCAATGTACTAATGTAAGGTAAGTTTACAATTGCAAATATTTGCTTGAAAAAATTGCCGAAATCATCTACAGAAAGCTTAACAGCTACTAAACCAACAACTAATCTATCATTTAAACCAATCAGTGTATTAATGATTATATTAATAAGATATAAACGGGTCAGTACCATCGTTCTGGCAGGTAATTTCTTCAATCAATAAATTTAGATGCATCGTATAATTAAATTAAATTAAATATCTAATCATAAAAAAGAATCAGCAACTGTAGTTAAATTTTAGGGGAATGGGGGGTATATTCCAAGACTGAGGTGGGCATGATGAGGAAAGAAAAACGTTAGCTGTATTAGGCTAAAAATCATAACCTAAACACTCAGTTAGCATGGCTGGTAAAAAAAAAAAAAAAAAAAAAAAAATAGGGCGAACAGTATTTACAGATATTAACGGACTTGTTTCTATGCTCATCACATCCCAAATAAACTTAACAGAAGTACTACAGAACTCATTACAAAACAGGCTGATGGCAACAACAGCTTTGGAGTGCCAAAATAGTACGTAGTGCTCCTCTTTTCCATCTATCAAATTATACCAAAAATCGACCTCTCACTACGAAATCTTAAACATTACACTCTTATGCTAAGACCCTGCTTTACCAGAAACTACCGAACAACAATAACTAATCCATATCAAATCAGATCCCATCATATAACATGCATCACCAGAAATTATAATAATGCATATGGAAAAGCAACCCGTTGATTCTATGCACCAAAACTATTAAATAAGCTACCGTAGAACATAAAGAACTTAACTTTATATGTTGTCCCTAAACTCAATACCAGCAATAACTGATATTAAAAAACGTCTGATATTAAAGAAGCAACATGCCGAAAAATAATAAAATAAAATAAATAATAATAATAAACATTTAATTGGACTAATGAAATTACTCGTTACAAAGTGTACCTACTATATATTAGTATTCTAATTATATACACGATTGGCACCTAAAACATCTTCACATAAATCAAATATTTTCTTCGGAAAGTGTGAAGAAAATAAGTATACTGCTAAAATACGGTACTTGCTACATTATTATTATAATGAAGTATATTTAAAAAAATTAAACCCTCTAGCTTTGTGTGCAGTAAAGGTATCAGAAATGGAATAATTATAATAGCTTAATATATAATAAGGTATAAAATAAAAATAGTATTACTAGTCTAATTACTTACTTACTCTAAAGGCATCTAAAACATCACAGAAAATATTCGCTTCGCAAGATGTGAACAAAATAAACGTTAAGTATACTGATATGATTTTTGTACTTACTCTATATGTGTGTAATGTCAATGCATATGAAATGTAAGGTGTATGTAATGTAAGTGTATATGGATATATATGTAATTGTATGCACATACTTGCTCATGCATATGTAAATACTATGAATATATTTTTAGTTAGTTAAACATATTTTTATATACATTTATAAAAAATATTAATGTACCAAATGTCATAGTGAACAGAAAATGTGCTACGAGTACTTTAATTGTGTGTGTGTGTGTATATAATATATATAGTATATATAATGCAAGTTTTAGTAATACAGAGCCTTATCAACTTTACCTATGCAAGTTGCTAAAAGGCGTTTTTATTTTGAATAATCTCTGGAGGAGATATAGATGTAAATAAGATTTTTTCCCTTTGGGAATAATGTATATTAGGGTTATTACCAAGTAATTTTATAAACTTGGTTATTTTACTCCTAATCCCAAGTAAGCAAACAGTTAAGTTTGCACCTGAAACCTTGGTATTTAGGGTCTAGCTACTCACTGAGGAGACTTCAAAAAAGGTTGAAACCGGTCTGGGTAGTGACCCCACCCATAATGTATTGCAGTATACATCTCTTAGTGAGATGTGCTTAACATTATGGAAAATACTAAGAATAGTGATCAGATCTTTACCCACCTTTACAATGAGTTGCCCTGGTGTTGCATCACCTTTAGACTTGAACTACGTTTCAGGCGCAAACTTAACTGTTTGCTTACTTGGGATTAGGAGTAAAATAACCAAGTCATATACATATTATATACACACACACACATATATATATATATATACACATAAGCACAATGATGATACGTTAAAAAATTTCAAATCATACCCAAAACACAATATGGGTTTCAAAAAAATAAAGGAACAGCAACACTCCTGGAAGATTTCACAGATCTAATAAAGCTGCATTGGATAAAAACAGAATAACATTAGTGGTATTCATTGACCTAACAAAAGCATTTGACACACTAACACACAAAACCTTGCTAACGAAACTAACGCATATCGGAATTGGAGGTCGTCTACTCCAGTGGATTAAATCATACGTGAAAAACAGAAAGCATACCACACGTATAGGATCAGCATACAGCAAAGAGGTACATGTAACCTGTGGAGTACCGCAAGGAGCTGTCCTATCTCCCATTCTATTTAACATATACACACACGACATAAGCCACCTTCCCCTAAAAAGTAAAATCTTCCAGTACGCAGACGACACGGCCATAGTATCCATTCACAACAATGCAAATATCGCTTACACAAATATGCAACACGACATTAATCAAATCACTAACTGGTTAACCGAAAACGGCATATATATAAACCCTGGAAAAACAAAGCTAATGGTATTCAAAAACCCCCAAACCCTGCCCATAGAAACTAAATATCTCAATGTCCAACATTCATCCTCCTATACACAAAGCACAGAACCTAAAATCACAACCATCACACAGGTGAAAACAACACGCTATCTCGGACTTCACTTCGATGCTGATCAAAGTTGGAATAGCCATACAAACTACCTACCTACCAAGCTTAGGATAATAGCAAGCAAACTATACAGATTAAAAGACATTGCCCCAACCCACATAAAAATACTAATCTATAAAGCATTATGTGAAAACATTTTAAGATATGCAATCACATCATACGCATTCTGCGCAGACTACAGACTTAACAGGTTACAATGGTTGCAAGATAAAATGGTAAAACTGATATTCTGGGAACAACCCACACGTATGCATGAAGCACGGACAAAATACAAAATATTTAATGTGAAACACTTATGCCACTACACAGTCATGTTAAAACATTACTACAGCCCAACCTATAGAGTAGCCAGAACAACATATCAAATAACAAGACCATAGTCAACAAACTACATAACATATAAGTACAACAATCAGCACGGCAAAGCCACCCGAAACTTCTACATACTTGACATGATAAACAAACTGCTGTTCGACAACAGAAACCTAGGAACATACAGAGAGCTGAAACAGGCAGCACTATATAAATATTATAGCGATAATGAAAATTAGAGCAATTCCTGTTTCTCTCTCCCCAAACACACACACACACACACACACACACACACACACACACACACACACACACACACACACACACACACACACACACACACACACACACACACACACCTATGACAAACCCCCTCTCAAAATCCATCACTACAAGAACACAAAGAAACAAACACCATGTGTAAATCCAACCCTATTTGCAAAAAAAAAAAAAAGTTAAACTGTGATAGCAGTCGAAGTCTTCCAAGCACGTACCAACAAACCGTAAAATTAACACCTGGTTTGTGACCAGTATAGAAATATAACCAAGAAACTACCACCATCTATCATCTTCCTCAGATAAGCTCTGCTAAGCTTCGAGGAAGAAAATTATTAACTTGCAAGTATCTATTACTCACAATTGTAATGTGTCATAAATATTATATATATATATATATATATATATATATTACAGCATCTATGCATGTAATTTATCTGGGACATAAAAAAAATATTATTATTATTATTAATGCATTATACAGGGGAAAAAAAAAGAAAAGAAAGAAAAAAATCTGTACGAATTTCATTGTTATATAAAAAAACAGAATTAAACCTGTTGTAAATATGTAATCTTATGTGTTGTAAATATGTAATCACAATATGTAATCATAATTTTAATAATAAAAAAAGGATTGATTTTTTTTAAAAGAAAAATATGTAATCAAGTATGTATCATATGTAATAATAAAAAATGTAATAATATGTAATAATAAAAATATATAATAAATAAATAAATAAATAAATAAATTATTCTCTACAAGTAATCCTTATAAGCAAATGCAGAAATTTGTATGTATAATCACTCTTTCTCAAACTTTAAAAAAAATAATAATAAAATAAAAAATAAAAAATTATGCAAAAAATTCTGTATAATCTTCATTGTTAATATTAGAACATGTGTTGTAAATATATAAAGGCAAAAAGTATTATTAAAAATTTTAATTGAAATCCAATGTAGGAATTGCAGCACTTAGTGCTGAACTCTGTAAATAAACAAATAAATCAAATAAACACAAGATGTTTATTGTATGTATAAATATTTTAGCAATCAATAAAGAATTATTGTTATTAAAAAAAATTATCATGTAGTATTCTGCATGCAATCTATGTTACTATATATGTTAATATATATACATAAGCACAATGATGATGATAATGATAATGATTATTATTATTATTATTATTATTATTATTATCATCACGCAGTATTCTGCATGCAATCTATGTTAATATATGTACTTGTATAGACATATGTGCACGCGTATACACTGTAAATAGTATGTATGGACAATAAAAAAATATTGATTGATAAAAGAAATGTGACGTGTATTAAAGTGAATGTCTGAAGCATAGTGAAATAAAATGATCAGAAATATAATAATTATAATACCTTAATTGTACATATATCAGTACTTTGTACACATATGAACAATAATTAATAACGATATTAAGCATATAAACTGAAGTGTATCTACTATAGCATCTATTAGTAATATATGCTAGTTGACTTCTATTGTCATCTATTAGTAATATAATAATAGTTGACTTCTTTACATACACTGCATGTAAAGAAGTCAACGGACACCATAGTGTGAGAAACAAACAACCATGGTGCCCATCTTAATAAGATGTAGGACTTCTTTTCGCTGCGATGCCTGCAGCAATCCTACGGGGAATATTTTCCACAAGCGTACGAGAGTGTTCAAGGGAATTTTTGACCATTCTTTCTGTAGGCATGTGATGAGGTCATGGACTGCTGTGGGGTGCGCGTCCCTTGACCTCACCAGACACTCCAGTTCATCCCACAGATGTTCAATAGAGTTGAGATCAGAGCTCTGTAGAGGTCAGTCCAATGTGGTGACGTTTATGTCCACAAACCACGCAGTTACAGCAGCAGCCATATGACACGGTGCATAGTATTGTTGAAAGAGACAATGGTCAGTTCAGTAGAAACGCTACAAAGTAGGAAGCATTGCATTGTCCAGAATCTTTAGATACATAGTTCAATGTTCGTGGTATAACGGACAGCGGTTCGAGCAAAACTTGAAAAAACAAACAAACAAACAAACAAATAAAAAAAAAACAGAACCATATCATCACACCGCCATCTCTAAGTTTCATAGTTAGGGTTACGCACTTTGGTACGAGACATTCACTGGACATCCGCAACACCCACTAGCTTCCACGTTGATTGTTGACCTGGATGGCCTAATTTGTCAACGATTTGCGAACGTATAGGTGTGCAACATAGTATCCTGGTCAAATACCTGTTTCAAACTCCGTCAGTTCCATTCTCTCAGCCATTTCACCCCGACACAGTTGCACTGATTGGGGAGCATCATATTCCTCTAATTCATGCCGGCTACAAACACGTTACTCGTTACGTGCGACGATGTACCTTGCCCATGGAGTGTCCGTTGGCTTCTTTCCAAGAAGTTTATATTCTAATGTCACCTAAAACATCTTCATATAAGCCAGTGTTTCTCAAAGTATGGTACGCGTGCCCCCGGGGGTACGCGAAAGGTCGTTAGCGGGTACGTGGCAATTTTCGGCTATGTATAATTAAAGGAGTCATATTTTTCAACAAACAGTGTGCAATTAGAGACAACCGGGATAAAATGGCACTAACTAATGAATCACATCTCCTCTCCAACAGAAACTGCTGTATAGACCATGCAAAACCATATGTTGCCGGTGAAACATATGGTTTTGCTTGACACCACCCCCGTCGTTAACGTGTTAAAACTAAGAAATATATAGTGAATGTGTTTCAGATATTATGGAATTCAGTTGAAGGGAATTAGCATTTCAACTCAACTGTTGAAATGCTAATTTGTCTTTGGTTCGCGCGATCTTTTGTTAATACCGCACCAATCATATGCAGTTCTTCGCTGCTCTACGTATCTCAAGTCTGTAAATTACTGGTAATTTACAAGACTTGATACTTTACAAGACTGGTATTTTTTGCTTGAAATAATGGGAAAGAAGATGACCCTATTTGGGTAGATGACTTTGACGATGCACACAAAGAAACTGTTCTCGATGTCAAAAGTTGTGATAGCGAGTAGCGAGTTGAAGTCTTCTGTAGGAATCCTGATACTGTAAAATAGTACTATAAAAAAGTTAAAAAAAAACTCTACTAGAAGACAAAAAAAAATTCACTACGTATTGATAAAACTCCAAAAATTAGAAGAAACATTTCAATTTCTTATATCATATTAAGCTTTAATTTAGCTTAATTTAATTTAATTTAATTTTTCAGAAAAAAACTGAAAATGGTTTTCAGTTTTTTTCTGAAAACTTGAGTTTCCGAAAATTCCCGCACGGTCTCGCAACACGATTTTTTAGCTTTAATTTTGGGAAAAAATTTAGAGTTATATTCGAGTAAATACAGTATTTTTTTTTAGCTTTCAAATTCTTACGTATGGATCATTGGTTAAAGATTGGATTTATAAAACCCCCAATAGAGAGCAATATAGCAAATACAAGTAACTATAAGCAACAATAAAACGTTGATATTGCATCAGGATCAAAAAATTGATGAGTGTGTCGTCTGACATCTCTAGAGAACGAAAATTTAAAAATAAATCATATTTTTTGTTTACATGAACATATAAATTCAAATAAAATAGATATTTAATTTTAATTAATATCTTAACTTAATGTATTAATTTTAATGAATTAAATTTTTAATTAATTAATTTATTTTTAATTATTTATTTATTTTTAATTATTTAATGAATTTATTTTTTAATTAATTAATTAGGGGTACTTGGTAATAATGAAAATTTGAGAAGGGGTTCGCGGATATATGAAGTTTGAGAAACACTGATATAAGCCAAACATTGGCTTTGAAAGCCTGTAGCTGTTTGTATATATGCAGGTATATATAGGAGTAAAACCAAGTTTAAAATTGCTTGGTATCTTTAACATATATATATATATATATATATACACACACACATACATACTATGGGGGCTCCTCACCCCCGGCTCCCCCCCCCCGAGTTCCGGCCTGGTAGGTCTGTTCTCCTTGAATTCTGATGACTCGAATTTTGAAGAGTCGAAAGGGGGGGTTCCGCCTTCACTGGCGCCCAATCCCCCGAGTTCCGGACTGGACTGGTAGGCCGGTTCTCCTTGAATTCTGATGACTCGAATTTTGAAGACTCGAAAGGGGGGGATCCTCCCCTGACGCCTTCCGCTCTCCCCCCCCCCTCCCCGAGTTTCGGACTGGTAGGTCTGTTCTCCTTGAATTCTGATGACTCGAATTTTGAAGACTCGACACTCAGTGTAGCCCTGAGTTTCAAAACGTTTCAAATAACTTGACACAAAAACGTTACAAAAAAGACTTATCATTTTATATTATAGAGTAGATATCATGCACATTCGTGCTCATGTCTCGTATATATATCGTAAATAGTATGAATAAAATTTTGAGTTTTGAAAAAAAAAATTATTAGTAGTAGTCTTATATTCTAACTTCTCTGGATTATAAAACGGTATGTCAAATGTAGAGTGTTGGTTTCTACACTGGCTTATTATCTCTTTTTCGAAATTCGATAAAGAGAATAAATGACAAAGTGAGCAGGACGAAGTGTACAGTATATACCGTAGCAGTAGTTGAATTTTGAATTACAGCGGTGCCATCTATCGTCTGCAAGATGAAGATATGTGGAGAAAAAATATTTGGAAAGTACTATCCCAGCGGACATGTGATGTGGCGCTCTAATGAAGGTTTAGGATGCAACGGTTCCGATTTGAAATCCCCCCACCACCACCTAACTGATATTAGTATTATGAAGTGGAAGCAAGAAGATGCTAAATTAAAGCTTAATATGATATACGAAATTGAAATGTTTCTTCTAATTTTTGGAGTTTTATCAATACGTAGTGAATTTTTTTTTGTCTTCTAGTAGAGTTTTTTTTTTTTAACTTTTTTATAGTACTATTTTACAGCATCAGGATTCCTACAGAAGACTTCAATTCACAAAGAGAAAAACTTAAAAAGTTGAAATTTGTACTTATGTCTAGTCTCAACCAATTAATTAATTAAAATATTATTAAATTGATAAATTGATTTTGATAATAATGTCCTTCGTTATTAAATTACAGTTATTAGTCGAAGAAATGCGTGGAGTCAAAAATGTAACTGATTTCCATGTACAGTTGGCATTTAATTTTATTTTATCACAATAACAATCATTAATAATAATAGTACTGAAATAATCAATTATTATTATTAATATTATTATTATGTGAAAGTATCTGTTATGCACAATTGTGTTCATGTAATGTATTATAAATATTATATATAAATAATAAAGTTTGAAAAGTAAAGTAAAAGTAAATTGATACAAAATTATTGTACCAAATTGTACACATAGTTAGAACAGAATTGTAAAAGTGTAAAGTTTCATTGTTCACTGTAGTTGTAGTCGATTTTTTTTAAAAATATCATTGTGAAAAGTGAAATTGATGCATTTAGAATTATCTATTGCATGTTAATAAAATAGTAACTGTTAATGTGAAATGTGAATAAAAATAAACTGAAAAATTAAAATGCAAATAGAAAAATGCAAAAATAGCTGTTTAACTGTCTTAATGTAAAACTGTCGACCATAAAAAATTTGAAATCGAAAAATGTCTGGAGTTCCAGGAGTTAAAACATCCTACTACTCGTATTAAAAATGAACTGTCTGAAAAAAAGGTTTTCTATAAAAGCTCGTCTAGTCACCGAACCTCCAACAGTCTTTCTTGTTGCAGTGTAACATTAAATACCCAGAAAGTTTGCCACATGTCTACACAGATAGTCAAGATTTTAAAACAATGACTAAAATTTATTTTGATTCATTTTATCAATACAAGATTCTAAATTTATTCTTCACGCTTAGAGGGAATTTTAGCCTTCTTTATCTAATCATAGGATACGGAATCTGAACTGTTTATTTGCATACACGTCTTAGAAAAACGATTGTGACTTAATTTATGGCTTGAAATTCAGGCGATGAAATGTAAAGATTATTAAGTATTAAATACAATTTATTCAATATCGATCTCTTAAAAAATAAAAAAACATATTTATGAAATTTTTCATAATCCTATTTTTCATAAAAATCATACTTTATGTTTATCATAAACTTCCCAGATGACATAAGAGTCACAATCATTAAGCATCAGCTGAGATGGTTTGGCCACATCCAGAGAATGGCCCTCATAGACTACCATGTTTAGCTCTGAATGGATGTATAGGAAGTAAAAGACCTAGAGGCAGACCAAGAGACACTTGGATAAAGTTGATGAAAGAACATTCCCATCTGCCCAGCTATAGAATTATGACCTAGAATGGCCAAAGATCGCGATAAGTGGAGAAATTTTCTTCTTAGTGGACTCAACCCGTTACCAAGCGGATGAGATGATGATAATGTTTATCATTAATATGTCATTTTATCTTCATGATATATCTTTTAGAATGCAGTCATTGCAAACAAAAATATGATTTTACCCTCCCTTACAATTGCATAATTTCTACCTACAGGTGGCCTCTTTTCCTAATGAAAAGAAAAAGAAAGAAAAAAAAAACGTTTCCTCTTTCTGATCTAAGTGGAATTATTATTACTACCACTGCCCGAACAGATTTACCTTGTCACAGTGTTCATTGTCTGTTATGGTTTTAGATGGTATGCATTTTCGATACATTTCCCTATAATGTAACGACAATGAATCCATCTACGTTTGAGGTGATGTCACTCATTATGGTGGATGATGATCGGAGAACACGTGTACATACATATATGTAGGCTGGTTTATCATGTCTAAGTTATTATGGAGAATTTGGTTGGTCGATTGGTAGAGCCTCTGCTACTAATGGCTCACGTAAAAAATGTTAAGCAAATTTGAGCGCGGTTAGTAATTGGAATGGAATCAATCGTTCGATCCGGTAGGCACACTCTCCCTCGATGAGTCTTTGGACTCCCTGGAAGTGTCACATAATAATAATAATAATAATAATAATTTTGAATTCCTTTGCCTTTGCTAAAAATTTGCTCTTTTTGAGGAGTACTAAATTTCTTTATATAAATTTTAGTTAAAGATTAATTCTAACAACCTGTTCTTGTATCCGCTCTTTCGTTGGCAAAGATTTAAACAGTTCATTTAAAATTGAAAATCGATGTTTTCACCGCATTGTAGCTCGCTACCGACTTGGATCTAGTTTATCACAATACATGCTCGACACAATTAACAAAATACTTGTGTTACTCGTGCAGTTTGTGGTGAAGCAGGAGACAAGATTTGGTGTGATAGTGTACAATGGAGTAACAATAAAATGCGGAGACAGCGAGAAAGTGGGACATTACACAGTGGCTTATAGGAATTACCCGAAATATCATATTACAGAAGTCGACAGAATATGCTTTAAAATATGGTTACATAACATATACGATCTAATAGTTAAACTTGCCTAATAGTGGTGTCAATATAAAGGTATAACGGTATCTATAAGATTCTGTAGTAACAAATTTAATTCTTCAGCTAGAGCAGACTTTAGCTCATCACACGAATAAGGTATCTTTTCGCCTATATTTGCTCTTGAACATTTAGCTGCCATGGCTATCATGTTAACCAGAGAATTCCGGTCAAAGATGAATAGAACGATGAAGCAACTTTCAAGAGTGCTTCTATTACTTGCGCTCTGCCGGCAATCGCATCCTTAAAAATTGCACATGTTTTTAGCACCTCTGCACAATTACGGTATTCCTATAAACAATAACAAAAACAAAACAAAACATGCAGATGGGTTCGGACGTCGATCATTATTCCTGCCACAAGAAAACATCGTCTCCACTGTAAGTATCCCTTTCTTTTATTATGTTGGAGGATGATACCGCATGCCATGTGGTATCATGCCATTTGATTCTCTCCAGAATCAAACGTCTAGAATTCACTTATGGGCTAAAAGAACACTCATCAAAGTAGAGATCTGTATCCATCAGGACTCTGAGTAACAAGTTCATGGTACCTGTTTCGACAGGTTCGGCGGTGATTTGTGGTTAATGTGATACAAACCATTGATTTCCTTGAGTAGAGTCTACGTTAATTAAGCCTTCTTAATGTAGTCCGATTGAAAATGTTTTCACCTGTGACCGCAGCAACCTCAATCGACAGTACATCGTAGGATTCTGTCTTCCTGCTAGAGTGGGATGGTGGTCTGTTACGCACTCCCGCGCGACCTTGGCCAACTTTTCTTGTAATAATTTCAATTTTCTGAAACTGCGTCTGTACTGCAGTGCAGCGACATTTTCGAGTGACACATTAAACCAACGTGCTACCTCCATCTGTGACTACTCAACTTGAAGTCATCCAACTACCTGCCATCTCAAAGAATCATCTCCAGTACTTTCAGGATAGCAAGTACGATGATGGCTTGCCGTCATGAAGGTACTGGAGATATGGCAAGCTCAATGAGCAAGCCAAAAAACGGCAATGAAGTGGTGGCAATCCGTGTTTTATAGGAATGATAATTTGCATTGTGTGCCTACTTGTTGAGTGATAGGTCAATTTTTCTTGAGTACTTGAATTTACATTTGTATTATATGAAATAATCATCTTAGGAGATAATTCTAGAAGAACTATGGGAAATAGGAAATAAATAATTTTTGTCACTTGTACTGTTAAAGCTTAGGATCAGTAGAAATAAAAGCACGAAAATACCATTGAAAAAATACCACGAAAAGAGACGTAGGGCACTAGAATGCGAAACAACACGTTTCGCAAATTATACTATAATAAATAACTAACGTATATTTACTGTATATCATCATTATATTTATAATCATATTTATGTATAATAAAATATAATTATATATATATGTATATGTCCCAAAAACGCGGGTCCGACAACCTTACATTTCTGAGCTACAACCTTTTGTAGGTGCAGCAACAAGCCGACAGAAATACAACATCAAGAGATGAGCATAAATTCCTTGGTAACTTACGTTGCCAGCCACAGGGCCGTTAAGAAGTCTCATCATCGATATGTTGAGACTTTTCAACGGCCTGCCAAAATCGAAAGTTCCTGGCTAGTGTCTGAGCATTGTAGGCATGTTCAACACGTTCCTGCAGTTCATGTAATTCATTTGGTGTCCTGAATTTCCTATGGTAAAGCAATGATTTCAACTGGTCGCACAGATTAAAATCCACAGGATTTAGGTTAGGTGACAGAGGCCATGTAATTAGTGCAAGAAACCTTTAATGAAGATTCCCTTCCCTTCACAATGAAGGGTCGTGGGCGCCATCATGCATGAACTATATGTTTCTGCTTCCCGTCAGGTGAACGTCATCGAGTGCATCATGAAATATGTTTTCACTATTTTGCAAGAATTCACGGTACAAAGGTTCTGTAAGCCTGTTTAGCAAAACAAACGGCCCCATTAACGTATCCCAAAACACCTGCACATAAGTTGATGGTTAACTGGGACAACTGCTGATGCCTTGAATGAATAGTTGCATGCCCATTTTCATTGGACCAGATGTGATTCTTGTGATAAATGAGAATACCTTCTGAGTCAACTTTGCCTTGTTTGTGAAAAACACAAACAAGGCAATGTTGACACAATATCATCTATAGGAAAGAAATCGCTGATCCCATAAACACTGTGGTAGAAAAAAAACCAAAGGCAAAATATTCATCGACGGTGATTATCTTCTGGTAAAAGCACCAGAGAATTCTGTATGAAAATCAGCTTTATTCACACTCCTTCGTGGGCTTCAAGCCCTTTTACTGGACGACCATGATCGTCTGATATTTTATGTGGTTTTTAAAAGAGTGTACGCAGTACTAATAATTTCTCTCTTGTGTTTCACTCGTGTGAAAAACAAAACAAAACATGATCCTAACGGAGTGGTCGATGAGAAGAACGTGGCTTCCAAATAAAAACACAAATTACTGAGAGGCGTCAAGATCAATACTCATGATTTCCTATGGACCTTTTCACAGCATTTGTACAAATGTAACACAAAATATCCAAGAGGGTGGCTATAGGCAATTGATACTGACCTTTATAGCGAAAATTAAACTTTCCAAGATAGAAGACCTCCAGTTGGCTATTAACGACTTTTTCCATTAATTTGGCAAGAATTTAGTAAAACCAAAAGACTGGTGGTTTTTCACCCGGAAACCGAAGTATCTATAAAATCACGACTGTCATTTGAGCATGGAGAGCTTTTTTTTCACTTTAGGCAGTCTCAAAAATTTGGATTTATTTAAAATAATCTTTAGTCATCACGAAAAATCTACGATAAATGTAATGTAACTCCCCGAGTTACATAAAAATAAGAAATTATATTTATTTGCATCTAAATAAATATTATTAGAAGTTTTTTTTTGTTGTACCTTTTTCCCTTTAAGCATATACTATTATACTCGTGAAATTCATGACATCACAGAGATATCTACGGTAAACTGTCATAAATCATAATAAATATTTATAATCCTACAGGATTTACAAATGTTTAGTGCACTATAATATTGTAAGTCTTCTAGTATGGCTTTTCACTCTTCCTTCATATGAATTTTTTTTCCTACATATTTATTGCTTTCGAAAGTATTTCTTCTTCGAGAAGATCTCTCTCTCTCTCTCTTACTCAATTATTTTTCATGACTTTCATTGTTTTCTTCTTATTTGTCAATTGCAATCTGCATTTTACGACTTCCATATTTCGAAATATTTTGAAGATCTAATTTCTTTTTTCAACTATTTTTCTTTCTTTCTTTTTTTCTTTTTTTTTTTTTTTGGTGCGCTCCACACTAGTCATTTTATGAACTCCTTCTTTAGATGTGCTATATCTTCGTCAAAAAAAATTTTTTTTTGTTTATTATATCTTCTATCATAGTTTCCATTTGTTATCAGGTTGGCAAATGCAACAGCGTTTTCACTTCACATTCTGCAGGTTCGATTTCCACTATAGCACGAGGGTATGTAAATATCTTCAGCTGGTAGATGAATTTATTGAAACCTTGAAGTGGATGAAAAAAACTTCCCTGTTTAGTCTCTAAACTCCAGACTCTTAGATCCCATGGTACTAATATACTGAAGATTTACAAGCTTAGGTTTGTGAGATTGCTATAAAAATAATAATAAATATTTCGAATGCCACGTATGGTTTTAATCTACTTGAATTCTACACACGCGACGCATTTCATTATTTTTTCTTTCTTCTGGCTATAATTAAGCTTCACCTTCCATTATCACATATGAATTTCATTTAATTAAAAAGCATTGAGCCTCCGTAGCTCAGTTGTTATTATAGACGAAGCCCTTTGGTCCGAAAGAGCTGGGTTCAATTCCTGTCAGTGGCGTGAAGAACCTTTATCTGGTCTCTTTCGACTAAAGGTGAGATAACCGGTGTCATACGGAGGTAGGGTTTTTTTTTTTTTTTTTTTTTCCCACCAGGAAACCGTTGAACACCAGCTACAGACATAAGACAAACCGGGAGACATAGGGCTAACTACCTTATCCTCGATACAATAGGGTTAAATTAATAGAAGAATCCTCGACACCGCAAGGTAAAAGAGGGGGGGGGAGGAATAAAAAGCATTACAAACAGTTCGAGAATATTATTAATTTTCTAGGAGTAATACTTTAAATACACAGCTTGCTGTTATTCATTTTAAACAAAAATCACCCTTTTTTATATAAGACAGGAGATTTGATATTCATTTCAAGAAATCCTACTTAAACTTCAGATGCGAAACGGCGAGTGGAAAAGTAATCAAAAGCTTAGTAATAAAACCACAATCGAAATAAAAAGTGAAATAGATACGAGTCACGATTGCATCACTTTTCACTAAAGGAGTATTCTACAAATGCCATAATCTCGTAGTTTAAAAAAAGCTGCTGCAGTTGTTCGCTGTTATCATTCAACTTTCCACCTAACACATTCCATTTTTTTATTCTTAATAATTTATGGCATTTATCACTTGTATGCTGTGCTTATCAAACGATTCGTTTTAAGAGAAATTTGTCATCGTAGACTACAACTACAGTAACCGTCTGTCTCTGAATGACGATGAGTCGTGTAGGACAGTGTTGCAGGATATCTACGTGTGCTTTGGCTCACCGGCTGTAATTTATTGAAGTAAAATTCACAACAGGAATGAAGACGCATGGAAACTTGTAAATCACTATTGTTTGTATGCTACTTTATTTAGGAAACTCGGAACTGGTAGACATAGTGTTATTTACTTGAGAAGATATTTATGATTCTAATGTCTACAAAACGAAATAAATTTTCTTAGCGTGTAAAGAATATTAGAGAATAGGATTCTTGATGTCTTGTGAAACAAAATTTTATAAAACACAAGGCATTATTTTTATGCACTCCACTTTCCTAGAGTATGGTGTATTTGCATATCAAAACTAAGTGCACTTCATTTCTTGGCTGCAGGTAATCTATTGAGCAGAACTTAGCCAACTGTGCTATGGACAACCATCAGTCCTTTAATTCCTCCAAATTTCAGTCAGTACGAATGCGCTGCATAGTCTCTAGTGTTTCGTGTGCTGCTTGGTGCCCGCTCACCTTCAGCTATTAAAAATGCACGCAGATACTTCGTCGCATGCTGCTCGTACATTATCACGTTAGTCTCTCTTCATACATGACTTCCTTTGTCACTGACTAGGCGAGGCTTGTATATATATATATATACATACAAGCTTCATATATATATATATATATATATATATATATATGAAGGAGGAGAGTGAGAACTTGGTTTGATGAGTTTGGAGCCCCAACTGTATATGAGTGTTGAACAGCAGCTGCTCTTTCATACGCGATTAGAAGAAAGCCAAGGAATGGTAGTGGCTAGTTCGATGGAGAAGCAGTGCGTATGGGAATATTTTTTCTATAGGTATTCCCATAATGCTGCAACACAGAGTTTATGGGAAGCGACCGAAGACAGGAATCATACATTAAATGGACTGCTCTTTTCTGAATATACTCAACTATTCTGTGAGAGGGAGCTCCTAAATGCACGATCCCAATGGGAACAATACTCCAAGTTCGGGAGAATTTGTGAGCTTTATAAAGTCTCAGGAGTTGAGCAGAAGAGAAGTACTGTTTGGAATGAATAGCTATATGAAACGTTTTGGAGGCTGAAGAGGCTAAAAGCTGAAGTCAGGATAGACTCGATGTGAAAAACAAACCCAAGAAGAGAAACTGATCCAGGTTGGAGAGCAGGATATATGGTGAAACGTGAGAGATACTGAGGCATAGTCTCTCTCTCAGGTTTGTATTTTAGTGGCATTAAAATTCACATGATTATCCTCGCTCCACTTGAGAATGATAAAAAGATCAGTGTTTAAGGAATTCGTTAAAGGAGATCTTGAAGCGTGAATTACCTGAGCACAACAACTTTGAAAATGAAAAAGAGAAGTAGAGAAAATTGTCATCACCGAAGCTGTGAATAGCATTGGATGTGAGAGAGAGAGAGAGAGAGAGAGAGAGAGAGAGAGAGAGAGAGAGAGAGAGAGAGAGAGAGAGAGAGGAAAGAAATCGTTGCTGTACTGCATATGTTTATCAGACTGAATTGTACTCAAGCAATTAAGCACATGATTCAGTAACTTATTAAGAAAGGTGAGTACTAGATTGACAGAAGAGCTCAGTGAAAAAAAATACATCACGAAAAGAAGTCTTTCTAAACAAGGCATTAATAATTTTCTCCTAACAGAGAGAGAGAGATCATTAATTACTTTTGATTAATAGAAAGCATTATCTTACATAATTCTATTACTGGCAGTGTTCCCTACCTGTTTGTCAGTTTGAAATAGTTCTTTTAACATTTAAAAAATATGTAGGAAATTTGATGCTATTACTCTACGAAGGACTTAGCTCTTCTGTTACTGTTTCAGCGGAAGTTATGCAATGACTTTACAATCAACCTACCCTAAATATCTTTATTTCTCCCTTCCTCTTCTTCAATATGATGTTACATAACCTCTTTTAGAATTCCATTGGTGATTCTCCGCTTTATATTTCAAAAACAGGCTGGGGCAAGATTATCAGCTTATGCAACATTGAAACTGAAGTGAGTGGTTACACACCAGCAGTTCTTAATTCTACATTTTCAGATTCTTTTGCTAATGTTACTTAAACGACACACACACACACACACACACACACACACACACAATTTTTGAATAAATAACACCGATAGCTTGTAACTTGTCTGAATTTGTTTAACCCATGCTTTAAGAAGCTTGACTTTTTTTCCCCTTTTTTCCCTTATATATATATATATATATATATATATATATATATATATATATATATATATATATACGTTAAAGATACCAAGCTATTTTAAACCTGGTTTTACTACTTTTCCCAAGTAAGCAAACAGACAAGTAAGTCAAGTTTGCGCCTGCAAGTAGTGCAGGTCTGTGTGACCCGCTAAGTAGTACAAGGCTAGGCAACTCATGGTAAAGATGGAATAAGCTCTGATCACTATTCTTAATATTTACCCTTAATGCAACGCACATCTCCTAGAGGAGATGTATGATGCTATGCATTGAAGGCAAGGGGCCACTACCCAGACCGGTTTCGACCTCTATTGAGGTCTCATCAGTAGGAGCCAGGCTTAGAAATACCAAGGTTAAGTAATACAGGGCTTATAAGTATTTTACCAATACAAGTTACCATAAGGTGTTTTTGACTTTATTAAATAAAAATCTCAGGATGAGAGATATATATGTAGAAAGTTTTTTACCTTGGGTATAATTATATGTTAAAGATACCCAGCTATTTTATACCTGGTTTTACTCCTTTTCCCAAGTAAACAAATAGACAAGTCAAGTTTGCGCCTGCAAGTAATGCAAGTCACCCAGACTTGCATTACTTGCAGGCTCAAACTTGACTTACTTGTCTGTTTGCTTACTTGGAAAAAGGAGTAAAACCAGGTTTAAAATAGCTTGGTATCTTTAACATATATTATACCCAAGGTAAAAAACTTTTTGAATATGTATATATATATATATATATATATACAGTATATATATATATATAAACATATGTATAAATATTGAAAGTTTATTTTTCACTTGGTTAGAGTATAATAAATTTAGTTTAATCCTTTATCCAAGTGTGAACAAACAAAGTTTGCGCCTGAAAGTATCTTCAGGACTGGGGTAAGATGGTACAACCCAGGGCACTCCTTGCAAAGGTGGAGCAAACTACCAACATTCCTATCTCAGTATCTCCCAAATGCAAAACACATCTCCTTGCGGATATGTCTAATGTTATGCATTAAGGGAAGGGCCCCAACCCAGACTAGTTTCGACCTTTATTGAGATCTCTTCAGTGGGAGCCAGGCCCAAGCGGTGGATACCAGGAGATATCAGGCCCTGGTATCTCCACTTGGGCCTGGCTCCCACTGAAGAGACCTCAATAAAGGTCGAAACTAGTCTGGGTTGTGGCCCTTCCCTTAATGCATAACATTAGACATATCCGCAAGGAGATGTGTTTTGCATTTGGGAGATACTGAGATAGGAGTGTTGGTAGCTTGCTCCACCTTGGTGTTGTACCATTTTACCCCAGTCCTGAAGATACTTTCAGGCGCAAACTTTGTTTGCTCACAATTGGATAAAGGATTAAACTAAATTTATTATGTGTATAAATAAATGAATCATGAACAAATTATACCCTACGTCCAAAAAGAAACTTTTCGAAAATCGAGGAAACTAGTGGCGCCATCTGTTGTACCTTTTTGATGTCGAAAGCGGTAACGTTCATTAGTGTTGTGTCAACTGTTTATGACATTTGTTTCATTAGAAGCCGAGTTATAATGCCAAGAGTGATAGCGTGTTTTGAAGAACGGTCAGAAAATGAGTTTCAAACAGAGAGCTGCCCTTGACTTTTGTGTTAAACTTGGTAAAGGTTTTACCGAAACGCATCAAATGCTTCAAAAAAACACATGGTGATGAATGCTTATCCTACTCAAGTTTACGAGTAGTTTCAGCGATTTCAAAGTGGTGGTGGTGAGACCAGGGGCGCGCCAGTAGTGTCCGGCGCTTTAGTTGGCGCCCTATCCCCCCCTTCAATAAAAAAAATCACTTTAAAAAAACGTTTTTTTTTTTAAAGTATTTCCTCCTCTTTGGTGCCTGTGTGCGTCGCACACATTGTACATATGACCGGCACGCCCCTGGGTGGACGACGAGGACGACGAAAACCCAGGCTGTCCATTAACTGGACTGAGCGAAGTTAACATCCAAAAAGTGCGTGATTTCATCAAAGAAAACCCGAAATCGTATGTGAGATTGATTGAAGATGAATTAGGGATTCCAAAATCAACTGTGCACAACATTTTCCAAGACTTTGAGCCTTCGTAAATTGAATTTGCGATTTGTTTCCAACAAGTTGACCTACGACCAAAAAATGTATCAAATTGAACACTGCAAGGACCTCATTAAAACCGCTCGTAAGGAACTCAAACTTCCTTAAAACGATCGTTACTGGTGACGAAACGTGTGTTTTGAGTATGAGCCCGAAACAAAGCGCCAGAGTGCTGATTGGAGACCACCAGAAGAGGGGCATTCGAAAAGAAGTCGCTAGGAGAAGTCAAAAGTAAAGACAATGCTGATTTGTTTCTACGATTCCAAGGGTATTTATCCACAAAGAATTCATTCTGCCTGGCCAAACGGTCAATGGTGAATTTTATCTCGAAGTTTTGAAGCGACTGATAGCGAGAATTCGTCGCGTACGGCATGGATATCGTGACGACTGACAGTTCGTCAAAACATACTCTCACTCTTGGCACTATAACTCGGCTTCTAATGAAACAAATATCATAAGAAGTTGACACAACACTAATGAAGGTTGCCACTTTCGAAAACAAAAAGATGCCACAGGTGGCGCCATTGGTTTCTTCACTTTTCGAAAAGTTCGGTTTCTTCTTGGACAGAGGGTATAATAGTATTATTTTTAACCCTTTGTATTTTTAGACTTTTGACTGTGGACCTGATTAAATCATATGTATATATAGTTTAATCAGGGCTCTCTCTCTCTCTCTCTCTCTCTCTCTCTCTATACAGCATGCAAGCGTTTATGATTAATCGGCCTGCAACCTCACTACTTTCAAAAGTGATTCAGGGTTATCAACAATCAGCTTCTCATCAATCACTTAGCAATCACAAACATCGATGATTCTGCCAGTCTCTTTTACAGCTGATCTCCTCGCTAATATCACCCACACCTTGGACTCAGTAACGAAAAGATTTTGAGAAATCCATGTTGCTGCTTTTAATATCAACAGCCTACATGTAGACGTGTAGGAAAGAATGTTTTTTCATCTAGAAGAGTTCTCCACAAACACTCCGAAATGCCTAAGCAAATAACATCGAGAAATAGAACTATTCCTTTTTAAACTGATCTGCCTTCTAAAGAGAAGTTTACTTCAGTTTGATTGGCAGTAGATCAGATAACTACACTGAAACATTAAAGGTGACAATTGTCTATTCGCAGATTTCTTTCTTCTTTTCGCTTTTTTTACAATGAAGGAAACAGAGAACCTCATGCTTTTAAGAAATTCAGTTATTCTTTTAATGATAAAATATATTAAAATTCAGATAAGCGTTACAACATCGATGACACATCCCAGTCTCGTGCAAGATTATTTATAAACAGAATTTATTTTCACATGCATTTCCTCCCTGCGTGCATTTTCACACCCTTCCCTGCGTGCATATCCAATAATAACGCCACACTCATCATGCAGTCGCTCTTACTCAAAGAGATCAACCGATTCCTTGCTTGGTTCCTTCCCTTTACCTTCCCTTCCCTGAAACCAGGGTAACTGCGCACACCCACACCTCATCCCAAACCTTTTGGTCTCACAGATCCTCACCGAAGGGACATAAAAGAGCTGAATGGTCACCTTATCCGGGCTCTTCTTGTTCGCTCCTTTAGAGAGAGATCCCGTAACTGATGTACAACGTTCGAGTGTGCCTATTTATACTTTTAAATGTCTATTGCGCAACACCTGGAGCGTGACAGAATCATCTGCAAGAGAAATTCCCATAATTCCCACAGAGCACTTCACAATACTTAATAAATATAAATGAATAAATTATAAACAAAGGTATAAATGAATATTATTAGTTCTAAACCTAGTTACCATGGCAACCTGTTTAAACTTTTAATCTATTGCGAAACACACACACACACACACGTTTTTAATAGGTTTCCATGGTAACAAGTCTAAAAATACACATGGTTTGGAATAATACCATTGATTTGTTTATATTCATATATAACTTTTTCTATAATACTTTGGTTTTTTTTATCACGTGTGCTTGTGTTTTCCATTCAAACATGAAATCTTGAAATATTATTCCTACATTTGGGATGGTGCTCCTAAGACCTCTTATGAATTTTGATGCTATTCAGAAGAGACAATCCACTTAATAAATTTCCCTTCACTCACGGGCATTTCACTCACTTTCCTATAGCCGTATAGTTTCTATACTGTCCCCTTTTCTGTAGGTATTTTCATGGGCACTGCTCCTCCGATTTGGAAGGGACAGTATAGAAACTATACGGCTATAGGAAAGTGAGTGAAACACGTCCGTGAGTGAAGGGACATTTATTAAGTGGATTGTCTCTTCTGAATAGCATCAAAATTCATAAGAGGTCTTAGGAGCACCATCCCAAATGTAGGAATAATATTTCAAGTTTTGATGGATATGAGACAAAAAGTGTTAGGAGTTGAGAGAAAGAGAAATGTTTTTAATGGAAAAGACAAGCACACTTGATAAAAAACCAAAGTATTATATAGAAAAAAATTATATATGAATATAAACAAATCAATGGTATTATTCCAAACCATGTGTATTTTTAGACTTGTTACCATGGAAACCTATTAAAAACGTGTGTGTGTGTGTGTGTGTGTGTGTGTTTCGCAATAGATTAAAAGTTTAAACAGGTTGCCATGGTAACTAGGTTTAGAACTAATAATATTCATTTATACCTTTGTTTATAATTTATTCATTTATATTTATTAAGTATTGTGAAGTGCTCTGTGGGAATTATGGGAATTTCTCTTGCAGATGATTCTGTCACGCTCCAGGTGTTGCGCAATAGACATTTAAAAGTATAAATAGGCACACTCGAACGTTGTACATCAGTTACGGGATCTCTCTCTAAAGGAGCGAACAAGAAGAGCCCGGATAAGGTGACCATTCAGCTCTTTTATGTCCCTTCGGTGAGGATCTGTGAGACCAAAAGGTTTGGGATGAGGTGTGGGTGTGCGCAGTTACCCTGGTTTCAGGGAAGGGAAGGTAAAGGGAAGGAACCAAGCAAGGAATCGGTTGATCTCTTTGAGTAAGAGCGACTGCATGATGAGTGTGGCGTTATTATTGGACATGCACGTAGGGAAGGGTGTGAAAATGCACGCAGGGAGGGTATGCATGTGAAAATAAATTCTGTTTATAAATAATCTTGCACGAGACTAGGATGTGTTATCGATGTTGTAACACTTATCTGAATTTTAATATATTTTATTATTAAAAGAATAACTGAATTTAAAAGCATGAGGTTCTCTGTTTCCTTCATGTAAAAAAAAGCGGCAAAAAAAAAGAGAAAGAAATCTGCAAGTAGACAATTATCATCTTTAATGTTTCAGTGTAGTTATCTGATCTACTGCCGATCAAACTGAAGTAAACTTCCCTTTAGAAGGCAAACCAGTTTAAAAAGGAATAGTTCTATCTCTCCATGTTGTTTGCTTAGGCATTTCGGAGTGTTTGTGGAGAACTCTTCTAGATGAAAAAACATTCTTTCCTACACGTCTACATGTAGTCTGTTGATATTGAAAGCAGCAACATGGATTTCTCAAAATCTTTTCGTTACTGAGTCCAAGGTGTGGGTGATATTAGCGAGGAGATCAGCTGTAAAAGAGACTGGCAGAATCATCGATGTTTGTGATTGCTGAGTGATGAGAAGCTAGTTGTTGATAAACTTCTGAATCACGTTTGAAAATAGTGAGATTGCAGTGTATATATGTTACCGTGTAAGACCGAAATTAGAGAATGTCAATATTCTCCTGTGAATGTCGACGCATACCAAATACGTCGGTGAAAGACCGTATATTTGGTTATATATTATACATTCGAACCTTTTTGTTGGAATAGAAGACTTCGACTTTTATAATTAGCAAACAAAAATGGTACACTCAAGCAGTTTTATACCTGTAATCAGTTCGTAATTTGTAAAGAAAAGTTACTTTCCATAGATGAGATTTCTTCTCAAGAAATGTCGCTGAGAGAAGCAGCTGCAACTAATTCGAGAAGGCTATACACGCTGTAATTGCAAAAAGAAGTGTTCCACGACTAAATGCAGTTGTAAAAGCAAGGGACTCTTGTGCAATTCAAAGTGTCATACAGTTTAAGTTGTTGTAATAAATAAGACTGTATAACGTTTATCACATAATTTATGTGTAAGTTTATTACTGGTATTATTTTCTTTTTTGATTTAGAATGTACTGTTCGTTTTAGGTTCAACAGTTTATTTACATGTGCTGTTACTTAAGCTTTCTCCTATTTTGACATTTATCATAATATTATTTCTCCTATTTTGACATATATCATATATTAAAAAGTTGCATTTTTGTCTTAACGTAATAAAAATATTTTTATTCAACACTCACCACCAGTGCATGCTGAATGTCGAAATTTGCCGGTGTAAGTGAGAAATAATGATATTTAGCAAATATTTCGTACATACACCAAGCGACTGCTTGGTGTATGTACGAAATGTATGTGAATGCTGACATTCACCGGAGAATATCCATTTGCCAGATATCGGTCTTTCACAGTAACATATATATGTGTGTGTGTTACTGTGAAAGTCAAGATTCAAAATCAAGGATTATGCTGGAAGTAACGATGCATAGTTTAAACAAGTCCACACTCAGAAGTCTAAAAATGCAAAGGGTTACAAATAATACTATTAATTCGTTCATGATTTATTTATTTATACACATGTACATTTACACACACACACACACACACACACACACACACACACACACATATATATATATATATATATATATATATAGAAAAAGAGAGAGAGAAAGCGGATTGCCCTTTTCTTAATGTCATAATGAATTCTTAGAAAGGGCTTATAGAAAACTCTCACATATCTTCAGGTACCTTCATGCATAATCACATCATTATTCGTCTCAGAAGCTTGACATTATTTCTACTGTGGGTAATCGTGCTGGCTCACTCCTGAGAAGCAGAATTAGAGATTACCAAAGAACTATAGTTTTTTATTATACCTTTCAGAAAAACGGTTATCCTAAACAAGCAGATTCAAAATCAAAGATTATGCTGGAAGCAACGATACACCTGTATCTTCTGTATTATTTTATTCTAGTTGTAACTCATAGTCGTAATTATGGTTATTTATCGTGTATAAGAAAAGGGAAAAAAAAGAAAACAAAATTTAAGCTTCTTCAAGCGTGGTTTAAACAAATTCATACAAGGGCGTTATTTATTTAAAATATTTGGTGTGTGTGTGTGTGTGTGTGTGTGTGTGTGTTGTTTAAGTAACATTAGCAAAAGAATATGAAAATGTAGAATGAAGAACTGCTGATGTGTACCCAATCATTCAGTTTCAATGTTGCATACGACCTAATAATCTCGCCTCAGCCTGTTTTTGAAATATATTTATATTTATATAAATAAACAAAACACTGAAATAAAGTCGGCCTGTTTGGCCGAGTGGTTAGCATATTCGCTCTTCAGCCAAAAGGTTGCGGTTTCGAATCCTGGCAGGGATGTTTGTAATTGCCTGTGGAAGTACTAGTGGTAGGTGGTCGGTGGTAGATGGCGTTGGTGTAGTGCGGTAGTTGGTGGATTGCATGGTGGAGGTAGAGCAAGTGCCCTCCCTCGATGAGTCTTTGGACTCTCTGAAGGTGTTAAATTATAAAGCGGAGAATCGCCAATTGAATTCTAAAAGAGGCTATGTAGCAGCATATTTAAGAAGAGGAAAGAAGAATGAAAGAAAGTTACGGCAGGTTGATCGTAAAATTTTGGCTAACTTCTGCCGAAACCATAACAGAAGAGCTAAGTCAACCGTCGAGTAACGGCATGAATTTCCAAGATTTTTTTTTAAATATTAAAACAACTCTTTCAAACTGACAAACAGGTGGGGAACTACAACTCTGCCAATAATAATATAAAATAAAAAAAAATAAAAATAAAAAATAAAAATATATATATATATATATGTGTGTGTGTGTGTGTGTGTGTGTTTATCATCATCATAATAAGGAAGCGATCCTTCTCCAAATGAATGTCATCTAAATAGGAATATTGACCACACACACACACACACAGTTTCGATATTTTACACTACATTAGCTGATTTGGATTATCTGATAGTGATTCTTGTCAAAGTTAGCGGACTTGGCGGGTATATTTAATGGAAGAAGAAGAGAAAATTTGAAAATTATTTTTAGAACGAAGTACATTTCAATTACATATTACGTGTAAATCTTTAATTTCGATAACGGATCATTTCTTTACAGAAATCCATGCTAATTTTTAAATGAAAATACACAATCATTTATTTCAAGTCATGTATTTGAACTAAACATTGGTATTTTATTTTCAAAATAGAGGCCAATACGCATGCGCTGCCATTCTTTTATGAAAGTTATCTGAATCAGCAAGATGTCCTAGAGACAGTTCACATCATATCTGATGTTTGATGATCTACGCAGAAAACGATGGCAGGAATACTGCGAGGGAATTTTTAACAGATTTCTTAAGTGATTTCTTATTTCTTATTTCAAGATGGATAATTTCGATAACGAGTCCCTAACGGGTACCCTTATCTGGTAAACAAAAAGGGTGTCCCTTACCATGGAATAGACGAGTAACAATTTCGGAGATCTTTCCTGTTTGCGTGCCGTAATGCAAGACAACTGGAGGTTCTGAATGGGTGAGAAGAGGACGTGAAAATACGCTCCGGATGTAATTAGTTTCAAGTTTCAAAAATATACAGTTTCCGGAAATGTAGCGGTATGAAGTGGCATACAGCCCTGTGAAGGAGTATATTTAGATTAAACTAAGCACATGAAGACCTTTCTCACTGATTTATAAAACAACTATCAAAGAAGGATAGAGCTATACTTTTACGGCTTCAAGGATAAAAACTAATTAACGTGAACTATAAGAAATAATCTGTGGATCATTTAGCCATATTGCAATGGCATCATCTGGGCTTCAAAGGGTAAGAAGTCTCAAATTTTTCGAAATATTTTAAATATATATATATTTATTTATTTATTTATAAAGACTTATTTATGAAAACTAGAAGAAGTTTTTTTTTTTTTTTGGTACTGAAAATACCTTCACTCACCTCCTCGGGTGAGTGAAGGTATTTTCAAAACCTGAATTTTGAGTACAAAATACAAACTACGCAGGAGAGTTTTACTGAAGATCAAATGGGTGGTTCCTGATTTGGATACTTCCGAAGATAATCAAAGTTGCAAGTTGATGAAGAAACAATCCTAGAAGTAGGGAAGGATGTACGAGATAAATCTAACTAGAGGAACGGTGTACTTGGAAATGTAGTATCTGTCGAATCGTTCGTGGTTTCTGGGCCTATTAGTCCATTGTACGACTTCTTATTTGGATGTTAATGCCGAAGTATGATGCTGTGAACAACGTTACATTCTTTTTCTTGATCAGTTAAAAGTCTTCAGTTATAAAGGTATGTACTTGATTAATGATGGAAATGTGTTTTTACACGTCGTATAAGATTCCCGATGCCAGAGAATGTAAATGCCCCGTGGTATGTAAATATTGAAAACATACAAAATGTTGTTGTTGAGCTGCAGAGAGAGAGAGAGAGAGAGAGATTTAGGTCTACATTATACTTCTGTACACGGTCAAGAACTATTCCATTGAGTAAAGCAGAGGTACTTCCGCCTGCGCTAAGAGAAAACAGTATTCAACAATATCGTGTTTATGAAACGGTCGATTATAAACTGGTGTCTAATAATGATTGTGTTTGAAGCATATTAATTAGGTAGTAGATACACTCACACCTTATAAACTCTGCTCTGCTCTATTTGAATTTGTAGTGTCCATAGTCCTGAATATGGAATATCAGTTCTGTATTTGTTTGGTTTGTTTTATTATTATATGAACCTATACGAACTAGCAGACTCATTCCATCACGCCTTCACAAACAATACAGCACAACTCGAAAAAATAATCTACCAATGATCAACAAAAAATTACCAACACGAAGTCAACAGCAAGCTATGTATTTTGCACCTGTAACAAAACAAGAACTGAAAGAAGCACTCTTACAACTAAAACCAAAGACCACTCCAGGAATAGACAAAATAAGACTCATAGACCACATAACATATTCTGAACAAATAAATCCAGTACTTCTGAGACTTGTGAACATAATATTCGACACTGGCATTATTCCACAACAACTAAGAACTGCGATAATTACGCCGATTTACAAACATGACAAAAGAACTGATACAGAGAAATACAGACCAATAGGTAACCTATCAGTCATCTCAAAAATTCTTGAAAAACACACACACACCAGACTAGAGAACTTTTTAGAAAAGTACAACATTATCTAACAAAACCAATATGCCTTTCAGAAAATAAAAAGCACCATCATCTTATTAGAAGACATTGCCAACGCGATAAACAAAGCCCTCGATAAAAACAAGTACGCTGACCTTATAACTATTTGATTTAACAAAGCTTTTGATAGTGTAGTACACTTGAACATGAATGAGATACTACTGACTAAATTATACTCAACCGGAATAAGAGGAACACATACCTCGTTTAGGAACGATCTCTCAAACAGAACACAAGTAACAAAAATAGGTACATGTCATAGCTGGGGTATACCAATAAAAGACGGTCCCGAAAGGCGTTATATTATCATCTAATCTATTCAATATATACATTAACGACGTTTATAACCTCACCGCACGAAGTCAAATATATCAGTACGCAGATGACACCGCGCTACTAGCAGTTCACAGAGACATCAATACGGCTTCTCCAAAGCACAAGACCTAAATGAAATCACAACATACTTCTACCAAAACTCAATTGTAATTGACGGCACCAAGACAAAGATGTTAATAATACATAATCCGGAATCACGCGCCCCGCACCACTATCGCTACACTGTTACATATACCGTTGCATTAACAACAAAAATACCTGCCAATGTTCCGAAATCAAACCCGTAACGCATAGAAAATATCTTAGCCTTTACATAGATTACCCTTAAATGGACAAAACATATAGAATACCTACATACTAAACTCCGCATCATCGCGGCTAAACTCTTGCAAGTAAAAGACATTATTCCATCTAACATAAAAAAACTCCTGTATTTTTATGTTATTCCTGTATCCTATACATCACGGTATTTGCGAATCGCTGCTCAGGTATGGTATAACGGTCTACGCAAACACAAACAGCCACCTAACAAAATTAGAAATATTAAATAGGAAAATTGTGCCAACAGTGATTGGAGACATGATATTCAGCAGCCAATATCCCGCCTGCTTATGGTTATACACAGAATCCTGAGCATTAAAATCTGAAACACTAATGCTACTAAGGAATTACTTCAACATTACGATAAGTGATGCTGAAGTAATTCCATAATGTTACTAAGGGATTACTTCAACATCACCTATAGTAACAACAGAGACAAATATCGCATAACACGACCCACAACAACTCTTTACATCGCTAGACCCTTCAACAACTCATATGGTTTTTTTGTGAGATCACATCTGATACCCACGCTACTTAACAACCTACCAAGAAATTTAAAACACAAAGACAACTGCAGAACATGAAAACACGAACTCTCTACCAACACAGTCAATACAGCATTAACACTTATATACACATCACAAATCACCAGCATTCAACGCCTACATCCCATCCATAAACAGTATCAAACAACAAAAATAGTGAAGGCTAATCCCACTCTCCTCATAAACGCTAACTCTAGCTTGGAAGTAGGTGGGATTATTCCGCCTCATTCAACTAATCCTCATAAGCATAGATTGCAAATGATTTTAATGTATATGTCAATACGGTGTACTCTAAACTGTGTACAGAATTTTATACAGAGCAGAAAATGTAATATGTCTTAATTGTACAGTGTAAATAAATACTCTGTATGATAATAATAGAAAAAAAAGTATTATTAAAAATTATTATATAGAGAAATTATATCTATTTTTATTGTGTGTATATATATATATATATATATATATAGTGTAAAAATGGAAAAATAAATCTGTAATATTATAATAATATATGTTGTAAACAATTATTATTATTATAATTTTAAAAATATTATGTACGTGCAAGTATCTGTTACGCACAATTGTGTTCATGTAATGTATTATAAATATTATATATAAATAATAAAGTTTGATTGATTATTAATTCTGAAAAAAAATATCGTACACTAGACAACAGAACTATTTACAGAATCCCAACATTATCCATTAAACCATTACAATTTCCAGAAAACAAACAGCACCACTCGCATAAACAAAGCTCTCGATAAAAATAGGTATGCTGTCCTTATACTTATTGACTTAAAAAGCTTTTGATTCACTTGAACATGACATATTGCTGACCAAATGGCAAGACTGTACACAGTCGGAATAAGTGAAACACTGTATACCTTGTTCAGGAACTATCTCTCAAACAGAACACAAGTAACAAATATAGGTACACATTACAGTCAGGGTATACAGATAAAACACGGAGTATCACAAGGCGCGATGTTATCACCGTACTCTGATCAACATATACATAAATGACGTTCACAACCTGGCCGCACGAAGTCAAATACAAGTATATCAATACGCAGTGCTAGAAGCGCGGTGATACAAGTATATCACCGCGCTACTATCAGTCCACACAGACATCAATACTCTCTTTCCAAAACACAACAAGACCTAAACGAAATCACAACTTACTTCTACTAAAATTCAATTATAACGAAAAGCACCAAAACGCGGATGTTAATTATACAGAACCCGAGAAACATGCGCGCACACCATATCGCTATGCATACCGCTGCATTAACAATAAAAACAAACGTACTGTCCCGAAATCACACCCGCAGCACATGCTGTATACCTTGGCCTTTACATAGACCACCTTAAATGAACAAAACATATAGAATACCTACATACGAATCTTCGCATGATTACAGCAAACTCTTCCAAGTAAAACACATGAGTCTAAAAAAACCACATATATCACAGTATTTGCAAATATTGTAGACTGTTGTTATACCGTACAGTATAGCAGTCTACGCAAACACAGCAAACATCCATCTAACGAAATTAGAAAAAGTACGTAGGAAAATTGTTTCAACAGTGATTTGGAGATATCATATATAACAGCCAAT
The DNA here is from genome assembly GCF_054136105.1 of Typopeltis vanoorti. Taxonomy (NCBI): domain Eukaryota; kingdom Metazoa; phylum Arthropoda; class Arachnida; order Uropygi; family Thelyphonidae; genus Typopeltis; species Typopeltis vanoorti. The sequence goes on along the minus strand of NC_143549.1, from coordinate 64,204,980 downwards.
TACCGAACCGCATATGGCGATACACAAAATCCTAGCATTAAAAATCTGAAACACAATTTAATGTTACTAAGGAATTACTTCAACAACCCCAATCGTAATAGAGACACATATCGCATAACACGACCCATAACTACTCTTTACATCCCTATAGCCTTCAACAACTCATACGGTTCTGCAATGAGATCACATCTCATTCCCACGCTATTCAACAATCTACCACAAAATTTAAAACACATAGACAATTAGAGAACATTAAAACACAAACTGTGAAGCTATTCCAACACAATTAATATAGCATTCACACCTATATACATTTCACAAATCACCAGCATCCAGTCTATGCTATGCTAGTCCCACTCTCTTTATAAAAAATAACCTAGTTTTGAAGTTGGTGGGATTACGGCTTAATCAACTAAACTTCATAATCACCATTTTGTTATTAATATTGCTATTATTTTTCTTAACACTAGACTCTTCCAACAGATTGAGTGCAATGTGTTAGCCCTGTAGCCTTGGTGATAACCATAATCTCTCTGTGCAATGCATAAAAAATGAATTTATTCAGAATTGGACACTTAATCTCTGTAGATAAATACGGGCATTTATGTTTTAAATAGCAATATGAATATAAGAAGTATTTATTGGCACATATTTGCAACGTATAAATTGTCATAAAACGTATGAATTTCGAAGATTGAATAACTGTTTTTTTTAAATGTCATTAATAGTCTTAATAATAACTGCATGTATTAATTTTACTTACTGTAACAAAAACGAAGTATGTAGCAATGAAATCTTCGTACCATGTTGTTAAAGGTGTAACTGTTTCCGAAAATCAATAAAAGTATTATTGTTATTGATATCAAAATAACTTATTAGTAAAAATATTACTGATTTAAAAATGTGCATAAAAAGAGGTCTTAAACTTTATCAAACAATATTTAAAGTTCTCTCATATTACGATTTGGAAGACCCATCTTCAACCCGTATAGCAACCAGAACAACCAAAAACAGAAGAAAATCTTATTATAATATAATATATTTTACTTCTTTCGTTATCCTAATGATTGGTGGGTAGTACTGCTACTTTACTAGGAAATAATCACAGAACAAGGTGGTTTACCATTGCTTTCCTTGTCCAATAATAAGTATTTTATGTGTGTTCACGAGGCCGGTTTGAGAGATGAAAAAAACAAACAAACAAACAAACAGTTTCCTCTGTTGTCTCCGTATGAGACCAGCTAACTCACTAACAGCAGTTGAAAATCCCTGATAAAGGTTCTTTGTATCCAAGACGGGATTTGAACCTGAGTCTTTCCTGAACAAAGGGCTTCGTTTATACCGAACTACGGAGGTTCTAATATAATATAGTATATATACCTTATATTATACGAGAGTTACGTTCACCATAATTTTAGACATCACATTTTGACCATTTATCGAATGACATCCAACGCAGCTACTGACAGTTCACCGAAAAATTTCTTGATTTAGCACGCACATGCATTCATAAATGCGTGCGTGCGTGCGTAATGAAATGATATTTCATTACGTAAGTTGAGCTTTCCTAAATGTCAACAGCACATTGATTCACCTTTATGGCTTTCGTAGCATCTAGACCACTTAAATAACTTGACTTGAAAACAGTTGCATGGGAACTGTTTTGACTTGAAAACAAATCAAGGAGTGAAATTTCCATAATAACTTAATTATATGTAGTTGGTGATTTCCAGTGGAAGATAAAAATTTTTCATATAATTCATATATACAAGATTACCACCTAAATGGCTACAAGTAACAAGAACAGAAAGAAAAATTGAAACGTTTGTTTATAAAACTAGACTATTGAATGACACAAATGTACAATGGCTATATGAACAAAGAATTAGCCAGTATCTAGATAAAATAAAACAAAATGAAGAAGTAGAAATAGAATGGCTTAATATAAAAACGATACTAAATGCAGCAGCAAATGAAAGCTTAGGAAAGACCAAAAAATTCAATAAAAGAAAAAAACTGAAGATCCGGGATGATACAATCAAAGAAATAATCAAAAAGAAAAAAGAAGCCTATCACAAATGGTTAAACAGTAAAAGATTAGAAGATGAAATAGAATATAAAAGAATAAGAGCCATACCTAAAAGAGAAGTCAGAAAAAGACAGAGAATCATGGAATAAATTTGTTTCTAATTTAGAACATGATTTATATGAAATAAGACCCAATGCATATAAGATTTTGAAACACCTAAATGCAGATACCAAAGAAAACAAAAAATTAAACAATGAATTGAAATTAGAAGAATTTCTAAATTACTACACAGAACTGTGGACAGACAAATATTTTAAAAAAGAGAACTGGCAAACAATTAACGAAAATGAACAGGAAATAACTGAAGAAGAATTAGAAATCAGCCTGAAAGAAACAAGAAACGGAAAATCACCTGGAGAAGATAAGCTAGGTTTAGAACTATATAAATACGCAGGAACAAGATTCAAAGAAAGACTTTTATTATTTTTAAATAAAATTTACTCAACTGGTATCCCCCCAATAGAATGGAAAAAAGCAGTTGTGATTCCTATCTTTAAGAAAGGTAATAGAGATGACCCTAAAAACTATACAGGTATCAGTATACTAAATTCCTGTTACAAAATATATAGCAGAATCTTAAATAACAAACTAATGAAATATTCCGAAAATTTTATTCTAGAGGTACAGAATGGATTTAGAAAAGGACGATCATTTATAGACCCAGCCTTTTGCCTAAAATTAATAATAGAGAAAAAAGAAGAGAATATAATTTAGAAACACATATTGCATTTATTGACTTTGAAAAAGCATTTGACAAAGTTAAAAGAAACATATTATTTAACATATTAAAAGAAAGACAAATACCAAATAATATCCTAAAAGCTATCACAAGTATATATGAAAATAATCAAATACAAATAAGATTAAATCACGAGCTATCATATACGAGAGAGATAAACCAAGGGTCCGACAGAGATGTCCCCTCTCAGCAACTATTTTTAATATCTACTTAAATGAAATAATAATAAAATGGAGTAAAAATTTACATTAAGGAATTAAACTTTCACCTACAGTTAACTTAAACACTCTCCTCTTTGCAGACGACCAAATAATAATTATAAATTCTGAAGATAAATTACAGAAAGCTATTTTAAATCTAAATGAGATATCCAAAGATTATGGTATGATAATATCAACGGAAAAATCAAAAACTATGGCCTTTAAAGGACAAGATTCAGCAAGAACTAAAATAGTAATAGATAACAAGATCTTAGAACAGGTGAATTCATTTAACTACCTAGGATGTACGATCACATATGAAAATGAAAGAGATATAAATGTAAAAATTGCAAAATATTTAAAAATAACAGGTGTAATTAACTCTATATTTCAACCAAACCTAGTTCAAAAAACCAGGCTAAAAGTATCCAATACATTAGCCTTACCGGTCTTAATGTATGGAAGCGAAATCTGGACAATAAAACAAAAAGACAAACAAAGATTAACAACAGCAGAAATGAAGTTTATGAGAAAAACTGCAAAGTATACCCTATTTGATAACAAAAGAAACGAAGATATTATGAAAGAATTAAACCAAGAACCAGTAATAGAAAAAATCGAAAAATATAAACATAAATGGATGGAACACGTTCAAAGAATGAAAACAGAAAGATTACCAAAACAAGCCTTAAAGTACGAGCCATTAGGAAAAAGAAAACCAGGACGTCCTCTTAAACGATTCAACGATGACTTCTAAGGCCGGAACAGGCCATGCTAGGCCTAAATCCTTGATACGTATGATGATGATGATAATTAATATATAATTATATAATATTATATGAATTATATAATGCATATAATTCATCGTCGGCCATTGCGATAATGCTATGATTCAATAAAAAAATGATAAAAATCACAAACTAGCATCTGTAATGATGCACTTTTTTCTTGAATGCTAATAAATGTTCGAGTCACTAAAAAAAAAAGTTCATAGCTTAGCGTTGCTTAAGTGAGAACTGTATACATTCTTTGCCAATTTCAATGAATGCATCAAAATCTAGTTAAAATCTCATTCATTTAAACACCTGAAACTTTATCATTAAGTATGTAGAACTATAAATAGCACCAAACTCTTTACTATTTCTGCGGCGGTATGTATTAAACCAAATGAGATTTTTCACTGCCCTTGAGTTTGGAGGTGTATTTGTAGAAGGTTTTTGTGTGCCGCACAGTGACACTGAGACACTCACCATGTCACACGGTGTCCTACTTTTACAATTCTGCGCAAGTAAAAATCCAATGGACCAGACAGCCTGTTTCCATATAAAAACAATGAAACCGCTTTTCTGGAAGGGCAAATGCGGTGAAGGAAGGAAAGAAAGTATAAAAACACACAAAAACCAAGCTAAGTAAAGTGACTTAGAAAAGGGGGGGGGGATATATTAAAATACTCTATCGTTTAAAAATCCGGAAAGCAGCATTTAATGTAAAAATGAAACATTGAAAATAAAACTGTATAGAGAAGAGGGCGCTTTTGATGCATCAAAAAGGATAGCGAATTTCTTGTGAATGAACAAAGCTGCAGTTATATTTTTTTCCTTTAAGAAAGTAGAACGCGCTGCTTTTTAATGTTTTCTGCTAGCGTGACTGTGTACGGCAGTCGAGTTAAAGCCGATTAACATACAGATTATTATTCAACCGAATGTGATTAATTCAGTTAATTAACATTCAATTACTTCCAAATTCCTTCCTTTATTATTTATTAATTTGCATATGTTTATCACCCACCAAAGGTTACTACTAAACACGTTAATTGAATTAAATTGAATTAATGGCGAGATTACAACTGTGAGTTGGAATCTCGCCATGGATTGTATGTTTATGAATTTCTTTAAGTGCAAGATGAATTTCATCGCCTAGACCATCGCTTACTTGGAGGCCTCCAGTGGCCCGAAAACGTTTCACTGATGGGGCTTTGCAACAGGCTGATGTGGATTATTAAACTCTTAACCTACTCACGGTAATGTATAATACTGGTACAGCCTTCCACGAGTGATCATAAAAGATGACAATTAGACAGACCGATAGACGTTGATGAAAAATTAAAAAAAAAAAAAAAAAGAAAAAGACAAAAGTTCTTTTTTAAAGCTCCACGATATTTCTGATAACTATTTCATTCATATAAAACACATCAACTTATCGAATTTAACTCGGCTATGGATTATACGTGTCAGAAAAGTGATCCGATTTCTTCAGTTTTAAAAGGTTAGTCGCTGAGTTAAACATGATTGAGTATTTCGTGGCAATACTCGAAATCCTTTTTTTTTTCTTTTCTTTTCCTGTCTAGCATTTCGAGATTATGCCTGGAGAGAAGATTTACTTTGAAGAATATGCTAAGTCGGCTAATTCTCCTACTCATAATTTCAAAAAATAAAATAAAATAAAATAAAATAATAATAATAATAATCTAAATAGAAGAATTACTGTATCTTTTAATGTAACGATTCTAATTATTTCTTCCGCATTCTATTCTTCTAAATCCTCCTAGGAGAAACTATATTTTCCTATGGCTAAATCTGTTATTCTGCTACTTTTTTTTTTAAAAGCACTGGCCTCTTGTACACCTTCAAATAAAAAAATCAAAATAACCAAGAAAATGTATTGAATGATTTGCAGTTCCTAATTTATTGCATAGAAAATAATTATTGACAAATATGAATTAGCATCATCTAAATCTACGTGTTTTGTAGATTATATAACCATGTAAACACATAAAAATATAATATAAATGATAAGAAAACTATTATTCATATATTAGAATATTCCAAATTTTTCCGATTGGTTTTGAGGAGAGCATAGAAATAGTATATATTTCAGTAGCTGCGGAACTGACTCGTGCATATGTGAGGAATCGTTTGGGCGTGTATTTCAATTAATCATTTGCTAAACATGAGTCGAACGAGTGACATATCGGAAGCTAAGAAGGTGTCTCTGCACAAAGAAGGCTAAACTCAACAGTTTATAACTAAGGAATTGAAATGTTCTCAAGCAAGCGTGAGTAGAGTATTGAGACAGTATTCTAATAACCGGAGTTTTCAAAATAATCGCTACAATAGCGGTCGAAAGGTAATAACTACATCAGGAGATGAAAGGAGATTGAAGAATATTGCGAAGGAAAACAGCTTCCGAAGTGCATGGTATTTTCACAAGCGATGGAAAGAACTAGCTGTGAATGTGTCTAAATCTACGACGTTGAGACGACTTCACAATTTTAAATTACGTGTGCCTAAGATGAATCCATGTGAAATTATACGTGATACATGTGAAATTACAGAAACTGAAAACCACACAAGTGTTGATCAGATATGATCTTGAAAACATAAAGGCTGAATACAATATTAGTATACAGTACAGATTCAACCACTCAATTTGTGTGAAAGAGAACCAGATGGACTATGGGAAGAGATTAAAGATATAATTAAAATAGAAGCAAAGGAGACTATTCCAACAATTTGTAAGAAGAAGAATGCCTGTCAGAAGATGCCATCAAAACTGCTCAGGAAAAGAGGAAAATGAAGGCCACCGGAAATTTGCAGGAAGTACGGCACTTGAATCCAGAGTTTCAACGACAAGCCAGAAGAGACAAGGAAAAATACTTTAACCAGGAATGCCAACAAATAGAAGACCAAAACAAGAGATCAAAAAGATCAGGGAAGTGACACGGAAGTTCAGCGCCAAGGTGACAATATTGAAAAGCAAACATAAACGATATCTTACAGAAGCTGCAGACATAAAGAAAGATGGAAAGAGCATACAGTACAGAAGTCATTTAAAGAAAGGACTCCAAAATTCCTGAGAAATTTGAAGAGCAGGATTATACACAGGAGCCAGTACCACTGGAGAGTGAAGTGAGGCAGGCACTGCCACAGCTATCCAGTAAGAAGGCACCAGAAGGAGATGGAATACCTATTGAGCTGCTCAAAGGCCTGAGAGAAAAGACAGTTAAACTTTTAACAGCTCTATATCAGCGAATTTGGATCACAACTAAATGGCTTAGGGAGTGAAAAAAAAACAGTTTATATACCTTTATTGAAGAAAGGCTATGCAAGAGAGTGCGAAAATTACAACAGAACTATAGCACTGATTTCTCATGCAAGTAAAGTCTTATTTAAGATCATTCAGAAAAGACTGGAACCATTCATGAAGAGAGAAATACCAGATGAACAAGAAGGATTTCGAAAAGGTAGAAGAATAAGAGATCAGATCGCTAATGTGAGAGGGATAATAAAAAGAGCACATGAATATCAAAAGAATGTCTACCTTTGTTTCCTTGACTATAGTAAGGCTTTTGACTCTGTAGATCATGTGAAACTGTGGAATGTGTTAAGAACAATGGGAGTACCAGAGCATTTCATTATCCTTCTGAGGAATCTTTATTATGAACAAGAAGCTACTGTCCGAACAGATCTAGGAGAAACTGAGTATTTCACAAAAGGTAAAGGAGTGCGACAAGGATGCATTTTATCTCCGTACCTGTTTAACTTGTACAGCGAATACATTTTAAGAATGGCAGGGGTGGAGGAGTCTTCAGTTGGAATTAAAATTGGTGGAAGAAATATTAATAATTTCAGGTATGCAGATGATACTACCTTGCTAGCAGAATGCAAAGAAGATTTGGATGAACTTATTATGAAAGTTAAAGAAGAAAGTGCTAAATATGGCCTTAAACTCAACCTCAAAAAGACAAAAGTTATGGCAACATGTGAACTTAATGATTTTGAAGTAGATGGAGAGATAATGGAAGTAGCTAACAATTTTGTGCTCCTAGGATCCCAAATTGATAAAGATGGGTATTCTACTGAAGAAGTTAGAAGGAAGATAGATGCATTTGAACTATGGGTTTGGAGGCGCTTACTATGAATACCAGGGACTGCAAAGCAAAGCAAACCAATAAATATCAGAATAAAGGCAGATTTCTCCCTTGAAGCTATGATCATCAAGCAAAAATTGTCATACTTTGGGCATGTTATGCGAGCAGATGACAGTCTGGAGAAGATGATGCTTGCTAAAGTTGATGGAAGCAGGAGAAGAGGAAGATCAAGAATTAGATGGGTGGATGGAGTTAAAGAAGCAACTGGAATGTGCCTGGAAATTCTGAAAGACATGGCTAGGGACAGATCTGAATGGAGAGCGTATGTTCATAGAATTACCAGGAGTCGAAAACGACTCGATGGAACATAACAACAACAAAGACGAAGCCGCTTATGACTTTCAAAAAAAGAGAGCTAGAATTCGATGATGTAAACAAAGACTGCTGTGGGGTCAAGAGGACTGGAAAAAGGTACTTTTTTTTAGCGATGAAAGTATGTCTTGTGCGTGTGTGTGTGTGTGTGTATCCCATGGTCATCAAGGGATATATGTTTGACGTCTTAAACAAGAAGCATTTGATAAAGAATGCATAAAACTTTCGGAGAAATTTGCAACCTCTGTCATGGTATGGACTTGTATATCCTCAGACGGTCCAGGTAGGCTATGCATTGTGTATACGAAAGCGTCAATTCTAAAGAATACCAAGAAATTCTTGAGCACTTTATGTTACCAACATCGGAAGGTGTAAGTGATGGAGAGTTCCTTTTCAGCAAGATTCAGCGTCTTTTCACGCTTCCAAGACCACTACCAGATGGCTCAAAGAAAGGCAAATCAATATAATTCCTTGGCCGGCAAGCTCACCATTTTTAAACCCCATTGAGAATTTGTGGGAAATTATGAAGAAACGTCTGCAAGAAGTTGCCTCAAGAGACAAAAATGAATTATTTCTAGACTACAGACCATATGGGCATGTTTTGGTAAAAAAAAAAAAAAAAGACTGCGAACCGGTAGTAAATAATATGCCCAACCGTTTAAGTACTAATTATCACGTTGTTTCCCTTTGACTGTAATTTTTGTGCATTTCTTTTCGTATTATTCTAATATTTTGAACCACATTAAAAATTATTTTAATTTTGTGAATGTTTTCAAATAACAATTTTCTGTTAGTTTATATTATATTTTTATGTGTTCACATGGTTATATAATCTACAAAGTACGTAGATTTAGATGATGCTAATTCATATTTGATAATACTTATTTTCTATGCAATAAATTAGAATTGCAAATCATTCAACACATTTTCTTTGATTATTATTATTATTATTTTATTTATTTTTTTATTTGTTGATTCGGAAGTGTATACTCTTGTCTTCTACACCTGACATGCCATCCAAATTTCAGATCCTAGTACATGCAAATATTCAGGAAGTATCTCCGTAAGCGTGGTAATGTTGGATATGCTTCATTACCATATGCTTCTTGACATCGAGTACACTTTTGCACTGTACTCGATGTCAAGATGTTCAGCAGAACTGACAGACTTCAGTGTTCTTTCTGTCCGTGACATTGCTACCGGTCTCAGTATCACGAAATCCACCGTTGCTTATGTCATTCGTAGAAGTTGATGGTGCTACCACAGCAGGAAAACGCTCTGGGAGGCTATTGACTGAGATCGACGGACTCTGTCTGAGAATATTTGAGCATCCCGCACATCATCAGCGGCAGGCCTCGCAGTCAACTGGAAAATGCTGAAAGGACACCTGTCAACCTATCAGCACTAGAACTGTCTGCAGAGAGTTGCATGCCTTAGGAGCTGCTGAGAACAAGCCATACATCACCCCCCCCCCCAAACGCCAAACCACGTTTGGATTGGTGTCTTATATACCGTTCCTGGACATTTGATAATTGCAAATGGGTTCTGGTTCTGTGGAAAGCCCTTTTGTAATGATCTAAATCATGAATTACGAATCACGCTCCAAATGTTTCGTTCTGATGGTCTTGTTTAGATCTGGAGATTACCCGGGGAAAGGTTCCGACAGGACTGCATGATTCCACAGTTTGAATCATGTAGTGGAGACTTGTAATGGAATGAGGTGTTTCAGTTGGATGGGGCTTGGTTCATTAGTGGAAGGGTCCAAAACCATGATGTCTGATGGACCTGGACATTCTGGACGACTTCATACTTCCGACGCTGTGGAAGTAAGTACTTCGGCATTGACCCTTGCTTGTTACAGTACGACAATGCTCCATGCCATACTGCACTGCGTATGGCATGGAGTACTGGCTTCTACAAAACAACGTTGAAGTGTTGGACTGGCCGGCTCAGAGGCCAGACCTCAATCACTCACTGAACATCTTTGAGACGAAACCCCGAGTTAGCTTCAGGTCACAGCGGCTGTAATAAGCAATGGGGTAGTTCTGCAAGAGGAATAGAAGAATATTCCTGTTGCAACGTATCAGAAACAGATTGAAAGCTTGCCATTTGTCATTGAATTGCAAAGGTGGTTCCACTCTTCTGCCTATATTATTTTTTTATTGACAACCCTTTGCGAGCATAGTGTCATTTGCGAATTTAGAAACACCAATGTACAATATCCGCATAAGTATTGTTGTGAAATTTTATTACAAAAAATATAAAAGAAGTGTTTACAAAACTGAAGTATACGGGACACGATTCATTATTTTTAGTTATTCGGATTTTCCATTATTCAGCCTCTGTCTTTCCTATTCGATCCCCTTTAATTCCTTTAAAGAGGAATTAAAGGGAATCTGCAAGCTTTGGCTGGTGAGCGTGGCAAACATTTCTCTATGGTATTGCCTACAACATGAATAGCCCGAAAAAGAAAAAAGATTCAGTGTTATCATAGGCTATCCGTTTGGATTATGCACACTGTTAACTGGCTGGAAATGCATGCGAAAGACGACAGTCTGTTTCCTTCAGGGCAAAATAAAAATTTTAAAGGTGATAATTGAGAGAAAGCTCTGTAGCTTAGTCGGTAACGACGATGCTCTTTCGCATGACAGATATGGATTCGCATTTCGTCTAGGATGCGAAATACCTGTCTAAAAGATTTTCAGAAGAAGGTAAGTTAACCTGTCTCACATGGATGTCACATGGTTTCCTCTCCCGAAAACCGATAAGGAGAACACAGGTAATTTTACATAAAGGAATATATTTATAGACATAAAACTATTTCATTCTACTAAACTTCTGGCTCTGAAAGCCAAGAATACTCTTGGCAGGTCGTGGGATGTAAGAACCTATAAGTACCTCTGATGAATGAATGTTAGGTGGAAAGCTCGTATCATCCATTATGGGGAAAATTTATTCATAAAGCGAGCACATTCTATGAATAAATTATAAACTTAATATTTATAAATTATAAACTAGATAAAGCGTGCACGAAGTGTGGACGTGCCCGCTTTATGAATTTTTCTTAAACAAGCTAATCCAGGAAAAACTGCTACAACAGAATCTGACTCTTTTATCAAAAATTCCTCATATTTTTTTGAAAAAAAATACCCTTGAGATATACAATTCTGACGTTTTAACTAGTTTGAATATAATTATTTACTAATGTGCCAATTGAAGAAGACATTTCTCCTATTTTTAAAGATGCTGCGTATCACTTAAAGCAATAATCAATCCTCTTTTTAACATTTTCTTCAATCAATTCCTTCAAAATGGCCACCTGTGGCTAAAAGAGTTCATAAAAATGCTATATACTGAAAAATCTACAAATACCAGGATAGACATAGCTCCTGGTGTCTACAAGATCTGTTTCTGCGGCACGACTGGTGTATACGTTACAGTGAAAAAAATTTTGCAATCCGAGAGAGCGTGGACAATATCTAAACGATGTCGTCCACAAACGCAAGGATAAATCAGATCTTATCTCCATGTCTTCACATAATACAATGATATGGATTGGTCATTGGGTTTAATGATAACCGTCTATATTGCATTTAATATATATATCTATTTTATTATTTTTTTTTTAAATGCCTATTTTAAATGACGATTAGATTCATGTAATATGTCAGATCCTTCTGTGATAGCAGTCACGTATTACTTATGGTAAATAACGGGATGCAAACGCAAGCATGCTAAGCATTTCATGTATTTCAACAGTAACCATTGCCTTTGATTTTTTCTTTAAGAATACTTTTTGCAAATCTTCAGAAAATTTCTCATTTGCTTGTTTGTAGTTAAACCTTGAGGGCCATTAGATTAGACAAAGACCTGAGTTCGATTTCGTCATGAGAGGAGTAACTATGTGGGCTTTTTCAACTAAAGATCAGTTAGCCAATATTGTAAGGAGGTGGGAAAGTTTTTCTCCCAGAAACCCGGCTTTTTTCATTCCCTTACTTACGGTGTTCATAAAAGCAGATCGGCTAGATAATACGTGTAATTATTATTATTATTATAAAAAACCTCCATGGAGTCAAAGAATCATCGTGGGAGGTCAACTGTTATTAACAGTTAAATTAACAGGCAAAATACTATTAGTTGACGGTAGAGAGCGTAGTGTGTACATGGAGAATTAAGTAATGTAGACTGTGTGTGGTGTCCACCAGTGATAAGTCCGCCCTTGGACGCCTTGCAGATGTCTCAGCTATTTAAGCAATATGTTGCAGTACTAATATTTCTCCTGCATTTGCTAGGAATCCATCACATTGCTGAGTTTAAGGCACGGTAGCTCCGTCACTGCTACTGAAGGAATCGAGCAGATGTTAACTTCCATAAAAGGTCAACATAAGATAGAATAGCGGCAAATGACTACTATTCAAGACGAATCATACACTGACTATACAGGTAGTGAAGAAATGCTATCAGTAATGCATCAACCAAACATAAAGATATTCTGGAAACGATAAGTGTTAGTCTCTGTTCTGTATTGCATGATTGAACATTTAAAATGAAAGAATGAAAGATTAGGGAGGGTGAAGATCAGGGCACAGGTGCTAATAGAAATACAAAAAAGGTTTAATGATAACCTGATTTTATCTTATCATATTTCCGGTTTAAAGGGTTCAAAGCAACAATCAGACGAAAAAATGAGGTAAAGGAATGCAAGAATATGCAATGACTGGTCTGGTACAAAAAGAGAAAGAGAGAGACTAGATTCACCAAACTTATCTTTAAAGGCAGATATGACTACTATGGGTTACAAAAAGAGGATTAAAATGAATTGATTGGAATTATGGCCGAGGTAACGATAAAGCCATATATTACGTTCATTAAATTCGAGTATTTTCTTAGCATATTTGGCTTATTTGCGGAAGTAAAAAACGAAAAGATAAGAAGAAAACATTTTCATGTTATTCATCATATCAGTCATGATTATCTAGAATTTGGATAGAAGAGATTATAGAAGGATTGAGTTGTTTTGATTGGAGTGCGTTCTTCTGGTCGATTTCCTGCTTTACGGGATAAAAACCGAATCTGAATTTCTGGTGTGTGTGTGTGTGTGTGTGTGTGTGTGTGTGTGACACAGAGAGAGAGAGAGGTATAAGTTATAAGTAATATTAAGCCTTAAAAGAGGATAGTTGAAATAGAAGTAAAGAATCCAATAATTATACAAAGGTTGCACTAAATTAAATACATCGGGTGGAATTATGGATTTAATTATCAAAACACCAAACAAAATTTACTATTCGGAAACATCCCAATTCTTAGTATTTTTGGATTATATTAGAAATTCGGGATCGCTGTAAGCTATTCAGAAAGAACGACACATGTACTTTAACCTAACGATGAATTAGGTCTCATGCAACGATAGGAGAAGATTTCCTTTGGGATAACCGGGTTTTATTTCTATATTAAACAGATAAACAGAAATAAGAAAACACGCAGTTAGATAGGATTTACTGTTCTATCATGGCATTAATTATTTATGAGGCCGATTACTTAGTCGAGACAAAACATTTAGCTAACACGTTAAGGAGAAAATAAGTAACATAATACACTTTCCTCATGACCTTAATTTCCTTTCACATTATCCGTAAATATTCAACAACCGGAAATTTACCAAAATCACGTAATTGCATCTTCATTCCTAAACTAGCTAAGCCTAATCTGTGAAAAATTTTAAGAAATTTTATATGGAGAAAGAATTAGTTACTTATAATGCTTACCTGTAAAAGGGACTTTATGGTATACATAAGGTCACGAGTAAGACAATCTCTAAATGCATATCCAAAATCTATTGGATCTATCAATAGCTATATTAAGAATAATTGATAAGAAGTTTCTTATATAGTGAAACCAGCGGAGTATTCATAACTAAAAATGCGCACGTATACTACAGTAATTAACTTTTTAATAACATGTAAATATTTCGTCTTAAGTATCATAGACATCATCAGTACAGTTATTAAACAACAATGGGAATTACATTCAAAAACCCATTAGTGTCTCTTTTCGAATCATTTGATTGTAGCTTGTCGTATCCATCGTTTTCACACCAAAATTGTTTTTCTTCTTCTTCATTCTTTGAAAAGAGCTCGAATGGAAGTTATCACTTTCTTGGATGGCACTGGTAGATAATTTTCGTATCGCAGTATGTGACATCATCTTGATTGCTGAAGATTGAAAATGGAATGAAAATCACTGCCGTTAATGTTTGAAGATCTGTTTGCCGATGAAGGTTTATCTTCAGACAGATAAACCAGTAGTGTGGAAAGGCTTATGTGTTCGCCACACATGTTGATTGTGTTTTCACGGTATAGAACACAAATTGATAAGAAAATAACTATTTATTAACTTAAACGCTAATATTTCGCTGGTATTATATCCAGCATCTTCAGAGCATACAAACAAAGTTTGTTACAGTAGCGAGACAACCGCGATCCGGTGTGACAGGGGGGACTATATGAGTAATTGTAGCGTGCAACACAAAGACTAAAGTCCTAATTAGGCACCATCTAAGTTTAAAAAAAAAAAAAAGATATTAATTTGGTGTTAGGATGACTGTCTCCCAAATCTTTGGTAAATTTATACAGCCATACTTGTTGAGGTTTGGAGTATGTTTCAGGGCTTCTGTTGATTCCAGGAACAACCTCTCTGACTTGTAAAAGCTTCTGTGCGGTACTTGTTTTTTTTTTCTTTTTCAATTGGTCTGGTAGATCAAAGCATAGTCTGCCAGACCCGACCTGCCATAGCGAAAGTGCCGGAGATTATATATATATATATCTAGACCAAGGCAACTCGGGATAAAGGTGGTATAAGTTCTGATCACTATTCTTAATATTTACCTGTAATGCAAAGCACATCTCCTGGAGGAGATGTATGATGAGACCTCAATAAAGGTCGAAACCGGTCTGGGTAGTGGTCCCTTGCCTTTAATACATAGCATCATACATCTCCTCCAGGAGATGTGATTTGCATTAAAGGTAAATATTAAGAATAGTGATCAGATCTTATACCACCTTTACCACGAGTTGCCTTGGGCTTGCACTACGTACAGGATCAGCTAGACTTGCAACACTTGCAGGCGCAAACTGAATAATATATATATATATATATATATATATATATATATTATTCAGTATTTAGCATTTAGTATTTTATCTATCTTATGGGAATTATAGCCATTGTCAGGAAGGTGTGACTCAGGTAAGAATGTTCAGCAGTGAGGGCAATGTCATTGGAACAAATAGCTCTAGCCCTAAGGATTAGTGTTTTTAAGATACCATATTGTTGAGAAAGGTGATGATGTGATTGTTTGTGTAAATATCTCTCTGTATGTGTGGGTTTTCTATAAACCATAAACCGAGAATGATAAGGAACCTTTTGGAAGACGTGTGATAAGTGTGTTCAGGAAGGGTAGACAGTCATTGGTTTCTAGTTCCATTGTAAAGTGGATTTTAAAGGGTGTGTTGGATAACATCTCCGACTCCACAGCCAACAAAGAATTTGCCAAAGTTAAAAACCGGCACCAGAAGAAATTTAATATCCTCCAACAACGCATTGCTACGCAGCGGCCATAATTACATCAAGATGGCGTCGTTGTTAACTTATCATCGGTAACCTTAACCAAAGAAGCCACGGGTGCATTAAGTCGGAGACACAATTTTGCCGTTACTCCAAAAGAAGTTCCAAAAGCCAAAATAATGGCTTCCGTTGAACGTGGGATATACGACCTGCCTCCAGCAATAGCCAATAATATTCGATTAGACGTGGACAACATCTTAATCGATTCTAAGCCTCCAAAAAATAATATCCCATAAAAAGAATTCATGGCTCTAAAAGAACTACGCAATAATAACCACATTATTATTGCGTAGCAATAAAGTGGTTATTATTGCGTAGTTCTTTTATTCTATAATTCTATAATTGCTATATTATAGTAATATTGCTATATTATAGTGGAAATAACAAAGCAATATTACTATAATATAGCAATTCAGTGGTTAATATTGCTACTATAATGTGGCAATAATAATAACCACTAAAGTTGTGTTTCCTTTGTCTGATTTTTAAATCATACAAAGGAAACACAACTGTAGTGATAGATACAATAGAATATGAAAACAAAATGCACGCACTTCTCCAAGACCAGTAAACACATCAAATTATAGACAGAGATCCCACCAACTCACAAAAGAATAAGGTGTGCAAGTTATTGAACAAAGTCACTTCCTGGCCAAAAGAAACAGTCAAGAAACTCAAATCCCTCCACGTTAAAACACCCAGGATATACACGGAGCTTCAAAAATTCACAAACAAGTTACTCCTTTTCGCCCTATTGTAGATAGTATAAACAGTCTCACATATAAACTTGCTAAACATTTAGCCAAACTACTAGCCACTTGCACAAACAATTCTCCCTCTTTTGTTAAAAATTCTACCCACCTAAAAAGTATTTTAGGTGGGTAGAATAATAACCTTAAAAGAATAAAATAAAAACCACACCTTAAAAAGTTCAGACTTAATGGCTAGTTTTGATATCAGCTCATTATACACGAATGTACCATTAACTGAAGCTCTTAACTTACTAAATTCACAATTTCCCCCTGATATATTTCAACTATTTAAATTCACAGTACAGGCAGGTTATTTTACATGGAAAGGGAAAATATACAAATAACATGGGACAGCTATGGTATTCTCCCTTCCCCCCCCCCCTTAGCCAATTACTACACAGAAGATCTGGAAAAGCTAGTTATCAACACAGCCACTCTCAAACCTAGTCTATGGCTACGCTATGTTGATGATGTGTTTATTATTTGGCCACATGGCCCAGACACACTGAATACATTTTTAGTGCATCTAAATAGCCAACACCCTAAAATCCACTTTACAATGGAACTAGAAGCCAATAACTGTCTGCCCTTCCAGGACACACTAATCGCACATCTTCCAGAAGGTTCCTTATCATTCTCGGTTAATAGAATACCCACACATACAGAGAGATATTTACACAAACAATCACACCATCACCCTTCTCAACAATATGGTATCTTAAAAACACTAACCCTTAGGGCTAGAGCTATTTGTTCCAATGACATTGCTCTCACTGCTGAACTTTCTCACCTGCGTCAAACCTTCCTGACCAATGGCTATAATCCTCATAAGATAGATAAAATACTAAATGCTCCCCAAAAATCCAGCCCTCATACCACAGAAGACTGCAACAAAACTATCACCATCCTATAGATTAAAGGCACATCTGAAAAGATATCTAGGGTGCTAACAAACACCAACTACGCACTTTATTTAAACTTTATGTGAAATTCGTAACTCTCATCCGTTCACCTAAAGACAGATTCTCTCCTTTATCGCATCCAGGAGTCTATGAAGTGCCCTGTTCATGTCATCGAGCCTGCTATGGACAGACAGGAAGAACTGTGGACATCCGCCTCGGTGAACACACACACACACACACACACACATACCAAGGCGGATGTCCGGCACTTTCGCAATGGTGGCAAGTCGGGTCTGGCAGACCATGCTTTGGATACTCCTGCACAGAGGATCAATTCGAAAAAAACAAAACGTACTGCACAGAAGCTTTTACAAGTCAGAGAGATTGTTCCTGGAATCAACAGAAGCCCTAAAACATACTCCAAACCTCAACAAGTATGGCTGTATAAATCTACCAAAGATTTGGGAGACAGTCATCCTAAGACCAAATTAATATATGCTTTGTTTTGTTTTTTAACTTGGATGGCGCCTAATTAGGACTTTAGTCTTTGTGTTGCACGCTACAGTTACTCATACTAGTCCCCCCTGTCACACTGGATTTGCAGTTGTCTCGCTACTGTAACAAACTTTGTTTGTATGCTCTGAAGATGCTGGATATAATACCAGCGAAATATTAGCGATTGGTGTACTGGTTCATTGGTGTTTATTTATTTATTTACTTGCACCTGACTAAATTCCATATATGTTTTGTACAGTTATAAGTTATTAGTTAAAACTTATTACATTAGTACCACGAATATTATTTAAGTATCTCTGGCTTCGCCTCCAATATTTTATCTATCTTGAAGACTTTACTAGCTTTCATCAAACTACTGAAACTCATATTACATTCACTAATCTTTTTCTCCAAAATAACACAAGTGTCTCTAGAGAAACTAATACAAAATAAACTATGTTTAAGTAAATAGTCTCTCTCTCACATACACACACACACATCACAAACAGAATTTTTTTTCTTGCCTTCTGTAATGCATCCAATACCACATGATTTAGAAGAAACACATAACTTTCTACTTGAGATAAAATATTCCACCCCATTCCATCCACTGACAGGAAACAAACACTGGGTTATAATAAATAAACATTAGACCTACCTCATGTTGGAACTTGCTTTATCAGAACTTTGAGTTATTATTCATTACAACAAAAACTATATTCAAGGCTTTCTTCTGTCTTCTCGTGGTCGTACACAGTTTGAAAGAAATTGTTACTTTGGATAAATTAAATCGATAGGTCTCTGAATACGTCCCTATAACCCTTTCTGTTGTCGAAAATGGCTACCCGTAACTATATTTATTTCGTCATCTTTCCGCCTCTCTCTTTCCCATCTAATTGTTACACTTCACATGCGCACGCCAGCTTCAAGCTTTCAGTTATTGACTGAAGATACAGCGCACTCTTTGAACTAAGTCTAATACCAAGTCCACGTGTCTTCGCTGCCATTTCGTAACTGCTGCTGAAGTTAACAAAGCATTATAATATAAAGTTACGATTTATTCTAACAACAACATTTTACAAAAGGAATTACGTAACATTTTATTCTCTTTGTGGAGAACAAAGACAAGTGAATTTAATTACAACATATGCAGTGTGCCTGTTAGAAAATAAGAGACAACAATTATTATATCAAAAAATAAGTATATTTGAAATTGTCAATTACACAGATTCAAAATAATCTCCTCCAATTCCACACAACGTTTACATTTGTCGTACAGGTGTTCGAAGGCACGGCGGAAGTTCTGAACGGGAACCTCCTATCTCTGAGTCACATTACATTTGATGTCCTCAGTGTCGCTCTTCCCCTTTCAAGGCACATTTCATCTTTGAGAAGAAGGAAAAGTCTGCGGAAGCCAAATCTGGCGAATAGGGAGGAACAGTTCTTTCCTCATACGTCGCATGAGTGGGGGGGGGGGGGGGTACAGACATCGCATTACTCCTAGTGGTTATTCGCCTTTCATGGGTAACACTTTTCCTAGTTTTCATCACATTTTCATTTGTCCGTGCAGAAACTGGCCGTCCATAGCGTGGACTTCCTCCCCTCTTTAAACGTTAGAAACCAATGGGAAAAAACTGTGCACAGCTCAGACAGTCATCGCCGTAAATTTTTTAGGTCTTATTTCTGTAGGAGTTTTTCCTAATTTACAGTAAAATTTTATCACAGCGCTTAACTCCATGACGCAAGTTTTGACACGCGCCACTCACACACTCTTACTTCCACGGTTGCCACACGAAAACTGCTGTTTCACCCGACTCGAAAGTTGCGCCTGCGCTTACAACACACTCTAGCGATCGAAACTATAAACACGTTTGTTTCTTTTATTCAAAGGGCTGTCCTGTAAAAAATCAATTTCATTACGAGATTGATTTTTTTTACAGAGCAGCCAGGCACACTGTGTAAAATTAAATTCCGCGACAAAGTATTACATTAGAGTACGGAGGGAGGAAATATGCACTTTATTAAACCCCATTTCTTTCCACTTCTTTTAATTATGATTGCAAGTAATAAGTCACCCAATAAAATTAAATAAAAATGTGGTATATCTGAATGAAATTTCAGCTATTCCACACCACATTTAATGTCTAGAAAAGACTCACTTTATCTAACCCCTCGGCCCAATGTACTAGGGTATGAGTTCTTAAATTTTTTATAAGTGGATTTTCATTATAAACTAAATAAAGCAATTTCATCCAGAACGCCGATAACTGCTATTTTGTAATAAGATTTAATTTATACTTTAGGGAGGTGAAAAAAGAAAAAGATTTACCTTTCTGCACCTCGTTTCACAGTTTGAAAAAATAGCGTAAGAGAATGAAGATACGATGTCTGAAGAACCAGTTGCTTTCATTGGGTTTAATATTCGGTTTAATTTGATTACACGATCTTATGAAGATTATTATTATTATATGGGCACCTCCATGGAGTTTGTAGACTCATCGTGAGAAGTTCACTAACATCAACACAAACCATCAATACCTGCACAGTGCCTGTCATATTTCGCTTTGAACTCATTCACTGACGAAGCACTCACAACAGACTCAATTCCACTTATTCACCAACCTCCAAGAAAATATCGAGTCCTCACTTCCCTGCTAACCACATTATTATTATTATTATTATTATTAGATCTCCAAGAAGTCAAAAGACTAATCGCGGGAGGTCCCACTGTCGCGCGCGTGTGTGTGTGTGTGTGTTATTGTAACATAAAGTTACGATTCATATTAGAATAAATCATAACTTTGTATTATAATACTTTGCTAACTTCGGCAGCAGTTACGAAATGGCGACGAAGACACGTGGACTTGGTAGTACACTTGTTCTTCCTTTGCCTTCCTGTATTCTATGTAAAACGTCTACCCCGTTAATCTGATAATAATCCCCTTAGCAACTTATATGGCTCAAATCATACATTCTAGGTAGGAGAAAAATTATTGATATGCTTCCATACCAATCCTATAAAATCCTCTTAAGCAACTTATATGTTTTAATATCCCCCCCCCTCTCCAATTCGCTATTACTCCAAATAATTTGAAGATATCAGATGACTTTTCATGAAGAGAACTTGATTACATCGGTCTCTTGTTCTTCTTTGGTGCATCAATCCGAAAATTGGTAAATATAGCAGCACATCACAACATCCTGTCTTGTGACTTCCTTTTTATCTCTTCATAACTCTTAGCGTAAATTAGCATCATTATATTATTTATATATTAAATTCTTGGTCTGCCTCTTTCCTTCTACAGTCGCCTCCATTATTTCTGTAATCAATCCCCCATGCCTCAAATGGTGTCCAATTAGGCTTTTTCTTCTCTTATTGATGTGTTTCATTAATGACCGCTCTTCATGAACTATATTAAGAACTTCTTCATTATGTTTCCTTTCTGTCCAACTAATTTTCATCATCTTTCTCCAGCACCAAAGTTCAAATGCCTCCAACTTTTTCATGTCTTGTTTTGTTAGAGTCCAGGCCTCACAACCATATAATGCAATGCTCCATATGTATGTTTTCACTAGCCTTTTTTTGAGCTGGATGCTAAGTCCTTTACTGATAAAAATGTTTCTTCTCTTATAGAATGCTTTTTTTTGGCTAGGATTATTCGTGCTTTAATATCTGATTGGTTTCTTCCATCTTCTGTGATAAGACTTCCAAGATATTTAAAAGAGGATACCTGTTGTAGTAGGTTATTATTTATTTCCAGGTTTATTTTCATCGGATTTGCTTTACTTTTAATTAATAATTTTGTTTTCTTATAATTAATTTTTAGGCTATACTGTGTGAAGATTTCTTCCATCTTTATTAGGGTGGCTTTCAGTTTGTTTTCGTAATCAGCTAAAACTGCTATATCATCCGCAAACCGTAGCCAGTTAATATCAATTCCATTTATCTTAATTCCTTTCTATCAGTTCTTTCAGTTTATTTATTGCATCTTCAATGTAAAGATTAAATAATATGGGTGAAAGAGAGCACTCCTGTCTTACACCTCTACGTATTTTTGCTATTGCGGTTTTTGTTGTATTGCTGGCTTCTTGATGCTTGTAAAGATTAAATATGTGCCTTCTCTCTCTCCAATCTACCTTTATTGTTTTTAGGAGGTGAAACATTTGATTCCAGTCAATACTATCGAAGGCTTTCTCCAAGTCAAGAAAGACTATCAGAGTATTTTGATTCTTCTCCAATCTTCTTTCAATAACTGTTCTTAGAGCTAGGATTGCTTCTCTTGTCCCCTGCTACTTCCAGAATCCAAACTGGTCATTACCAACATATTCTTCAACCTTCTTTGTTAATCTCTTTTGTATAATTTTGAGTAGTATTTTCCAAGCATGTGTTATTAAGCTTATTATTCGATGATTTTCACACTTGTTTGCATTATTTACTTTAGGAATGGGTATGATAGAGCACTGTGTAAAATCTTTGGGGGATGATCCCTGTTTCATAAATATCTTTTATGATCTTGAAAAAGTATGACTTAGTTATGTTTCCCGAGTATTTTATTAATTCTGAAGGGATGTTATCAGTGCATGGTGCCTTGTTGCCTGACAATTCATTCAGTGCCCATTCAAATTCATCTTTTAATATAGTTGGACCAATTTCTTCCACATCAAGTCTTGTTTCATCTTCTATATCCTTGGCATCTAGATCTTTTTCACTATATAGATCTTCTAAGTACTCCTTCCATCTTTCCGAAATTTCTTCCTTATCTATAAGTATGTTCCCCTGTTTATTTTTGATAATTGTACTTCTTGTCTTGTTTTGCTGGCTTATTCCTTTTATAATGTTATAAGCTTTGTCCATTCTTCCAGTCTTTGTTAGATCTTCTATTTATTTACATTTCTCTGTATACCATTATATACAATGGTATACAGTATATTTATTTATTTCTATTTATCATATTTTTTATATGTTTATATTTGTCTTTGCTTTCTTCCTTTAGGGAGGGTTTGTGTTTTCTTCTTTTATCTATTAGATCTAGAATGTCCTGGGTGATCCATGGTTTTTTTATTTGCTTCTTGCTTATTCCTATGCAGTCATTGGCGGCCTTGATGATGGTATCCTTCAAATGAGTCCATTTTTCCTCTATGTTTTTCTTTTCCCTCTCTCTCTCTCCAGTTTCAATGCTTTCATAAGTTTGCTGTTTATAGTTGCTATGGTTTCCTATGTTCTCAGGTTACTTATGTTCCATTTGGGCCTTTTCCTTGGTTGTGACAATTTTTAAATTTCAGATTACATTTCAATAAAACTAAATTGTGATCACTATCAACATCAGCTCAGGGGTAATTTTTGCATGATTTTACTTGATTTTTAAATTACATCGGTACAAGAACTAATTGTTAAAATTAAAATTCAAAATGAACTGTGATTTGTTATTAATTTTGAATTTTGTATATTAAAAAATAAATCAATTATTCAAAATTAGTTAAAATCAAATAAAGGAATTACATTAAAATGAACTGATTAAAATTAGTTGCTTTGAATTAATTACGTAAAATTAATTGATTAGTAAAAATTGAAAATTAAATTTGATCTTTAAAATTGAAATTCAAAGATCTACTTGAATCTGGATTATAAAGCATATCTAGAAGCTGTCACTATATGTAAAGAATAGCTACACCTTTCATAACGTTCTATAATAACAGAACGTGTGACATAGCAACTGTATTGCTAACAATGTAACGTTCCCCTAACTATTTATACTCTAGTATATATCTTAATGTCAATATTTTATGCATTTCATGCTCATTATTTTAACATTTCATATGAAATGGACCCCAATACGACTTTTATTTATTCGTTTATCATTATTTATTTATTTCGCACTCCCCCCCCCCCCATCGTTTTTGCGCATTTCAGTCCTGTAAGAAAATCTGTTATTTGATCCTATAGAACACGTCAGTTACAGGTTATTATCTATTTAAGTGTTGATAAGTCCTAAGAAAATCTTTAATTTTTTTTTTCAGTATGGTGATAAAATTCATTTTATATGAAATCCAACGTTAACATAATGTTAATTTTTATTTAGTAATGAGTCAAAAATCCAGGTGTGATGTTACAGAACAAAAGACTGTAGGTGATTCATCTGTTCTCATCCAACAGAAATTATAATTCTAGAACCACGCGATGTACTGTCGGTCTGTTGTGCGTGGATGGTATTGCACCAGATGTACTCGACATAAACGAGGTGTTTTCCCACCGGAAGAGGGAGGAAGAAAATTTATAATTGCTGACGACATCGAACTGACTTATTATCAGAGCTATGTTGTCATTCCACAATACATTTACTGAGGTTGAGCAAGAATATTCTGCGATAATGGCATTTGTCCGTCATGATCGTGAAATATAACTTCACTATGTTTTTATTCTGTACAGCTGTATGTTTGCGAAATTACTCTGTCATATTTTTGAGAATTAATATATAATATACTTGTTTGTTACTATGCTTCTCTAGTTGGCAAGAATTTTTCTAGCAAGAAGAAGAAGAAACACTATTATGAATATTTAAACATAATCTGATAAAATCATGATAATCCTAAAATTTGATATTAAATTTAAAAAAAAGAAGCTATTTTAGTAATGGAGCAGCCCATTTTATAATCTAAGTTAAACTAAATTATTAATTAGTTGATCCGAGATGAGATGGTTTGTAATTAGGAGTTGTTTGGCGATGAAGAACCGATAATTAAGCGTAAAGATTCTTATAAGATAATTAAAAAATGAATAAAACATAACAAAAATGAATTAAACAAAACTATGAATTTAAAAGAGCTAAGAATAAAGGGAGGAAAAAAGGAAAAAACCTGTTATGTACATTGCAAGCCAGCAACACGACGATGTGCTGGCCGTTTCATTTAAAACATCAGATGTAGAATTGAAATATAAAACAGAGGAGGAGGTAGACATAAAATAATATAATGAGAGCAGACAAAACCCTTAGTCTACCCACGGTACAAATGTACTGAGTTTACAGAAACGTTTTTTTTTTTTTTTTTTTGGATGGGAGACATTAAAAATATCACGCTAATACAAGGTATACTAGTGAGGCATCAAATGGCAAGTTAGAAAAACAAGAGTCTCGAGTCAATTGATAGTCTGATGTATATTATACTTGACAAGAAATTATAGACATGATGAAGACTATTTAGAGAGAACTGCTAAAAAATACTTTTTGTCATAGGAAGTCCATTGTGAAATGCGATGCACTTGTAATCAACTTTATAGTAATCATAATAACTACATGCTTCATTTTTTTTTCTTTTTGGAAAAAGCAAAAGTAACAAAAAGAAAATGAAAAAAAAAACATGTGTCCTAATACGCAAATGCTTATAGTGATGACCTTAAAACTGGCAATAAGGCTAAAAAGATTTTTTACATAACACACAAACAGAGCTCTGATCCTTACTCATAATATTGAGCAAATTGATGTAAAGAAGAACTTTCTTATAAATAAGATTTAAAAGATAACAGATTCTCGTGTAACATGAAATAAGAAAGAAAAGAGGTACGGATAAAAGGGTGAAATTAACAATATCTAAGCGCTGCACTCCCATACATAAGATTTCGAGTCCGTGGAAAATACTAATGGGTGTAATAGAATCTCTAGATGTTTTCAAAATAATCAGAACAATCTTAATACTTTAGTGACATATAGTATACGATACTAAATTGATAAAGTAGTAAACATTAAGTAGTAAATAATGATAGCAGATAGTCCAAGATATGGATGCTGTACTAACAGATGAATTCAGATGAATCACAAATGAAACAGTAAACAGTTACAGGAAAAATCACATCTTGTCTGAATAAGCAGAATGAGGAAATGATTCTGCAGTTAGAAACAAAAGAAGAGAAAACCCATGCATGTGGAAAAGATATTTGGAACGTGAAGTAGCATCTAAACAGAGAGAGAGAGAGAGAGAGAGAAAGAAAGAGAGAGAGACTCTAATTTGGAACAAGAAGTTGTTGTTCTTCGGGCAAGAATTGAAGCCACCAAGGCTTATGATGCTGCAGTCTCTTACATTAGATCTGTGAAATCCATGTTCTTTTGATTTTTGCTTGTTTACGAGAAGAAAAAATCAGAGTTTTTTTAAACGTTAAAAAAAAAGCAAGACATTTAAACTATAAAATTAGCTAATGAAATATGTATTGAAAATTTACAATTAAAAGAACAATAAATGATTATATAAAACGAGTATTTAATTTCAAAAACGGTGCTTCTGTTATTAAACCAAGTATTTATTTAACTGAATAATAGGCCTTACGTATAATCTGCATTCTACCTTATCACTACCAAAAGTTTGAGTAATTCTTATATTCCTGTTAGTATGCTTGTACTGGGAGTTTGACTTACAACTATCATGAGTGAGGATGGAAACTATTACATAATTCAATAACCACGCAAGCGTGGTATGCAGAAAACTTGTAAAATGAATCAGCAGCCTACATCCTTCAAAACGAGACTCCGTATTTAAAAATCAATCTGGCTATTTCCAGAGGATAGTAGATTTGAATGGGATAAATCCTAAATACATTTACATTAGAAATAGAATTGTGATGAATTAAATCTTTATGTTTCTCCAATTAGAAAGGAATGAAATGTCAAACTGCAACATTGCATAAAAGTCTAAAAATAATAATAATAAAAACAATAAAAAAAAGAAGAAAAGAACTGTATCTGACTCACCTGAGTACAACAGCATCTGTAACTCACTCTGATTATCTGCTATTTTGCTATTTAGCTTTGACATTGGGGGAAAAAAAGCGAATGCAAAACTAATTCCAAAAAAGTGAAGAGTATTTATAATGCTTTATTTAAAGCAAAAGCGAGTTAGTCCTGACCTTCATTAATTTGATTTAATTAAAACGACACAATTAAAAAAAAAAAAGAAAGAAAACATCTCATAGAACAGCGGTCTTACCTTAACTCGATTTCATATGAATGAAAATGCAAATTGTCGATTCGGATCACTAAAAGTGGTCAGTTAATCTCAGAAATAAAAGTGGTTGGATAGTAAAATTACGATTAGGGGTAGTACTCTATTCAGGAACCAAAACGTTATGACCATCCAGCCTGTTTTTAGCCAAGTATACTCGAGAAACGCACTTGTGGCGGCGTTATTTTTGTATAGGGATTGTTCTCATGGATATCGCTAGTCCTGACATCCCAAATTAACACAACTTGATCACTAATTCTTACCGGAGGATTGTTTTGGACAATGGGCCAATGGAACTGAATTCTTCCAGCAAGACAACGCCTTGAAGATTCGTATTGTGCATAGTTCGAAGAGCATTCTGTGTGCTCTCCTGGTTGCCTAATTCTCTTGATTTGAATCCCATCGACAATCTGTAGGATCATGTGGAACGCAACATCCGCCAGTTGACGCCAGTGCCGCGCAGAACATCTTCCGTGGTCTATTGGAGTTAATGTACCAAGATGGTGCAAACGGTTATGATAGTTATATTTCAGTCACAGGAGGCCAAACACGCTACTAGAAAGGTGGTTAAATGTTTTGGCTCATGAATGTATATTAAAGAAACTGTGCATGAATACCAAGGAAGTCAGATTCTTCTCTATTCGTATCAAGAAGGAAGCTAACTTTCTTATATTTAGCTATGTGCTTCTATAAATTATACCACTTATAGCCCACTCACAGCATATATCCGACACAATTTCAATCTGTTCCTTCAAACAAATCATAGAAATGTTTTGCTTTATCAGTTATATGGATCATTGGTGCGTTCTATGAAATTCCCAGCTATTGATTCCTTTTATCTATCGAGTAGCATGCATGTTATTTCAGAAATGACAGATTCTGCGGAAATTTGATATCTGGAAACCACATTTAAACTTGTGAAGCCATCTTAATTTTGGTTTAAATCCAGCCACCTTAAAAGTGTCATAAATATGCAAGCAATATTTCGAAATGATACAAAGAAATAACTCTACTTTGGCTAGATTGAATGTAATGAAATTTGGTATTTTGGATTTCACAAGGAATTTCTCCAATTGACTCAATTTTGGTATCATGCAAACCATTTTAGTTGTACATTTCAGCAAAATACAAAATTACGTTATAATGAGAACCAATAAACTCTACATGAGGCAACAATTAAAGGAATATTTAGGATAATTAAAATAAAGTGAATAGTTCGGCGACAATCAAAATAATAAATTTGTATACAGTTCATTCGTTATTACAAATTAACAAGCTCTGAACCTCCAGAGCTCAACAAGTATCGACAATGCCCTTTAGTCAGAAAGCCATGGGTTTGAATTGCGTTTAGATCGGAAAAATGATCCCAATTTGGTCTGTAATCGGCCAGGCCTGATTATGATGAAGATGATGATGGGCATTGAAATATCTGAACTGCTGATTCCTCGCCTGCCATCGGACAAGATAATAATGAATGGTGAATTGGTTATAAGTCAGTTACCAAAGAGAAAAGATCAAGATTGATGGTTTCATTAAAATAAATCCGACTAAAACAAGGAAAGCAATTGTTGAAAACTTTTAAGAGACATTCAGATGAATTTATCTCTAGGAAGAGAGGCTTTGCTATAATACTACGAACGCCTGCAATATAGGTGACCCGAGACGTAAGATGGACACAATCAAGGCCTCTGGAAGTCCAAACAAAAATTAGCAAGAGCCAGACGAAGGTTACTGCACCACTCTAAAGACCATACGCGGCCAATATCTCCGTGCATTTAATCATATATTCTTCAGAACATTATGCGTGTGTTTTTGTGGCAGGTAGTGGAATTATCATGTACTGCTGATGCTATTGGAATAGATTCTTTTTCCCCCCTCGTAAACAGTACATTCATTTAACCCAGTTATGTTGTTATCATTACTTTATGAAGTCCGAAGATTCCGCAGTTGACTGTGTTGTGTTTTAGAGATATAAGTTTATCATCGCATGTTTTAGATATAAGCCTTTGTTTCCTTTTTATGGATAAAGAATTCCTCATACTTTTTTTTGCAAGATTTTATGCTTAAACAATCAAGGCCTTTTGAATCATAAAACTTTTGCGTTATCATATTAAGATTGAAATAACATAGAACAGACTAAAAATTATTAAGGACATATTAAGAATTAATAGAACAAGGTCCTTTTTTATATTTATTTCACTTGAACATATGATCCCGTTATAACTTCTACCCGGAAAGCACGATTAGAGTTATTGTAAGAAGATAAAAACATGTAGGATAAAAATGCGAAGGAAAGGGCTACGAATAATACACAAGGATTGAAGACCTGGTTAAAAGCTAAGCCTTAACATCTGCTCCAGCCATAACTGAAGAATTAAAAAAAAAAAAAAAAAAAACATATCAGTGAAGCTATAGCAACAATCAGCAGGACAATCTTCACATAATATATAAGAGAAATAAAATAAATAAAGAAATAAATAGGTTTTGCAAATTATGCAAAATGCTCATATTGGAATTATATTTGCAAATAAAATATTTTCAGTTTATCTTGCAGATGATAAGTTATTTAACTCAATGTTATTCAACTTAAAGATTTACAACTTTAAAAGCTGTAAACTTTTATGGTGTGTGCAGCATAATGGACATATAACTGGAGGATATAGAGGCTAAAAGATGATCTTATGTTACAAACATCACACATGATGTCCTTCACTAGAGACTACATCATTATGCATCATCTACACACCATGGCAACTAGTATTTTCTGTTACTTGTGTGTGTTTTCTGACCGATTTTCCTGTATTCGTTGTAAAAAAACAGAATCTTTACTCGTTTTTTTTTTATCATAAAGACTCATCTCTTTATGATGAGAATCGAACTCAAGTTATTTCATATCGAAGGACAATATCTCATGGTTTTTCCAACTATGCTGCAGAGATGCTAGAAAGGAAATATAAATATTTATAAAATATTAAGAGCAAAGTTTTTAAAAAATAGAATTGGACGTGGAATGAAAATCATATATTCTTCGCAGAAAAATTCTTGACAATCCTACATATGGTGGAGGACTGAATTAAATCAATATTCCTTGTAGTACATAATAGTGGGAATGTTCAATACTTATTAAGTACGAAATAACCCTCGCACATATAGGTGGCCAACAAGTCGATCGCGATTTATCTCCATCGCAGCTTTTAAAGTCGGTAGCTCGCGACGAAATTCGTGATTAAAAATCCCATAAGGATAATGATTTGTATGTAACATCATATAGGGTTCAGTTTCAAATATTACATCAAAGAAATAGACTATTTTAACATTTAGATTATTGAGTAATCAAAATATTTGAACATTACTCGAATAAGAAATTATTACATTACGATGCAAGTCTTTTTTTTAAAGCATAGTCATCGGAAAAAGACTTTACCGTGTTGGATCTCCTTCAGCCTGAATTACATCACATTTGCGGTTTGGCATTGATTCCGCATGGTGTTGGATTGCATATACGTCAACAACATACCAGGCGTTCGCAGGACACTCTAATAACTGGCTCAGATTTGATGGAAGAGGACTTTGCTCCCGATCTGTTTTTCACATGTCCAATACATTCTCAATGGGATTCAGATCCGAGCTTTGTGGTGGTCAGGGAAGATGGTGGAAGTCGCTTCATGCCTACTGAAGCATTGCTGAACAATTCTTGCGCAATGGACAGTAGCTTTGTCGTTCATGAAACAATCGTTACCTGCTGGATAAAAAGTCAACATGGCAGGATGGACTTGATCGACAGCATTGCTCAGATATTCCCTTGGATGATATCCGATCTTCCAGCAATATCGGATAAAGCATGTGGTATTTACGTACATCTGCATAAAGGTTTCTTATTTAGTGGCCGGTTTTTGTACATATTTATGCGAATCTGTCTTCTCATATTGAAACAAACGAAATGTCGTTTTTTTTTTTTTTTGCGGAACTATACAGCAAAGATTCTTGAAGATTAGACTTGTCACGATATATCCGGGATATTAGAAGTTTGGCAGATGATACGAAGACACAAACTTCTTATTAATTATATAATTTGAAAAACAGAAGCACTTTTGAACACATGCACTGCCTTACAAGGAAAGAGAGAGAGAGAGAGAGAGAGAGAGAGATAAAAACCTTCCTTAATCTTAAATATTTCTCAATGGTTTTTGATTCAATCAACAGACCAAGGATGTTCAAAATTTTCAGTTATTATAGCATACTCTTGAAAATAATCAAAGCAACAGCAAAACTGAGCCAGAATTATTGTGAAAGGGTAATATTTAATAAAGACATGATTGGGAACTTCTCTATTTTCAATAGAATTCTTCAGGGAGACTTTGTGGTACCATATCAGTGAATAGACACTAAATAACTTGAAAATTTGACAGGAATGACCTACATAAGCAGTCTCTGTTGCTGATGATGATGTTGTGTTGATTGACTCTAATATTCAGCCTTCTCAAAATCACCCTGATTACTTATATAAAAATGCAGCACTGAGTGAGTTGTAAGTCAAAAGTAAAACTGAAGTCATAAAAACAGAATAGAAGGAAATATTACGCTAAACAACCGCACTCTTGAGAAGTAAATGATTTTCATGCCTTGGTTTCTACAGGAACCAAGACACTGAAAATTGATACTCTAACTGACATAGTAAAAAGAAAGTATAGAGCTCTTCAATTTCATGAAGCTTTAACTAGTATTAGGAAATCCAACCTTGTCGCCAGAAATAAAAAAACGTTCCTGTACAAAACCACCAGTCAAGCAATATTTATGCATGGCTTCCATGTGGG
The DNA here is from genome assembly GCF_054136105.1 of Typopeltis vanoorti. Classification (NCBI taxonomy): domain Eukaryota; kingdom Metazoa; phylum Arthropoda; class Arachnida; order Uropygi; family Thelyphonidae; genus Typopeltis; species Typopeltis vanoorti. Next base: position 64,173,136 of record NC_143549.1, on the reverse strand, counting down.
ACCTATATGTAAATATGTCAGCCATATCCCCATATGGCTGACATCTCTAGGATACACACAAAGATCACATTCCTAATACTGTCATCATTAAAGAAAGCCAGCAAAAACCCCATAGAAACAATTGGGAAAAAAAAGTCAACTGAGATGATTGGGACACCAACTTAGATATCCACCTTCACGTACGTTCACTGCTTTTGCTCTCTGCAGGCCAACTAATAGACATAGGGGAAGAAGAAAGCCAAGAAATAATTTCAGCAATATATAGCGAACTTCTTTTTGAAAGTTAGGCTCATCTGACATTTACCAATTGGCAAAAAACAGAGCAACTTGGCTCACTTTCAATTAATAGACTTGATCTCGACCTTCACGGTGAAGATATGTTGTTAAACGCATATTTTTGTATTTATTTCCCTATTCATACATGAATAAACGCAATGATGATGAATACTCTATAATATAAAATGATAAGCTTTTTTTGTAACGTTTTTGTGTCACGTTTTTTATCAAGTTATTTGAAACGTTTTGAAACTCAGAGGCTACTCTGAGTGTCGAGTCTTCAAAATTCGAGCCATCAGAATTCAAGGAGAACCGGCCTCCCAGTCCGAAACTCGGGGGGGGGGAGCCGTAGGCGTCAGGGGGCGGATCCCCCTAGTATATATATAAATTGATAAAAAATAAATAAATAAAACTTAGTCCACCCAAGGTAAAAATGTAGGTTTAAAAATATTTTTTCAGTGGGAGCCACATAAAAAATAATAACAACCATCAGTTAGGAAGTTTTAAATCTGAAAGGAAATCAACTGACAAATATATTTTCTGAAAAAAATTAGATATAATATCTCTTTATATCTTTATTTTTTGATTATAATAACGCTTTTAACAGCTGAAGATGGCATGCATTTCGAAAAAATCCTTTAGAAAATTTTGACTAGGAACACTAAAGACATTATTCAAGTATTGAAGCACCTACATTTCAATAATTTAGTAGCATTAAAATAGGAAATGAATACGCAGAATTTTTACTGTCATGCACTACTCCATAAAATATGGAGTAGTGCATGACAGTTGCATTCTTATAAAAAGTATGAGGATAGCTTGGAAGCAGGAAAAGAAATATTGAAGACTGGAGAAGGAATGATTAATAACCTAAGATAAGCAGCTGTACTCTGTTAATAGCTGGTACTGAAACGAAACTAAATATCTTTGCTTGAAATATTTTAGGGTCTCTTCATTAAGTTCTTCCAAAAATGAGATGTAGATTTGAAATAAAACAATATACCCAGAAGGACTATCTAATTTGGCAATGTCTAAAATGTCGGCGTTATGTGATTTGTATAACTATGTATAGACAAAATAAAAATAATAAATTTACTTTAAAAAGAAACAAAACAAAACATGAAACAATGAATGAGATGAAGAAAATAAGATGTCAGTGAATATACAAAATGACGTTTCACAGTGAGTTTTGAATTTCGTGGTACTTACCCACAGTTGGGATTAGTCACATATAGTTAATATTTTTATATTTTTTCTTGTTATCTTTCATTTTTCCAGAAAAGGACTGCGCATGTGTGGTTAATATCCCCCCCGGGGTGCTCCAGTTTTATGCTCGCAAACATAAACCCGACTTTAAACACACACATTAAAGTTCTTGTACATAGAGATATAATATTATTTCCGATAATTTGCTCAGATATTCGGAGTTCATGCTGTTGCTAGCACCATAAATGAACTTATATGTACTGGTGGAAAGCAGATAATAATAAAAATAATTATATTATAATTTATAATACTTACCTTTGAGATATACCAAATGTAATGTGACGTTTCTCAGTGAGTCTCATCATCACGAAGAAAATGTTTGTGTTACTTTCGTAACAACCACACACACACACACACACACAACATGTAGTATCTTTAGATTTCCCTCTAAAAATAAAACTATTTTTTTTTACTGTTCTGTCACTACATGCACAAGTAGTACATTTTAGAATATTTTGTACACTAGTGCCCACTGCTCTTTGTTATAAACACACATATATTCGAATAATTTTAACAAAATGAAACAAAAATTATGTAAATAAAGCTTTTAACTCCACCAAAAGAAAATAAGTTTGGTACTACATACAGTATACACAGTTACGTTTCTGTCACTAGTTTAATAAAGCGGAAAAAAAAATAAAATAAGCAGGTTATATAGTTATTTAGATACAGAAGTGCGTTACATATTATAAACTAAAGTAGCCAGCATGAAATTTATTTAAATCGTATTTAAATTGAAATAAACCACTAGGCTCTTTATGAAAAAGAAAAAAAAAAGCTATTTCTTATTGTTTATCAAAAGAGAACCGATCAGAGGGAAAATCATTTTGTATAATTCCAGTACATATCTCTATATAACGTAAAATAGCTTTGTTTGCCGACTAAGACAAGTGTGGAAACAACGATTATGTGTTTTCATGGGAACGAAAAAATTCGGCTTGGGTGTATTATGTGTCGATGTATGCAGTTCCTTCCACTCTTTGGACGTTTAGTGATTGTCTCTAGCGTACTAAGTCAATTTCAAATTATTTTCTTGTGTAAATTATATCATCAAGAATAAAACCGACAGAAAAAAAAAATAATAATAACAAAACACTCGTTTCGAAACACTCTTTCCTCCCCCCACCATTTTTTTTCTTTCTTTAATGACGCGGCTGCGTATTAGCGACGTCGCTTTTCTTTCATTTTAATTAAACCTTACAAAAAATTCAATACAATTAAATTGAAAATGTCCATTTCTTCTTTTTCTTCGCTAATTTGCTAAAAATAGTTGCCAAGTTAGAAGTTGTTTCAGCATTTGGGGGGGGGAGTCTGTTTTTGTAGCTTATGCATGCCTACTTAAAGATTATGTAGTGTTGAACTTGCCTAGTTCTAAATATATAAGTACATAAAAGTGTTACTGATAAACCCTGAAGAATGAGGCTCATGACTATCCGCTGATATACTGACATGTGAATTGATATCCGCTTGAACAGTTTCTTTCTCCTATATACCACACACAATACGGGTACACTGCTGCGATAAATTATTTTTCTACGGATGTTTTCATAAAAAAACGAAGCGTTTTTTAGAAAACAAAAAAAACCCATTTACTAATACAACGATATTAAAATAACTAACAATAAATGATACATCTATTATTAAATAAAAACAGTAAAATAGATAGAGCACGTGGGCGCGCGCGCGCACACACACATAGATACAATAAGTAATCTATGCTTGTTAAAAACGAAAAAAAAAAAACATTCTCTTCAGCCGTGACACGAGCCTCGTGTCTGAGCTGATGAAATGATAAGGTGAACGTGTGACCTGATATGAAACTGATCCGGGGCTTTCTAAAGGTTAAATGCGGAGGCAGATGAAGAGATTATCGTTGTTAAGATGTCGTTTCGGAATATTTTATACAAAAATTGCCTAAGATATGAAATAAAAATAAAATTAAGACTTCAACTGTCAGAATAACGGAATTAACCTGAGTCGGCCTCAGTGGAGTAGTGGATAAAAGGGTTTACCATAACTTAGTTGTAACTGCCTTTAAATGTTAATTATGAATGCAACCAGAGCCAGTCAGGTACTGCTCTATTAGTTTATTTGTTTTATTCTTTCTTTCTTTTCATGTGAAAAGAAAGAAAAAAAAATGCTGGGGTAAACTTTTCATGTGAAAAGCTTACCACAGCAAGTAAATGTCACTATTAGTAACCATGTTTTAAAGGATTCGACAAAACTGAGGGAATCTCCACAGGTATACAGATTTACGTAATTTAACCTTGCCGCTCGAATTCCGTTTCAAATCGGGATTCAAGTATCATCTGATTTGCTTGGAAATTCAGTCCCGTCCCATTTCTCTGTATGAGTGTCTTCATGCCACTTTTGTCAAATTTATTTAACGTTTTAGGGGGGGGGGTGAAATAAGAATTACATCTTCATTTCTGTTGTTTCGTGAAAATACGAAAATCAATCCCAGCAGCCACGCCGTGCAACCGATAATTAAAAGGATCATAAAAATGTATCATATAAAAGAACTCGACTCTAAATTTTATTTTTGCTTATGTAACCATCTTGTTCGCCTAGAAGCAGAGCAAATTCTGTATATATATCATCTAAATACCTGATTGCATAACACTAACCAAAACTTCGAAAAGAAATTTGCTGAAGAGTTTTAGATTTCAGAGAAAGTAAACATTGGGGGATTTGGGAAAGTGAATATGTTTTTGTCAAAATTCAATGAAGACGCAACAATAAACCTTCAAGAGTAGGAAGTATGTTGGATCATGTTTTACATCTTAGAGAACAAATATGGTATGTGTAGACGGCGAATTTTCGTGATGCAATAAATAAATTTCAGGACAAAAAAAAAAAAAAAAAAAAAAAAAAATCAAGTGATAAAGTCGGTATCTCACGTATACAAGTGGACTTTACCCATGACCAGCCGTACATGGGTAAAGGTCCTTGCATATCAACAATGGGGAACCACCTGTTGATGTCTCCGTTAAGTGCCCAAATGGAATTTCCTCTTAATTAAAATCTTAATTAAAACCTACACTATCATATACATTTTACTATGAAAAGTCAAATCACTTAAATGGGCTAATTTTAAAGTGGCAAGCAATGCAGCTGAGGCTATGAGACCATTAGTGCATTATATCTGTAAATTGGTGTCTACCACTGGCTAGTCTGGCTGTTTTTTCGAAATGAGAAACTTGAGTTTCAATGGGAGAAATTCTACTACATCCTTATAAGACCGGATAGTTCATCTTCATTAGAAAAGCCCTCATAAACGTTCTTTGCGTCGTAGACTGTAAGCGCTATCATTACCGAATGTAGTTATTGCTACGAGTTTCCCTCCTAAGGGAAGAAAACCTATAGAAGCACAGTTCGACTGGATAGTATAAGTAACTTTCTTTTACTATCTGATTTTTACTTAGAGACATCTGTTTAAAACAAGACAAAGAGATAACTTTGAGAATATGCATTCTAAGCACTTTAAAAGTCACGCTTAGCGCGCCATAAAATACTACTAAAATAAAAGTGAAGTCACATATAAATATCGAATGATAATAATATTCAAAGATTAGGACGAATAAAACTTTATATGGAGAATACTGGTTCATCTGAAGCTCAATTAGCAAGATTTCTTCTTGCAAATCAGACAAATCCGCTAGTGTAAACACACACACACACACACACACACACACACACACACACACACACACACACCGTTTAGAGAAATATATACGTAATTGTAGCTTTACTGCACGGGTACTAACTCTAAACCTTAGAGGGCTACTCTATAGCGACTCTATATACACTGCTTAGAAAGAAGTTAACGTACATCTCCTGGGCAAGGCGCATCGGTCTATTTAACAAGTCGTGTTTGTAGCCGATATAAATTGGAGGAATATGATGCTCCTAAGTCATTGCAACTGTGTCCTGGTGAAATGCAAGAAGAGAACTGACGGAGTTTGAAAGAGACATTGTGATAGGATGTCATGTTACAGGCCTATCTGTTCGGCAAATTATTGCCAAATTGGGCCATCCAAGGCCAATAAGCAGTGATAACATACTCAGATGGGAGCACACGAAATCAACTGTAAGTGTTAACCGCAGTGGACGACTCACCGAACATGACCATAGCATGCTACGAACGATAATATATAACTGGGCATCGAGTGGAACACGAATCTGCACAAAAACATCCAGAACTGAGGCTCACAACACGGGTTTCCATGGTAGGACCGCAATATGCAAACCCCACATTACCCGAACCAGCATGCAGCGTTGCCTTCAGTGATGCAAAGATCGTTTATAGTGGAACGTGGAAGCTTGGCAAGCTGTGTTATGGAGTGACGAAACACGCTACACCCTCTACCTAGCAGATCGACTGGTGTGGCGGATGCCTGGTGAACGTCTCTTACCAGAGTGCGTAATCCCAACTATAAAATTCGCCTATTTTTTCCTAGTTTAGTCTCGGAAGTCTGTGGTTTCACGAACATTAATCTCCGAGAGGTTTCTGAACATTCTACAATGCAATGCTTCCTAATTTGTGGCGTTTGTAAGAACAGACCATGTCTCTTTCAGCAAGACAATGCAGGTTGTCATAAAGCTGCTGCTGTAACTTTCCAGGCAGTGTACAAGTAGAATATTCGTTCTACTACAGGGGTCGGCAAACTTTTTAGACCATTGGCCCCTTCATGGAATCCTTGATCGCTCATCGATCCCATCATGTTAAATAAATGAAGAAATGTTATCAATAATAAATTTCTCAATTTAAAAATAACAATTCCTTCACTCTTTTACTTTATTACTGCTTCTCGATAAGAAATATTTAAAGAAATTTAAAGAAAATACTTAAGGAAATTTATAAAGAACATTAAAAAATTAAACCCCCTTTTGAATCCTAAACATCTACCGACCACTTGGATAGCCACATCGACCCCTGATCTAGTAAGGAGACTAGTCATAAAGATATTTCGTGTCAAAATTTATTTGCTTAGGCTTTTGTAAAGGATATAATAAACAAGAATACTGTGTAATTTCTTGTCTAGTATAACATACTTTGGGAACAAATGGAAAAGATTTTAACTCTGATTCTTATCCATAGTATTTAATAATATGCTGAAACTATTTCAGTAGTTCTATGTGAAAAAGAAAAAAAAAATCTGTGCATTGATTCAATCTTATAGATTTCTTCTTGACTCGAGTTCTATGATGTTTTAATAATGGTCGGCTTTAGGCTGCAATAAAACATTTGATAAAGTTTTGGAAGATTTTGATGAAGAAAAGAAAAAAACAAATCTATATAAATATTTCTTGTAAAATCAAAATCATTAAATTAAATATAGTATTTAATTTTATGATCCCAATTTGGCTCCGAATTTGCTACGGCGAGGACTGGTCCTTGTACTTGTCTCATTTGAATCCATGTCTACTTCAAATGAAGAAGCAGTGTATCTAGGGATTTTTTTTTTTGAATTAATATTTTATTGGTTTAATTTCATTCTCTGAGCAAATAATATAATTTTTGGAACTTTTATGGAGACATAGGATACACCGGGGCGTAGGGCTTGACCACCTTATCCTGTGAACGGTTTGAGATCCGATGATTAATAAACCCTCGACACCGCAAGGTAAAAGAAGGTAAAAGGAAGATGAGGGAGAGATGGAGACACTGTAAAACAGTCCAGACTATGATTTTGTAATAAACGCCCCCCCCCCCGCCTAAGCTCAAGGCTTCCACTCAGAGCTTTTACATTATCGCGAAAACTTAATATTAAGTGTGGTAATTAATATTAAATACAACGCCAGAACTATACGTGGAGCTGGTGCTGCATTCTGTCAATTAATTAATCGCAAAATTTTATTTCGAGTATATATATATATAAAATAAATATAGAGAACTATTGCCGATTACATTCTACAGTATAATAAATACACTGCGTATATAATTGTGTTGATTTCGTTAGCTTCTAAAAGTTAATTCATGGTAGTCGTTTACTATCTGTTTTAATTCAACAGATGTGGAAAATCCAACATATGTTTTCATCGTTTGATGAGACACGCTATCAGTAACTAGGATAGCAGAATTTTGTTTGTTATTCTTACAACGGTTGAATGTATCGAAGCGTAGAGAGAGAGGAAAATAAAAATTCAAATTACCGCTTTTCTACGAAAGCTTTTCATTTATCTCTAGTTCCCTGACTTTGTCTACTTCCGGAAATCTTGTTGCTAATGTGAATGCAACTTCCGTTAATGCGCAGAAATTGTAGTGACGTCTACACGTTATCAAAACTCAAGGCTAAACTCTACCTGTGGAATTTCTGCTATAAATACGAGAGTTAAAGAGTGTTGCGGGTTTCTTCTATCGCGGTGACAGATGGCGCTATTAAAGAAATGAAATGATACCCGATAGAAGAGAAATAGTACAAAATTTTAATACAAGCAGCTATTGGAAAATTTATGACTGTTTGCGGGTTCGATTTAATTATAATGGTATTTTGTGATGCATACATCCGTCATAACGTGCTGGGTCTAGGAAAGTAAGTTAATTAATGGGAAAAAACGGACATTAAAATATCCTAAATCAAACAAGAAGGGAGAGCTACTTATGTGTTTATTATTCCCTGGACTATGTGAAGTAGGTAAGCGACTTCAGTGACTCCATTCATTAATTTTCTGTATTCTAGTATGCTAATTAACTTTTATCGATTTACCGGCACTTCTCAACTCTTTATTTAAATATTTCCCACCCTCTTTTTAGTCGACTATCTGTCGACTAAAAAGGGGTGGGAAATCCAAATGTATTAATACAGATGGATATATAGGTATTAATTAATACCTCCACATCCATCAAATGTATTAATACAGACTATCTTCATAAGACTTAATAAGTTAGACTACCATGAATGTAACAGTCAGATTTGTAGATGGAAAAAAAAAAAAAAAACTAATCTAAAACAAATGTATAGTTGTTGAAGTTGAGATAATTTATATCAGAGACAGAATGTTTAATTGATTTTCTTTTTCAATAAATAATATGGGGTGTTTGAAAAATAAGAAGCCTAAAATGCAAATAGGAAAGTAAGTACAGCTGTTGCTTGCTTGTCATTCTGCTTGGTGTATACTTAGATTACTCTTTCAGTGACGTGCTTGTGCAATTATTTTTCATTTATTATTTTAGAAAAACAATGTGGCATATTTTTATGAGATTGCACTCATGGAAGGTTGTATACTTAACATAGTACTGTGAATGAATTAAGGGTTAGATAATCCTAAAACCATACTTTGCAAAACAAGTTGTCGATTGGCAAAAACGTTGATGTATAGCAGAGATTCCCAAAGTGGAGAGTTGTTTTTTTTTTTTTTGCGGGGGGGGGGAGAAGAGTTAATATAAAATTTTTAACCACGTATGCTTAGATGTTTTTAAGTTTGGTTCAGGTAGTTTTGATGACATCGGATACTGTCATAGAGACTTGGCGACTGTAGAAAGTAAAGGATATGCGTTCTTATAAATACTTCGAGAATGTATTTTTGAAATTTACATTCGCTGATAATATAACATATGAGATTGACTTTTTTGCAATAATACTTTACATCTGAAAGTTTATATTTACGTTATATTATATAAAGTTTATAAATTGTAAATTAATGTTCATGTCTGGTCTGTTTATATGTAACTGCTTTGGAAAAACAGCGTGAAATGGATAAAAATATTTTTAGGGAGGGGGAAGGTTAATCTCTGATGCATAGGGTTCTCCAGGCCAAAATATTTTAGCGCAGTTCTTATCTATGCACAACAAATAACATAAAAATAAATACATTTTATAAACATGACAAACATTAAACCTAACAACTGTCAAAGAAATATTTCATTTCAAAAGCAATGTATTTAAAACTGCGTACCCCTTCATCACTCGAGTATTTTCAGCATCAGCTGTGATTTCAATATGTAAGATTTCTTTGGATTCCTAATAGTGAAGTCATTGAAACGAACTGGCTGTAGCAGGGGCAAGATAAGTCTGAAGTGACATTAGTTTAATGTGGCTGAGCATATACATGAACCTAAATAAATGGTGAGCTAAGAATAGTGACCCGGCTGGTTTGTCGTTAAAAGCAGAAGTCATGACTTATGATTCTGGATGAAAGAATGGTGTAGTATTCCAATGACAAGTATGACGTAACAAAAAACATACCTTGGGCAGAGTATAGTCTCACCTTTGCTTTCTCATAGCCAGACAGTGAGGAAGATCATTGCTTCTGGCCCATGCGATACTATCTGCAGTCGACGGCTTGGAAGCATAACACAGCTAAAGACACTCACTGATAAACGTAGTAACTTGATTTTTGCAAACAAACAAAATATCCTTCAAATTATCATTGCATACACATCTCCAGAAAGTTTGGGATTCATCGAAGAAGGGCTCTTAAAGGTGATGAAAATGCCTTGTACTTCGAAATCATTCGTCGAAGACTCACTTGAGATACCTAATCCACGCCGTAGAATGCAGGGCTGAACTGGGGTCAATTTGGCGGTTCTCCTGATTTAAGTTAATTAGGTTCCGAGCAATGTATATTAAATAATATTAAAATTGTATTACATTTTGGAAGAGGCCAACTAGGGCATATCTTCGAAATGTGAACTCAAAACATTAAGAAATCTAAGATACAGAATATAGCACAATATTCTAACACTAGCTCGCTTCTGCTAGAATTCTTTGCGTTTACAGTTCAAGCCTACGCGATACTACTAGCATATTTGTAATAAAATTTTTCGCATGCGCGGAGTCGCTTATTTTCATGACCTCGTGCTGGGTTTTTCGTCTGGTATATGACTTGGAATGGCTTCAAGCAAAAATATCAATATTTACTTTTAGGGTCTGTAAATATATTAAGCTGAACCTGTATATTTTAATATTTCAGGGTAATATTATGTAGTCGATTCTCAGTTTAGGAAACAAAACACAGTTATAACAAATCCTATTAAACTGCCTTGTGGAAAAATGCTGCTCTAAAAGAAACTATTATTCAATACGGATTTGCTGTATTGACTCGCGTGTATATCAATGTCTTCGAAACTATTTTAATGAAAGTTTTAGAAGCACGGTTCTGAGTGTAAGAACATTTGATCCACAGTAGGTAGAATTTCTGTGCAATCTAATTCTTTAGATGCCGACGAGCTGTCATTTTTGTGCCGAGAAATGCTGACGTTTAAGCAGAGGAAATCCAATCGCTCTCTCTAGAGACCTGCTCGTTATTGAAGTTAGCCTAAAGAGGGAGGTTAGAAATAAGAATCAAGTTTTATTAGCATCGAAATGGGCATGAGATGTTCCCTGTAATGCTTAAGTTTGACTCTACTGGTTCGCTTTCAGAAAACAATAGCGTCACCGAAGTTGCACAACTGTGACTTACACTGGCAGTAAACTATACTGTATTTGTCCACGCAGGCAGTACGGCAGCTATTGATTTTATAAGCGTCTCCGTAACACAGCTGCAAGGGCGACTCGTTTGTCATTTAACATTTGGTTCGAATTACCTAGACAATATAAGCCTATTTTTATCAGATTTAAAGGAGGAGTGAGCCATGTAAAAAAAAAAAAAAAAAAAAAAAGTGGTCAGAGGCGCGATAAAACCAACCAGTCGATTTCTTGGTGGGAGGGAATTATTTCTTGATATTAATAAAGAAATATTCCTAATATCTGTTAATGCTCATTACAAGAAAATCTCAGTTGGAACTGGAGGTAAAATTTAAAAATTCCACACCGCACTTTTCCAGAAGTAATCTAAAGTGTTGTTGAGTACGCAGTGACATAAATTCCTAGCTGTAAAGCATGTTCAGTAAATGTTTCTATTTTTGAATGCCATAACTGAACAAATTGGAATTCTTTTAGAATTACTCGATATAATTTATACTTTTTAACTCGTATAATTATTGCTGTTCATATATCTTCATTTATGACGCTCTAGTCATAAAATATATTATGTTTACTACTCATTACGAGAATTATTGTGAAAATTATATAGAAGCATGATGGAAATATTCCTTTGTGAGGGGGCGCCACCGTATAAAGTTTGGAAACATTACAGGAAAACAAGTATCGCACAAGTACAGTATGAACTCCTATGAAAAGAACCGCTCTGTGTGTGCAGATAACGTTAAATAGGCCGCACGTGGAACTTCCTGATGCAAAAGGAAAAAACAGAAATACCAATATTGTGCTCGTTATAGTAGTGTCAAAATAAGAACTATTTAAACTAATAGTTTTTTTTCTTTGATTTAAAATCAATTAAAGCAATCCATTCTCGCTTTAGATTACTTCATACTTGATTATTGGCTTTGCTTGCCTTCCTCGAATGTGCTACTATAGTTTAAACTGTTGAATATAAACATCTTCAACAATGAATTAAATTACGCTGCTTTCTTTTATTTAAATGTAAATGTTTTCCTTAATGCTTGCCTTGTTGCATTCACTTTGACACTGTCCTGTGATAGGTGAAATGTGCGTGGAAAAGTAGATTTTCTTTTTAATTACTCTGTGTACTATCTGCTGTCTAATTTCACATATTGAACATAATTTAGATGTTCCTTACTCTACAGAAGTAACCATTTGTGAATACAAAAAAGAAATAGGAAATAAATACTGATCTATCATTGTATGTAATGAAGGTCTCTCGATTTGGTAAACGATTGTTTACTGAATCGAGAGACCTTCACGAGTCTGACTTTCATATTTAATGGCAACAACAGATAAAAGCGCGCACTATAATCTGCTGGTAATCATGTTCGGAAAGATATAGTCATTAAATTATTTCTTAAAGAGGTATGCTTCGATTGATACCGTTTTAGTGCGACATCACTCTTCATGCACGCCAATGGGTGATAATCAGAAGAAGAAAAAAATCCCTTGATTTAAAGCAACGAAATACTTTTTTTGTTTTTTTAATATATACATATACATTAAACTTAAACTTTCCAAGAAGGTTTGAGAGAGGACAGGTTATTAATCTGTGCTAGATTTCAAAGTTAATTATAATGCAAACTAAAATCTCTTGGGGGTCAAGATTAAGATTTTTCTGCTGATGAAATAAACTACACAAGAGGTATCCAGAATGACAAGTTTGATGCCATTAGAACTGCATTCTTTAAAAAAAAAAAAAAATCAAAATCATGAAGTTAACAGTTTTGATCTTTAAATAATGACGAGGATGGTCTCCGCATAAAAGAAGACAATGACAGAAGGTAGAATAGACAGCATGCTGGTTTAACTAGCGAAGGAGTTTTGATTAGCATATGTTATTGAGGATTAAAAAAAAAGTTTGAAATTGTGATATAATGGGCCACGTCAATTTGTCTGTCTGTAAACTGCGTGTGGTGTTCTGGATGGCTTGCCTGTTTTGAAGGATGAAAAACCCGAGTTTGGGGGGGGGGGAGTAAAACGCTGCTACGTCAGCATGAGACCGGCTAAACTATTTAGTAGTGTATTAGAAAGCAGTAATAATAATTCTTCGCATCCTAGACGGAATGTGAACTTGGGGATTTCCAACCGAATGTCATCGTCGAAAACAAAAGGGGGAAAGAATTGACGTAATTACAGTACAAAATGGCTTTCTCGTATTCTTACGAATATGCTGATTTTTCTGCCCAATCTTATAACAGAAATTTTCAAGAGCGTGAGGAAGAATAAAGCCTTTGTAACACTCCCCTCTTTGTTATTACATATCAATCCGATGACTCGTTGGTTTTTGATGTTATGCGTAATAACTGGAATACTCAGCAAAACTTCGTGTTTTCAACTTCTTAAATCGGGAATCCCCAATAATATTTTAAGGCTAAAGTGAAAATTAACAATACGTTGCTCGCTAATTATTGTGGAGTGTTACAAAGACTTGTGAAATAAACCAGCCTCATTACAACCACAAAACTGCCATTTATGCGAATTGCAGAAATACTTGCCGATGCATAAACGATTTTTTTTAAAAAAAATAATAAAATATTTCTTTAGTCATCTTAATTAATAGCTTTATACCGTCTTTACATTGCTGAAATTTTGCAATTATACAAACAAAAAAAAAAAAAAAAAAAACGTTAAATCATCCAAAATAATGGCGCTGTGAAGTACAAATCAACGGATAGTAATTCATTTCAAACTAAGTTTAACTTCAGCTGCACAGTACAACTAATGAGAGAATTCGTCACCTGTGTAGCACTCCGGAATAAGATTGCTGATTATCGAAAGAATTATCGGTAAGCTATAATTTCATATTTGACTATGGTAACGAAACATTGAAGGTTTTAAATCCAATAAGTGCGATAGCATTATTGTCATATACACTTATATGAGATCATTCATTTAGTGATACTTAATTTTCCGTTCAAGTCGTCAATTTTACATTTATGAGTCAATAAGATACGACGACATGAATCTAAGTTCGATATTCACCGTTACTCTGATCGTCTGCTAATCTACTCTCGTCCATAGTAATCATCATGTTTCAAGTCCTTAACTTTTCTTGGTTATTTTTGTCATCAGGGGAGGAAATAAAAACGTAACGAGAAATGTGAACTTAATATTTAGTTCACTAAAGCCGTTGGCAAGAAAAAGGAGAGAGAGAAGGGCGGGGGGGGATCGTTGGTAACGAGAGTAGACGCTATAGTATGGGGAGTGATGATATTGAAGGACTACTGGAAGTTCTACAATGAAAACTGCTATATGCAACACTAGACTCTGATACGGTATCATTCTAGTCACCCATATATAGGGTCTAGCTTATGCGGGTATATACAGTAATTCCTCGATTAATGCACCCCCAATTAGTGCGTCGTTTTTTTTCGATACCCAAATTCGATAAGTGCGCCTATATACATCTTAAAAATAAATGTTACAGATTTTAAAAATTTTCTATCTATACATTTTTATGGCTAACTTTTAAAAAATCCCTCACCAGAATGAAATAATTAGTTACCGATTTAAAACATTTTACAAAGTTATTTTTAATGGCATACTCACTACTTCCATGTATACTATGTTCCAAATTTTTACCGCCAAAATTTATGTCGTCTGCTATAGTATGTCCACAGATTCGAGACCATTCGACACTTCTGCGCATGTCGCAAAAAGAAGATCCATTCCGATAATAGGGTAATCAATCCGTCTTCTGGGATGAGTTGTTTATTATTACACGTCTGAAAATTAACTTCTCTCTTTATGATCATTGTAGTTTTTAAAGTGGTAACTATTTTGCTTGTATAATAGTTGGGAAATTTGATCTATAAAGCACGTGATTTCGCGTGCTGACGTCCAATTCGTACGTCCTTCATTTCTTTCTCCCCTTCAATGATAACGTCCAAGAGTTAATTAAATCTCATTCTGAAGAATTGAGTGATTCCGACCTGCTAAATTTAGATGCACAGCGGGAAGATCCCGAAGAATATGAAGAAAATTTAACCACTGATCGTCAGTCAAAAGAGATTTCACAGAAACAATTTGAAAATATTTTTCGTACAATAGAAGTTTTTAAGCAGCAATGCTTGAGGCTGACCCTGATGAAGAGAGAAGCAGTAAAATTTGCGGAAGAGTAGAAGAGGCAATAGGGTCATAGCGTCGGTTGTATGAAAAAAAGAAACAAAATACCCGGCAAACTACGTTAGCTAAGAAATAGACTAATAATAGACTCTATTTGTTAAGAAATAGACTAATAAATTTATATTCTGAATATTTTTTTTTGTCTTTCAGCTTCATGGTTTTCCTTTAACTAGACCCTGAGACATACCCTAATTCTTTTATAAAAAAAGAAATCTGAGGAACGAATTATACATTTTTCCATAAGTTATTATATACGATTAGTGCGTTTTCGATTAATGCGCCTGTTTTAAAGAACGCATTAAGCGCACTAATCGAGGGATTGCTGTATATATATATATATATATATATATATATATACACACACACATACACACATCTGACCCACAAACGAAGAGTCGCAAGACGTATATAGCTCCTCATGGTGGAGTGTGGGTAAAGCCAAACCCAGTATAGATACAGTATGCATCGAAAAAATGCTCATAACCTTTCACCCCAAAATGTTATGCATTTGGGGGTGAAAAGATTACCAGCTGTATATCACATTGGTGGAACTGTACTCCACGAAATTGAAGAAGCAGAGACATGGGAGTTAAATTTTAGGGGGCACATAGCCAAAGTGGCTAAGGCAGCTCATCAAATTACTTGGTTACTGAAGAATACTTTGACAAGCAGAGTCAAACAAGTTATTATTCCTCTTTATCGAGCCTTGGTAAGACCCTATCTTGCCTACTGCGCTCAGATCTGGGCGCCAGGGTATCTTGGCGATGAGGTGGAGAGGATAAAGAGGTGACTGACCAGGATGGTAGTAGGTCTATGGAATGAACTTTACAAGAACAGGCTGAAGATTTGTGGCTTACAGAAACTAGTTGAAGGTTGAAAAGGGGTGATATGATTGAAACATTCAAATTACTAAGGGGTTTTTACGATTAATTCAGAGGAAATTTTTCAGAACAGATCTGGTGGCGGGAGAACTAGGGATCATCCATGGAAACTGAGTAAGAGTGCAGTTAGCAAGGTTGTTAGCACCATTCTTTTTTTTTTTCTTGGAGAGTAGTGAATGAGTGGAATAGGTTACCAGAGTCTGCTGTGCTTGCCATGACTGTGAATGAGTTCAAAGCAAAGTATGAGGGATACTGCGCAAAAGTTGGATAGTTCTTGACATGATGTGTAGGACCTCCCTTGATGGATCTAAGGACTCTTTGGAGTTGCCCATAATAATAATAAAAACGTGTACATTATTATAAAAATGAATTTTGATCCGCTACTTCTTTGAATTCGGATGTTATGGTAAATTACAAATGCATAAGCATTCTGTAATACTCCCCCCCCCTCCTCCATGAAAAGCAGCTGAGAACTATAGCACTGTATCTGATGGCGGTGCCCTTGTCTAGATAGCTCCGTTGTGGATATACAGCGTTACCATTATCTCAACTGCTAGAATGTAGCTTTTTTTAATGTAACTCATGTGATGGGGTTGAAGACTAAGATTTCTTGTGATTTTTTTAAAATATAAAATTCTTGTATTAATCATAATTAACTACAAACCACGGAACTGCACAACTCAAGTTTGACAAACATGAACTAGACAGTCTATGACAAATGGTTCCGGGAAGAGCGATAGATCATTCTATCTACTCGTACGTGTAGGATGTACAAATAATTACACACAAGAAATCAGAACGAAAAATGTATTGAGTTTTTAATTAAAAATAGATGTTTTATTTTGGTCATTTAAGTTATAATAGAAATTCAAAAATTTAAGTGAATCCTGTTTAAGAAAGAGTAAATTATATTAAATCATATATTAAAAACCCAAGAAATGTTCCGATAAGGGGAAGGAATTCTGTCAATTACTTCCTAAAATTCTGAAAGTAATATATGGATCAGACCTTACTCCACCAGATTTTGCAAACAGCCAGAGAGCACAGAGTTTTGGAGGAGTTTCCCCTCCCTTAAACTCGGGTTTTTCATCCTGCTAAGCAGGCAAACAATCAGAAGAACACACGATTAAGCACGCTGGCCTCATTAGTTGATTAGACAGAAATAGTTCTTAAAATCTTCATCCTATTAAATGATTGAAGTTTCCTGAAAGTAAGATTACTTCTCACCATTTTAAAAAATGAACGTGTACGTTTCTAGATCGGTACCCGTCGAATATAAACCAATGTAGGATCTAACAAAAGCACTCGTCCGAAATAAAATTCAGTAAACAAAACAGTAGCGGAGGCGAAGTGAAGCTGACAGGTGGAGTCGAGTGCCAGCAGCACTGGCAATACCACAACATTTCTCCTCGACAGGTTTTGTACATGAAAACAAGTATTTCATCAACTATCTCTCCGTAGGTTACGTTTTCCGTGCCATATCTCCCGCCCTTTGACTACAAATAAACCAAAGGCTAAGCAGATATTTTTCATAACATAGAATGACAATGCAAATATAGACTGCTTAAAATTAATGTGTTAACAACAGATGTATTTTAATTGATGCCTTCAGAGTTTTACAACGTATTGAATGCGCTAAGCATGATAAACAAAAATGGATAATGATAATTAACATTTTTACAGATTAATTAATGCATGGGCATTTTTTACAGATCTATCAGTGCAGCATGGAGGTCTTAAGGCAGAAGGAACTTACATTCTATTGACAAATGCCTATTGCAAAATATGGTGATGCATTTAATTTTTTAAGAGGATATGAACATTAGATGGATTTAAATTAATTATATTTATTGATTTACACTACTATACCAATTTTAAGAGCTCCCATGTGCTTCCGTGACGTACTCGCAATGACGACATAGCGTTCTTTTGTGAAAACAGGTGCTCACACTGGAAATAATCTTCGGAAATGTATTTCATCCCACAAAACTGGCAAATCAGCCCCAGGACACATTCAGTTAACAGACATATTGGCTTCATAATTTTAGTTCTTAGGTCGTAATTCCAATTAAATCGCATCACGAGGGATTTTTTATTTTTTGGAGAAAACGGATTCGAATTCCTTCTGGGAACTAATTACGGACTTATAAGTTCAAGGGCAAGCGAGTTAGTCTACTAGCGGAGAATTCATGGTTTTATTCTCGAAAACGACAGACAAGACACAATTGACAGACTGATCTCATAACTGATTCTGTACTGATCTCAACTTTATTTGCTTCGTCTGGCATCACACCAATCCTCCATCGCCGTTAAATTTTCGAAATAATAAATTTTCATGTTTAGAATTTTTTTTTCCAAGAACATTAGTTACCCAGTCAATTAGTTCTCCTCCAATTATCCCTAATTAGTAAGCCTGATTTTATAAAAAGAAATGTTTGAACTCTAACTATTGTTCGACCACAGATGCTAGAACTGTGGCTGGCACGGTGCCAAGAAGAGTCGATTTATGTAGAAAGGGAGAAAGGAATAAAGCGATAAACGAATTCGTCACCAGCAGGCGAAATTACGTACTTTAAAATTTCCCAACTGTTGCACACTTGAAATCAAGTGGTAACCATGTTGCACAACATGGTTACCACTTGAAAAACTAGAATTTTCATAAAAGAAAAGTTAATATTTCGACGTATAATAATAAACGCTCATCATTGATTACCCTATTATCAAAATGGATTCGCCTCCTTCTGCAAGTGCGCAAAAGTGTCGAGGAGTCGTATCTGTAGTCTTGATTTTTTAAATAGGATATATAAATGTTTGTTGTATGCCATTTGCTTTAATCACTAACGAATAATCCCAATACATTGTATACGCACTGCCAAAACGAGTTAAAATGTGCTTTATACTCGGTGATTTAATGGCCTTGGATACTGCGAAACTATATTGTATGATGATATTTAAACTATAAAATCAAATACTATTAGGTGTAGTTGTATTTGTCTTATCGGCACGTGGATAGACATATCTGGGACAGCAACACTTTAGAGATCATTGACATTGATTCTTGGCAATTTCAGGAAGTGTTATGAAACCATCGCGGAAGTGAAAACACCACCACTGTGAATAAGACAGATAAAAAAAGAAATCTCTCACCTACAGAGTAGATATTTCAGTTGAACAGATGGGTCTACTTAAAGTTACACCGATATTATCAACAATCGGAATGGTCACTTTGGAAACAACGAATTATCAGCGACTGGAAATATACTCTGGTTTTTAGATGCTCTCTCTTGACTACTATAGAAGCGCGATATTTGAGTAGTTGCTACCATCCGTACTGTTTACCCGACGCTGGTACAAGTCAAGGTCCGCGAGCATTTCGCAAGGCCAAGGACTCGCGCGCGCGCCAAGGTCAGCAGCTTTGGTTTGACAGAAGTAAGACCTTAAAGGTCTTGAGAAAAGTGGCCACTTCATCCATTTGGTGTTGACAGTGTTATGTTGCTAATGTCTGCCCCTTTTTTTTTTAATAATCAGCGGGGAGAAACTGAGAAATATTTGTCAGATTTTTTGGAGATTCGAGAATTTACTTTAAATTCTCATCTGCAATAATAACAGCATTATATCTGGGTTATGCTCTATTTAACTGAAAATTCTCCATGGTTCTGATTTCTTGGCAGACATGATTATTCGAAGTCCTCTAGCGGTTTGTACTTATTATATATCCCATCATAACAGACCGAGGCTACCGTATCATTTACAGTCTTAGTGAACTAATTTATCTGTCCTCCGTTTTCCCAATTAATAAACACATTTTCGGTGTAAATTGGGTTTGAACTACAGTAGTAGTAGTAGTGGGCATTTTCAGTGATGTAACTAGAGCTTTTGCTGCCCGGGGCGGTCCCTGAATTTGTCGTTCGCCCCTCTCAATACACACCAAAAATACTACAGAAAGTCAAAACGACGTATAGGGAAATAAATTAAAACACTGTTTATTTTTGGAGTAAAAATTTAATTCCAACATTCTAAAATGTTATTTTTCTTGCTTTTCTGTTAGCAAACTCGTCGAAGTCTATTTCATAGTAATGAAAGTAATTCTTAATCAAATTTTATTTAGAAAACTCCTCTCACAACTAGCAACACTTACAGCAATTGTGAGGAAAATTTGCAGTAGTATTATAATATTTGGAAATGAGTTCTCGAGACTGTATTTTAGAATTAACTGCGAAAGTTCAAAAAGGTTCCAAGTGTTGCCCGGGAAGATCTGCCCTTCCCTAGCTATGCCTCTGGGCATCTTACACCACAACTATTAAAAGCCGAATACGTTGTCATGGAAACATTACGTCATATCTGTCTCCCGAATGAAACTGAATTTCATAAATAAATATTTGAAACTAGATCACCGCGAGTGTGGCTTGCCGAAATATCGCTATTTCATAACATTCTTATTTGGCGTTGTACATAACACCTAAATGTGGTGTACGCATGATTTGTTGCTATGAACAACGTCACGTCCGTCTTAAACAGCCAAACAAACTGCTCCAATGTGCGATATTGTCGGTTAATTTGTCTATTTGTTCCTGATATTAAATACGCAAATGACTAATTTAAAGCACCTTCATACTCCAGGTGGAAGAATGACATGCCTTTCGGATGGAAAGACCAGGGTTTGAATCCCATGTAAGAGGAGGTAAGGAACATTTATCACTGCTTTTCAAGTGAAGGGCAGTTTTTAATTTATTTTAAGGAAATAAATCGGCTCCTTTAAGGTATTATTAGGCTCTCTTAATAAAAGCTAACCCTAGCTTCGAAGTCTATGGGATGACACCGCCTCAGTTATTTCCTTACCATCGTTATTGCTTTATTAAAAATACTGTTATGTTAGCTTATCAAAAGAATGAGTTCGCTTTGTACTGAATTTTCTGAACTGAATGAATTGCACTGCTTTAATCGTGTGTGTAAATACCCTGCATGATAATCATAAGTGTATATTCATCAGAAATATGTTTTAATTACGTAAACTTCGAAAAATTATTAATGGCACGTAACAACCCCCAAGGACTCATCGGGAGTGGGGGGGGGGGCATCCCATTCCGTACAGCCTTAAATTTATACTTAATCCTCTATTTACAACTCACGCCACCACACACACACACACACACACGCGCGCGCACTAGGGGCGTTTCCCCCTAGCGCCTACGGCGCCCAATTCCCCCTGAGTTCCGGACTGGTAGGCCGATTCTCCTTGAATTCTGATGACTAGAATTTTGAAGACTTGACACTCAGGGTAGCCCTTGAGTCTCAAAACATTTCAAAAAACGTGACAAAAAAAGGCTTATCATTTTATATATATATATATATATATATACAGGGTGTTCGGGATAAATTTGACATATTTATAATTAATTATATTTTTCCGTAAGTTACATGTATTAACACACACTTCTCTTCATTTAAAAGTTTGGACCCTTCTTCATTCATATACAAGATGTCAGAAAGGATGGATAGCTGGAACCCACCTGAATCATGGAAGAGAATAACTTGTATCATGATGATTCGTGCCCGCCATCAAAATAAGGATATTACGACTGCTGCCCAATGCTCCCTGAATACAGTAAAAACAATCAGGCATGAACTAGAGACTTGCAATGGTGACTACGAGGATGTAGCAAGAAGAAAGATCCCTAGCAGACGATCTGATTGCGTTCGTACAGCAGAATTCCTCGCAAATCTGCAGGAACAGGTGTTGAAGAACCCTGGCATTGGAATTCGGGCTTTGTTCGTGGAGTTGCTAACTGTAGTCAAGCCCTGGATAACAAGGGTAGCCAATGGTAGGCCGTATGTATGGCAGCAGGATTCGGCCCCTTGCCACACCTCTGGGAAAAGTCAAAAATGGTTGTCTGAAAATTTCTACGACTTCACCAGTCCAAATGTTTGGATTCCAAACTCCCCAGACCTTAACCCCATGGCTTATTTTGTATGGGGCGCAGTTGAAAAAGACACCAATCGCACTTCCAGTAATACAAAAGCCCAGTTAATGGATAAAATTAAAACAGTTTTTGCGGCCCTTCCCAGGGAGACTGTAGCATCAGCTTGTTCGAGGTTCCGAAGCAGAATTGAAGCTGTGATCGATGCTAATGGTGGTTATTTTGAGTAAATCTTGTTGATAGTATTGTAATTAACTCTGCCTGTAATGTTTTTTTGTCAATTCATTAAATTTAATAGATACAAAGAAGATTTTCTTTTTCCTTACGAAACTGTCAAATTTATCCCGAACACCCTGTGTGTGTAATATATATATATATATATATATATATATATATATATATATATAGAGAGAGAGAGAGAGAGAGAGAGAGAGAGAGAGAGTAGATATATCGTACATTAAACTATTTGTGTAAATTTCTTGTGTATTCTGGCCAATCTGCCTACATGAGGAATGAAACATCGGAATATCCGACAGGGGAAAAAAAATCTTACAGCTATATGAAATCAGTTAGCTCCCCTTCAATTCAATAGCATATTGTTTTTATAAACATCAGTGCAAAGAAGCGATTTCAGACTTAGTCTATCAGTAACAATGCAACATCTTTTTCAGCCATCAAATAATGTTCGAAATAGATTCTTTTTGCACACATTTTTATCCCGCATGTGCTGACTGTAATATTTATGAATGCCTTCAGATCTTGGTTGAAAAATGACAAGTAGAACAGTAACGCCCTCTGCAATAAAGCAAAAGTTTGACGAAACACGAAGTGCTTGACATATTTTTTTAATTGTTTAAGATAGACTGTGGTTCAGTGATATTGCTAACATTATTTTTAAAAATATCTGTACCAGAAATGTCAAGATATTTTTTAAAATAGTGTTAGTGATATCTTTTCGCAGCAAAAACTTACAGAGTATTGAGAACTCTGTTTTTGAGGTACTACCAAAATCTCTGCTGCTTTCTTGGAGCATTGATACCACTTCTTTAGTTCCATTAAAATAGCTGTCTTTTGAAGTTCAGAGTAAATGTAAACCAGGAAACGCATCCGAAAAACTCAGATTTAAACTTGGGCATTTGATCGTCTTTACTTGTTTTCATATCGATATTCACATACAAAAAAAGAAAAAAAAACTTATCTTCGTTTAAAGGGTGTTTTATAAAAACGCCCTCAAAATGATAAGTAAGATAGATCAATTGTCATCATAAATGACCTGATAACATTTCAAAAAACAGAAAAAAAAGATTGAAGAAATAGGTTCTTTACGTGTAGTACATGTGAAAAGCTTTTGTAACTCAATCGAAATCGACAGACTGATGGAAAAGACACTGATTCAAATATTCAAATGTGCTGCTACGTGAAGAACCTTTTAACAAAATTAATAACGGAAAAAACTCGCGTACAAAGATTATTTAATAGTATAATTTAGAACTTAGTTGCTTCGGTCTCTAACAACGACTTTTCTACCTGTGAATGCTGTGCTATACTGGTTGTATAACGTCTGACAATAATCGTAGGCTCGTACGAGTAACTACTATTGCTGATAACTATTTTTAACCTGAAATTTCAGTCACTTGAAAAATTGGAATAAATTTGATAAGCCACTCATTCATACTCTGCGGGTCAGTAGAACAAAATCAATTAAGTGAAAAACGATTTATACTTCATGTACATATTAATAACATATACATATATATATATGTTATTAATAATATATTAATAACACACGTGTGTGTGTTAAAGATACCAAGCTATTTAAAACCTGGTTTTTACTCTATTTCCAAATTAAGCAAACAGACAAATAAGTCAAGTTTGCGCCTGCACGTAATGCAAGTCTGTGTGACCCGCCAAGTAGTGCAAGGCTAGGCAACTCGTGGTAAAGGTGGAATAAGCTCTGATCACTATTCTTAATAATTACCCTTAATGCAAAGCCCATCTCCTTGAGGAGATGTATGATGCTATGCATTAAAGGCAAGGGACCACTACCCAGATCGGTTTCGACCTTTATTGAGGTCTCATCAATGGGAGCCAGGCTTAGAAATACCAAGGTTAAGTAATACAGAGCTTATAAGTATTTTACCAAAACAAGTTATCATAAGGTGCTTTGACCTTATTAAACAAAAATCTCAGGATGAGAGATAGATGTAGAAGGGTTTTTACCTTGGGTATAATATATGTTAAAGATGCCAAGCTATTTTAAACCTGGTTTTTACTCCATTTCCCAAGTAATCAAACAGAAGAATAAGTCAAGTTTGTGCCTGCATGTAATGCAAGTCTAGGTGACCTGCATTACGTGCAGGCAACTCGTGGTAAAGGTGGAATAAGTTCTGATCATTATTCTTAATGATGAGACCTCAATAAAGCTTCCCCCCCTTGCTACGCCACTGGGTCGAAATATTATCCTAAATGAATCCTAATTCAGCGAAACAGGCCGAGTTTCGAGGGCAAACTCGGCCTTTGTCACCCTGCAAACAGGTCAAAAGAACATAAGCACTTAATAAAAAGACAATCAACTGGTCTCAATAAATACAGGGTGACCTACGAGTCACGAAGGAGTTTAGACATTTAATAACTTTTTGTTTATTATTTTTATCATTTTTTGTTATAATGAAATACAGAACCTGTAGATTTTTTAAATTTGTTATGAAAACTCATATCACGTAAAAAGTTGAAGAAAAAAATATTTAAAAGTTGAAACTCCTCTTCGTTCCTTCAATCTCAAGGGACTTGAAGCTGTTCAACACACACATGAGATTTTCGAGTCACAAGATTCAAATTTCGGGAGCGCTAAAAAAGTTGCTACAGCTTTATAAAAATGATTATGGACACAAAAAAGCGTAAAATTTATAAAGAAAAGAGAAGACTGTTTTGAAAGAAATTTCAAAATTTTGATTGATTTTAAAGGCTACTCATCCATTGGATTTTTCTGAAAAAAATGCAGTTCTTTTCTTATTTGGATAAATAAATCATTGTTTAAGCATGTTTTTTTTTAAAAAAAATATTTAACATTACTATCATCATCATCAGTTTCAATGTTGAGAGCGTAATCTCTGTTTTTATTATTACGTCTATGGGAATGAAATCCCGATTGACTAGCGAGTGTCAGGAACGAATCAACTCCTAAAGTTGGGTCTGTATATAATTTATGTCGGCAAACTGACGAAGAACGCAATTTACAGGCCGAATACTATGGGTGGGCGGGAGAGAGCGTTGTGTATAGATAAACAGTTAAGTAGTAATAATGACAATGGATTGTGTGAAGTGACCTTCTACGATGAGTCCTTGAAGATGGCATAATAATTATCGTGTTTAATTAGCAGAACAGAATATGCGGAAATTCCGAAGGTTGCGAGCCACAGACTTTAATTTTTACCATCCAATGATGCTGAAACTAGAGATGATTTTTGCATAAATGTTATCTATCTGGCAGCGAGTTATAAAGGATTAATTGATGAAGAGTTAGAAAACCACTAGTTTATTGGTAGCTCTGTATTCTTCTGGCTGCTGATATGAAACATTCGAAACAAATACTTAGTGATTTTGTATACTTTAGTAATGATCATTTCAATCACAGTAAATACTTTAGTGATTTCAAACTAACTTCTCTTGTTCTGCTTGTGATAATAGAATGACAGTGATAATTAAATAATCGAATAATTAAGACTGGCGTAGTTTTGAAACACCCGATGTTTGATTGTTTTCAGTGCATTGTCTGCAGTATGCTATCCTCTAAAAGACATCAGAAAATTGCTAGTGTTATCTGCCTAATGTCGCTAATGTTTCATGAATTATTCAGAGCAGTGGCACACCCAGAGGAGGGTCAAGGAGCCCTGGCCACCTCCAAAGAAAAAAAAAAATATTAAAAACTTTTCCTAATTAAAATTCATTTTTTTAAAAAGGTATGTTGTGTCGTGTCTTCTATTTCTATACTACTTATGAATTAGCGATCATTGCAGATGCTCAGTCATTGGTCGTATGCGATGCGTAGTGTGTATTCTCAAACCGTCTACTCAACCCCCCCCCCCAAAAAAAAAAAGATTAAATCCTGAGCGCGCTCCTGGTTCAGAGCGTTTGATGTATCTAGAAAAAGAAATACTCGTATTCCTTAGCTGAAAAGCAGCATGAGTGTAGCATGTGAATGGACAGTGATGAAAGCAATGTAAAACTGTAATTTCGAGAAGCAAACAGTGAGACTACCTAAAAGTTTATGGAGTCTAATTTATGCAGTTGAAGCACATTTTCCATTAAAAACAACATTGTATAGAGAACAAAAATTAAAGATACCTTTACAAAAGGTATTACTATGAAATAGGGAGATAATTTAGAGTTTAACATATTAATGCAGTTTTGCATTTCGCATGGAAGTTGAAATGAGGACAGAATGTATGGAGAAAGTATTTTTGCTTGAGAATGAATTTTGACATCTGTATTTATACGTTCTTGAACTGAGTTCTTGAAATTAATGTGCAATACCGAGTGTATTGCACATCAATTTCGTCAAGAATTCTGAAGAATCTTCTGTAGTTTTAGGACTTTATCTCGATTTGTATTTAACCTGGATTAGTTAGATAACCACACTAGTTGGAGATAACGGAATAAAATAGAGTAAGCCTCTACAAACTATTGCACGTGCCGACTGTTCGGGTGGGCAGCCCGCTGCACCTCGTCCTCGAAGTAGATAATGTGTATTTATTGTTAGTTTCTGTTATGATTTTCATCTGGTAAGAATTTAAAAAATCCCCCCCCCTTTTTTTTTAAAAAAATGACATATTCGGTTTTTTATATATATTTTTTCAATAATCACAAACTTTTAGCAATTCATTTTATTTGATTTATATCTTTTATTTCAAAAATTTTAATTTACAATTAAAACAAGAGGTTTTTGTATTTAACTTATTTTTTTAATGGAACGATAAACTCTTCTCTGAATTTGTTAACTCGATCCGGCTCATTGTGTAAAAGAAGTTTTGGAGGCCCTTGAATTAGATCCGGTAAATGTTGAATTGAACCATTCTTGGGAAAAGTGCTAAGAACAAGCCTATAATATAAAGCAATCTATAGAGGAGAAGATTATAACGAGCATAATTATTTTATTGGGTTTGACAGAGCTGTATATCCAAAGTGGTATTTCCAGGTCAGCTCAGCACAATATCAAAAATGTCCCAGTATTTTTTATTATTTTTTTTTTGACTCTAGCAGTGATACTTCGAACATTCACGATACTTATATGGAGATCAATCGGAGTTTTTGTTATTGTTTACCGTGTTCAAATATTAAATTAATCATCTCTTTTATAAGAAAGATAAGTAGTATATAAACAAAATGCTTCATTTAGATCTGAGAAGCAATAATAAATGACTCGTCTTAATAAGCAGGCTAAGAACAAAAGTTATGCATGATGTTCGGTAACAAAGTATGCCAAATGGTATTTTAAGTGAGGAAGATATCGCAGTTACTACTTTATTTTAGAGGAAACGGCATTCTCACACTTTTTCTGATAAATTTTGTAAAGGAATGTTAAAGAACTACCGTTTTTGTGACAGAGGTTATTATTTGATTGATTCAGGTGCGAGTGATCAATAGTATTTGTCCAAAACAAATTCATGATCGGTGGTTGGGGGGAACATCTCTATGATACTTTAATCAGTATTATTAAAGTAACGAGGATATATGAATGTTATTCGCACTAAGCCAAAATGATATTGCACATTAAAAACTTTAGATATCAAAATTAAATAAATTTCTGAAGAGGAGTAAATTTATTAAGTAATTCACTTAATTTCCGTTGCTAGAGAATTCGACAATAATTCGAGAGAAAAAAAAAGTTGAGTTGTAACTGAACACAGCAGTGTGACTCACTTCGAGTTGATAAATAATAATAAGAAGTAGTTCATATTTCCTTCTTGTCTTCCTTTATTTCATCCTGATTAGAAATTCTATTACCAGGAAGCGATAACAAACAGGACGCCTTATGAGCAATATGTTTGATGCATCAGAAGAAAAAATTGTTTGACGATCTTTACTAAAATATACAAATGAAATTTACGAGGGGTGAGCTGATAACTTCTGATAAACACCTAGAATAAAAATGCTATTAAAGCAACTAATATAACTACAAGAAAGAATGTATAAAACCCTTTAACCCTCATTTTTCATCAAATTGCAATAATTTGTTCTTTTTCTTTTAGGATATATAAGAAGACGTCAAAGATTTTAAGAAATTCAAAGACACAGAGGTGCGTGCGGTCCGTCATAAAGTTTTTCGTGTTTCATGAAAAGACCGCAACTGAGATTCACCGAACTTTGTGTGAGACTTTAAGGGACTGTATCCCAGTATATTCAACAGTTACCAGACGGGAGGCCAAGTTTAAAACTGGGCATCCTGAGATAACATATGCTCCCAGGTCAGGAAGACCTTCCACAGCGAGCACACCTGAAAACATCGATGTAGTGCATACCATGATACTTGATGATACTTGATGATGAATACTAGTTCAAAAACATTGCAAAGACTCTAGGGATATCCAGAATTGGGATCATTATCTACCAACATCTGGACATGCAGAAGTTCTCAGCGAAGTGGGTCCCCAAATGTTTGAATGCCGACCAAAAGAGAGAACGTGTACTGTCATCTCAAGGTATTTGGGGGCATTTGATGAAACATGGCTTCATCACTATGACCCAGAGACCAAACAACAGCCATGGAGTGGAGACACAAAGGTTTTCTACGGCCAAAGAAGTTCCGAATACAAAAGTCAGCAGGGAAGGTACTTGCTAATGTTGTTTGGTATATGGATGGGGTAATCCTTACTAAGTACCTCAAGAAAAGGTGAAAGTATCACAGCAGCATTTTATTTAATAGCTTTTGAAGGAAAAACGCCGCTGGAAACTGAACACAGGCGTGTTGCTTTTACTGGACAACGCACCTTCTCACATTGCTCATGAAAATCAACAGACAATACACAACTTGAGCTTTCAATGTCTGCCTGACCCACCCTGTTCGCCGCATCTGTCCCAATCTGACTATTTCCTATTCTAATAGGAAATAGTTAGATTTAAAGAAACACTCGAAAGGAACAAAATTTACTACAGATGAAGTCATATCTGCCGCTGAGGACTGGTTTCTGCAGCAAGCGAAAGACTTTATTCTCAGAGGATTGCAAATGATGCAGCAGCGAAGTTAACAACTGTATAACACTTTGCGGGAAATACGTAGAATAACGTGTAAGTCACATGGTTCTACCTCAATTTCCTCATGATGATTATCACAACTTTTCAGCACCTAATGGTCTAGAATGAGCAGTTGCATTTATTATTTTACTCCCAAACAAATCGTATTAAATGACCTATTTATTTTCACTTCACCATTAAGTGTATGCTTGGTTGCTGCGAACATGCTACTTCAAAGACTATTCAAACAACGAAAATTTAATCAGCCACAAAACAACAACAACAAAAAAACTTATGTATTTGCATATTTTGCGCGGCGAAGTTCATTTACTCGCCTAAATGCTATGCTATTGTTTACTCCAAATGCCACAGCGTTTAGGTGATAATTTGTGCAAAACCATAACAAGAAACAACTCGGGATACAGAAAGGTTTCGAAATCTTTGTATTCCATTCTTGCCATACCATACGCTTTGGCTCCTTCCTCTTAATCTGTATGCTTTATTTCCATCCTCTTCTAACATTGTGCAGTATTTATTTTTGTTTTATTTCTGCTGACAACTTTATAATTCATATTGCTATTGTAAATGTAATTATCGGAATTATTACAACTTAGTTCGGCTACGATGTAATCTTCGTGGTAGAGTTTGAAAAACGAGTACTACGCCCTTATTTGGAGTGCCTCCTAGTGACTTTGGCTGGAAAGATTTGTTCGATTCTCTTTGTAGCACCAGGATATGTATGAGATCATTTCCAACCGACGTGTGTCAGCCAGTCTCACACAGAAATGACAAATTCCGTTTTCCTTCCTAACATGTAAAACCAAAAAAGACATTCAGTTTGGAACCGCAGTACGCAAGTTTCAAAACCTTAGCTTTAACGTAATCAACCAACCTTCCTTGTCTGCAGAGATCCAGGTTCGAGACTATCAAAGACATCAGCAAAGATAGAAAAATCAACAAGAGTACATATACACTTAACAGACAAAAATACGTTTGATAGATGAATTTTATAGGTTGGTGTAAGTGTGTGTGTGGTGGCTTTCTGCAATGAATCATGTAACTATGGAGGGAGCGAGGTAACAATAATAATCACACATGCAAGTTAGAAGCATACAATTATGACTTTAGCACGATTGTATCTGCTATACTAAATTATTTCTTGATGATGGTATTCTGAATAGTTTAACATTCAAACGAGAACCACAAGACATTTTATGAATTTTATTATGTTAACTTTGCTATTACCTATAACTTTTCATCATCCGAATTGCATTGTGCCACTCTGTAAAACATCAACACTTAGTTTGAAATTAATGCAAAAAATAAAAGGTTCACTCAGAACGGATGAATGCTATTTCACGCCCACTGTCAGCATGCTTTGTAACGATACATGGCGTCGACAGATTTGGCGTATATCAGTGCGAGCTTAGGACTGCAAATTCCTGTGTCGATAACTTTCACTTCCTTGTTAAACAGCAACACGGAACAAGAATCCGAAAAATTCAAAACATTTCTTTCATGTTTTGGACGGTATTTAAGTATCTTAAATTCAGATTGCCACTAACGAAGATATAAAAGATAATAGACTTTAGATAAATAAGAAAGGCGAAACTAACTCCTATTCATTTATTCAAATTAAGCATTTCTAATGGCTTCATTTAGTTCTGTACAATGTAGGAATTTTATTCCTAATATCTGCAAATTAGCAGTATTGTTAATTTTGAATCGTTTATTAATAATTAACAGAATTAATCTAGGTAATCCAGATAGAGTGACAAACTCCAAGAAACATTACACTACGTGGAAATATCGTTTAAATTAAAGTTCTTTGGAAAAACAGTCGATAAAAATGTTATATTTTATTCACTTGTGAAACCTTTGATAAAAAATATCTTCTTGTTTTAATCCTTGTATTGAATAACGTATTTTGGATATCGCATTTTCTTTCTCGAATTCTATAACGGAAAAAACCACTGTCCTTGTTTCGTTATCTCTTCGTATTTCGTAAGCATTTAATAGAAATAAAAGCTTCAGATATATTAATTTAGTAATCGGTACTATGAGGCATTGGCCAAAGAAGAAGAAGGGTTTTCAATATAGTAAATAACCTTTCGTATGGGTGGAGAATGCTGATAGTTCAGCATAGTTATTAGTAACAATACTAGAAACAGTTGCTCTGCAAACAGAGGAAGGGGGGGGGGAAGGTCTTTCGTTGACCCCGTTTTCCTACGTTTCAACACAGATAATCCTCCTTCGACTGTGTACTTCCTTGTAACAGAAAGAATTTGTAATATGTAATTATAATTTGTTTTCTTTTCAGAGGGTGTTCTGGCTTTTCTTTTTGGATGTGTCCCACCCAGAGAATCAAGATTTAAGAGACCCTAAGATTCTAACCGTAACAAGAAGTTTCTACTTGATTGCTGACGTCATCTTTTTTAAGTACTCATGGATGCTCCTTTCAGTTACAGTGAAGAAAAAATTTCTGTAAGTGTGTTGAGTAGTATGCCATTTTTGTGTCGTTCTAAGATATTATTAACCTTGTGTATCCAATGAAACGATAACTACAATGAAATTCACGTTTTCTGATGTGAAGATCAAAATAATTTATTATTGAGAACACTGTAACCAAGTTTTGGTAGAAATTTCCAGATAATTTCGTTTCCGCTCAGAACTAATTTGACCTGCTATCTTGTATTATTTAAATGCAAACAATATTTATAACTTTTTAAATAATTTAATAAGCTCAATATTTAAGTTATTAATTTTTGTTTAACGTTTATGTTTAATGCATTTTATTCTAAAAGAAAGATGATCATAATGGATGATGAACACAATTCTAACAGAAAAAGTTTGACAAATCAGCTTTTTTTCGACTTCTTCCGAAATTAACCGACACGAGAACTTCCTCTCTCCTCGTGATACCAGTTGTATCCGTACAGAAAACTGAAATTCTATTGAAAATTTGTAATAAACTGATTTATTATTATTATGATTACGCTGATATCAATAGTTCGACTCCTGTTAATAGTTTCGTTTATTTGGATGTTATGGCTGAAACATCTCAGGCCATGAGGCTAGCGTGTTGTCTGTTAACCAATTGTCTCTGTATTGTGTTTCGATGTGTCGCAATGGCTGGTTTGACCGCTTTGAGAGATGAAAAACGGAGTTGTTTCCCCGAATGAAAAATCTTCCATCTCCGTAACTCACCTTCAGTTGAAAAGTACTGATAATGTCCTTTGACAAGATTCAAACCCAGGCCATTCCAATCAAAGGGAATCGGCGAAACAGACTGAGGTTTCTAGAAAGACGGGAACAAATCTTTTCAGACAGAAAACAGGAAATATACTACTTCAGCCTATCCTCTATAGGCTTCAATAACGTAACGCGAACTACATCTGCAGGAAGAAAAAGAAATCATATTTTAAAAATGGACATATTTATAATAAAATAGTTGTTTCTTTTGGGGTTTCACAATTACTAGAATTGTGATTTTATTACAGTCATGACTGATAAGAGATGATGCAAGAAAATAATAATGTTATACTATTATCGTAAATTAAAGCTAAACTGAACCAACCTGATTAATTGACTGTAATCAAGACAACTCATGTAGGGCCGAGTGGTGGTTGCGTAGCCGTACTCCAACTGCATTCGAATCCATATCGCAACGTCCTCGCGATTATGTGGAATAAATGACATTCTCATCTGTGTGGAGAATATCATTTATTAATTGGCTGGAAGTTTTTTCGAGGCTAATCGGTCTTGTTACTCATAATTTAGTTTCATTTGTGCTAACTTAGTTCGTCAATACCATCGTTCAAAACTCTAATAAAAACACTGATCCTGGAGGATTCATAAACACAAGCAGAGATCGCAATAAAGATACGGTGCAAATATTTTAAGTCTAAGGACAAGAAATGATTTCCTAAGTATCTCAATTCCAAGTTTCAAAATTCGTTGAATAAATAATTGAAAAAATAATCATTTTATGAAAAACATTCAAATTCAGACCTTTTCTGTGTACAAATATTTATTACGCTTCCTTAATGTTACTTTTTATGAATTAGAAATCTTAAAAAATGTAACTGTAAGTATTCCGAAATTATGAAACCGTTCTCGAAAGAGCCAGGGCCTCTGACTCTCTCATTGTATATAATGTATTCCAAAAGTGTAGCTTACCTGTACTTTGTTCTGTCATAATTCATCGATATACGGTGCATATCAGGGAAAATTTACGATTAAAATCCGAATGCGGCCAGCAGGCTTCTGATCAGCAAGGAATGCACCCAACGCTATAAGGTTGAAAAATGTTATCCAGCGTGAGCATCTTGTAATCGGCTCTTTGGGAAGACGCCTATTATCTTAACATAATTGACTGTTGATTGTTCATTTTTTTATTAGCTTGATCTTAAAATTCTAAAGTTTATTTTATGTTGTTTTTCAGTGTAGAGATGTGTATATGCAGAATATTACAGACAGGTGTTCGTTCGTTCAAAATACGTCAGACTGTTTGGACAACGATGGTTATTTAAATTATATTACTTTCACGTTTTGTAGTTTCGACAGCAATGGTGTTGCTGCCGCTGTATGTCTTTCGGTAAGTTGAGTAACTTTCATAGACTATTCCTTTTACTAAATAATTATAAAATCACATTCCCAAAGTGATGTTTTAAGAAATAACAAGGGAAGAATTCATCATTATATAAATATAGCATTTTACTCCAAGAATATTTTGGTTTAAAAAAGGCTTTTCTTCATATTTAACAAATCAGGAAGTGCATGAGAGAGAACATTTAGATACAATGTAGATTAAATGTTGATTTTACTGGGAAAAATATTTTAATGCATGAACTTACTTTCCTGTGCATTTTTCCTTGCAGTTGTTATTTCTGGGCATGCTGTTTATTGGTCTTGCAGTAACAGCCGATGATTTGTAAGTAAATAACTCATTCTGTAAAATTGAAATCCTGTAATGGTATTCCTTATTATTTTGCTCTTTTAACGTTTTTATTTGAGGTTTTTCGAAAATATTTATACTTATTACATTAGTTTCACAGAAATGTTCATTTTAAGATAATTTAGCTAAAACGAATTAAATTCAGAATTACATTACAGTTGATTAAAGGCTAGAGGGGCTTGGGGTTTCGTCAACAGCTTGGTAAGCATAGTAGGAAACCAAATTTTTAATACAAAGTTATGCATAGCTTAAATTCATGCCCTCTGTTTGTCATACACTAGGCAATGTCATGTTTTAAATGCGAAAATTACAGAATTTGAGAATATTTAGTGAAGGAAATTAAGAAAGAAGTTAATGCGTATGCAAACGAAGGCTAAATCAAAATTCAAATTGGTTTTAATCAAACTGAATGTTTATTTACTCTGTTTAAGTAACTAACGAAAACAAAAATTTTAACAGCTGGCAAGTCTGGCTATAGTTTAAGCAATATTAATTTGTCGATGGCTTCGCGAAATGCATAAGTGTCTGTTAGATTTTTTTTTTTAATCTGCCTCTCCATATGTGCACATATGAACATGTTGAAGTAATTAACAATATTTTAGACTTTTAAAATTCAAACTAAAATAAACATTAAGAAAGCATCGTTAAATATATAAAAAATGAATCGTTGTCATTTCCCTGTTCAAACATAAATAAATCTCTGATTAAGGTAATTAATCCTATCTGCAGAATGTGTTCTTCAGGACGGTTTGTCTTTTGTGCGAAGAACCTCAACAGGGTTCTTCGCGCCATAAATAGGATTCGAAGCCATCAAACTCTTCAAACAAAGGGTATAATGGAAATTAACTGAGCTACAGAGATTTTTGACCGTAGTGAGTACAGCGTTCTTATGAAAGAAGGCTGTGATGCATAAAGCTATACGGTGGGCGTGGGAAACACTGGGGACATCCGCCTTATTCCTTTGACATGAGACTCTGGGACTTGCACCTCTTCACTAAAATGAATATCTGGAAGGAAATCCGCACAGACAGGACATTTATGTGTCATGCAGTTCCTTGCGCATGTTTAAAATGCAGCTTTATCCATAGAATTTTCTATTAATTCAGAATTTCTTGGTTTTATTGCTCTTCTATTAGCTATCTTAGTGTAAAATTATGCACATGTTTGCAGACTGGTGTTGAAATGAGATGAGCCACAGATGAGTGTAATCGTTATGGTTTATTCTTAAAAAATAAAATGCAGTTATAGTAAGAAAATATCGTAACTGTATACCCATTTGTATGTTGCTAGTGATGATGTACAATTTTTAGTTTGAGGAGAATGCAGTTAGCAAAACTGAGTTTCTTGCATACCTTCTCTTCAGTTAGCTCCATTTGCTTCGTTTATCGTTATTCGTAGCTGTTTAAACTCCAGAAGAATTGTGTTAAAAACGCTTCTAACATCGCCTTGATTTTTTATTCTTTTGAGGCCAAGATAAGTGGAGAAAGTTGAAATATTGCAAAAAATTTGCAATGTTGGAGGTGGCTCAATAATTCGGGGGGGAACTTAATTGAACGGTACTGACAAATGCGGGAGTGGGCAATCACAGTATTACCACTATTGTCAGTGTTCACGTCTCAACCAAAATATCACTTTTTGCATTTTTATATCATTGGATGAATTGCTTTTGACTTCCGTTCACTAAATGTCGTATTGAAAAACTGTTTAGCAAGTTGGTCCCAACAAAGACAACTGACATGCTGACTTTTGACATACAATAATTATCTTTTCAACTTCGAGACAAGTTATTGCGCAAAATATTGCTCAAAATCAGAAAACTACCTTGATCAATGACGCGAAACGTTTCCTTGAAACAGTTAAGTTGGAAATTATTAAGTAAATTAGTCGACTTGTTCAAAATGTAGTTCCAAGGAATACTTTCTTTCTATCTGAGGCATCCTTTGATTTCAAATCAGTATCTCTAAATAACTTGTTTTTTTCACAAAAACATTAAACTTTATTCAGATAAACTTATATTTTCCCTAGCTTTCTGAGTGCTTGAAAAGCACTTCTATCAGTTGGATATTTCAGAGATGTTCTCAAGAAAAACTATCAAAAAGTAATTTATTTAATTAAATAAATATGAAAGGAGAATGACAACATCCATCCTTCCAACTCGTAGTTTTAGATGAGAAGACTGTTAGCTGTCTTCATGAGAAATCTTTTTTTTTTTTTAAATAGATGAATCGAATAGCAAGTGAAATGCGGTATTTGGTAATTAACAGTACGAAATGCGACAATAGCGAAATTTTTGAAGATCGTTAAATTGTTGAGTAATGAATTGTTAAAATTGAAAAGATGTATTCATCTCTATTTTAAGATCTAATGAACGTCAAAAGGCATTATCATTCTTGTGTTCTCTATCTTTGACACGTGCTGCTTCTTAGTAGTATGCCAGCTCCCGCCACATTAGAAGACTACACTGTCAGAAGCACAAATGCCAGAGCTAACGATAAAGACTTAATAATACACCATAACGAGGCAGTAAAGTCTTTACGTAGTTGGGAAGTACGCAACATTGGTGAAACTTCAGTGTTGTGTAATCTATTAGACGATAACTTCTCGTAGCTTAGCAACAAGAACAAAAATGATCTCGCTCTCTCTATTTTAAAATTTATATCCATTTGGGCGGCTCACATTCACAAAAGATTGTAAAACTACAGCACATTAGTACCGGCGATGAAATTCAACTACTGCGTAAAGACCATCAGAAATGTCCATGCCAGGATTTGAACTCCCCCCCCCACACACACACTTGTTAATTGGAGAACGGATAAGTTAACCACTCGGCCAACAGGGCCGGCAAATAGAGTGAACATTTTCTAAATTAATGTAAAACCTTTCTAAATTATTTATTATATTATGCCAAACTAACTTTTTTTTAATTGTATGATTTTTTTTCCAGTCTCTGTCCGTCACTTATTGTTATTACGAAGACACTAAGGTTGTCACAAAATATCGCTGTATCCTTGGCAGTAATTTTCTGTTTATAATTTTCATAACTCTTTTCTCAAAGATTTCTTTAATGTGTGTTTCCACTGATTAAAATAAATAAATAAATTTAATATAAACATTAAACAATTTAAAGAGAAGTAGAGATCTCATAAATTATCCATGAAGAAAAGAGGAAGGGAAGAAGAGGAAATAAAACAATGTAAGAATTTCAGAGGACTTTCCCTACTAAGTATACCTGATAAAATTTACGTAAGCATAGAGAAGAGATTTTGAGAAGAATAATCTGAGTTCAGGAAAAATACAGGTTGTCATGATTAGATTTTCACTTTGCGACAAATACTTTTGAGAAACTATGCGGATGTAACAAGAATATGTATTAAATTTTGTTAATCTGGAAAAGCATACGACAAGGTGCCAAGAGGAAAGCTGTTCAAAACTCCAGAATTATATGTTGCAAATGAAACATTATATCGAGCAGTAGATAATCCAAGTTGTAAGGAGTTGGAATTGAATGAGGTACAGGAAGGTGGTTTGGATGTTAAATCAGGTGGGAGACGAGTGAACATGATCCCCACTGTTGTTCATTATTTATATGGATCACGTTATGAACTGGTACTAATGGAAAATGGAATTAAACCTGATATCAAAATTGGATATGTTCATCTCAGCTCTTTATTTTATGCAGATGATGTTACACTCATAAATAAATCCAGTATACTTCTGAAGATTCGTTAATTGTATAACTGCTATAATCACTTTAGCATGCAAATGAGCAATAAAATACCAAACTACGAAAAGTGCAGGGATGCTGTATCTGTCTGGAGAACCTAATAGAACAAGTAAAATATTTCAGTTATTTAGGCATACTTTTTAGAGAAGATGACAAATATGAAATTGGACAATTGAATTTGAAAAGCTGGTATGGTGAAGGTCAACTCAATAAATTCATATGGAATAAAGGAAAAATTAATGAAAATATTAAACTAACTGTATCGAGGAGTATTAGAAACCAATTTACTTTATGGGTTTGGGAACTAAGTTAGAAATAAGAAACTTGATCAAAAACCGGAGGCCACAGATATGTGATTTCCGAGAAAAATTACAGAATTAAACTGAGGCATTAGTGGCAGAAGCATATTAAAAACGAGGATAACTTGACATTGTTAGCGGAGATAATTTCAGGGTGTGTGTGTGTGTCCTTTTAAACAGACTGGCAGAGGGAAACGGTTACAAAGCAGGTGTTAAATGTCGGGATGGCATGGGGGTGGGGGGAGTTTCAGGAGGCGAAGATCGAGGTGGATTGATGTAGTTAGAAGTGCTTTCGAAGACCAAAATGAAATCCCGACAGTATTGGAGACCTGAAAAACAAATACTAATTAGCATTTTCCTACTAATTAGTAGGAAAATTTGGTAGGAATTTAGAAATATAAAATTATGGTGAAATGCTAAGATAATTGAAGCTACGTATCAGGAATTTTAGGTGATGAATATTCTTTCCATTTTAGCACTAATAAAAGTCGAGATTAATTAGTTACCAGTTGGAAATTAGTATCATGTTCTGAAGGCATTCAATTCACGACATTACAAACAAAAATTCATTTCTTATAAATGTAATAACTTATCCGGTATGAAACTAATACTGCTGATTGTAGCGCCCTCTGGCAGTATAAAAGATCCGATAGCTAATTATAAATAAGATCATATATCAAAGAAGTGAAGGAAATCAGAAATTTAAGGAATTAAAATAATGTACCCAGTATCTAATATTACTTTTTGGAGTGGGGGGGGGGAATAATTTTAAATATCGGGTGCTTTTTTTCCCTAAGAAAAAAGGGAAGGGTGAAAACAATTTTGACACCAACAGAGAATTTCGTGATATATTCCTACACATCAAAAACTTTCAAGAAAGGTTTAACTGAAAAATAAACTCGAGAGGGATAATAAAAAGTTAGTTTTCGGTGAGGATAAATAAAAATCATAGTTGTTCTACTGGTATCACCTAAGTAACGAAGCCAGAAGAGTCCTGAGATGCAATTTGCAATATCTTAAGTTTCCGTTTTTTTTTTTCTTCTCAGTTTGTTATTAAAATGTTAAATCCTTGACAACCATTGCAGGGAGTTACATTTTTAGCGTTTGGTAATGGATCTCCGGACATTTTTTCTTCTCTCGCTGGGATCGAGCAATCAAGACCACAACTTGTTATAGGAACACTTTTCGGTAAGTACCACACGTCGCATGATTTTCTTGAATTTCTAGATCCATATTGGATATTTCCATTACAAATCTTTAAATTTTAAGACTTACCGAATAACATCTGAAGACATGATATTACCGATTGACGTTGAACTCGTAAAGAGAGAGAGAGAGAGAGAGGATGTGTGCGTGTGTCCGTGATTTATAGTAATACAAATCTGGCTATAGTTTTCCTTTCTGTTTAGTGAATGTACTGAAATTGATAGCCTTGCGCATCTAGAAATAAAGACAATGTGTGCCAAACCTGGAAAGTAGTTGGTGCATGCCAGGGTAATTTATTAGTATTTGTTGTCCCCTTCAAACAATTCCAGTTCTTTCCAAAGTATAATATTGACGAAGGGAAGTATATCGAAGGGGATGATGTCGCTATAGAATACAGTGAGAGAGAGAGAGGAAAAAAAAAAACAGTTTAAATGGCCCCATTATTGTTCTATTTACATACACTAGCCACTTCATTTTTATTCAAGTAAATCATGGTGTATGCAAATTTGAAATATTAACAAGGGATCATCTGAAAGGGGGGGAGATCAAACCATTAAATGCATAAGGTAGTCGGCAATACTAGGTGGCGTATTGAATAAAGGACGCTACGAGTATAAAAATGATATAACCGAAAGTGCAAATACCGGCCACTGAATTAGAAATTTCGCAGAAATTAGTGATTTCCGTATAGGCATGAGACTGCCAGTATGTCAGTACCGATCCTCTTCAATTTCTTCCGCATAGTTCGGTGAGTTATGGGTTGGGAACAGCCTTCATTAAATGTTTCGGTCAATTTATGCACACAGGAAGTTCTATTTGTCCTACAAGACTTCTCAGACGACAGCAATCTCGTTCCTGACAGATTGCCTCTTAGACGAGCAATGTGGGTTATTTTTCCACTGATTCAACACCGGATAGCTCACCTTCTCAGAAACCAGTCAGCTCTACTGTTTACGAAATCGTGGCTCCAGCCAGGCAGGCACCCACAATTAAGACCTTGGTTAAAATCCGAAAGATTGGAAAGTGGCCTTTATGTGTATTTCTCCCATGACTCAAAATTTAAAAATAAATGCATACAGATTTCATTGGAAAAAACATTGAAAAGTATCTAAGTCTCAAATAATTTAATTTATCATGAATTACCAATACTATGCCTTCAAATATGCATATGATTTTGGAAGATCCTCGATATCTAAGTCCTTTAATGTCAAATAAAAACTAGTGTTAATAAAGTAAACGAAACAATGCAGATTTGCTGAGATGCAATTAAACTGCATTTAGTGTGTAGTGTTAAACAAAAACTAATCTTTGTTTCACTGACGTCCGTACAATTCAGATCTAACACTATACTTAAAATACGATTAAAATCACAGATTCGATTATATACATTTCGACCTTCACAATCGTGATTAGAATCATGATTGTGAAGGTCAGTATGTATGACAAAAGTAGACACTACGGCTATACACAAAATGTGAACTTGCGACAAACTAGATTTGTTCACGACTTAAATGCTTCATTGATACCTGGAGGAAGGATCAGAGTAGTCTGTGGGGGGATGCTTGGGGAGAGAAATAGGTTATACTTTATTCATCGACATGACTTAGGATATTTGGATGCACTGCCACATTGAATGAACGTCAGTCAAGAATATAAATTTGTGAAACTAAAGTATAGTATAACATAATCACAAAATAAAAAATCATAGTTGGTATATCCTTATCATCTAGACTAGGATATTAATGTATAAGATAACTATTTT
The DNA here is from genome assembly GCF_054136105.1 of Typopeltis vanoorti. NCBI lineage: Eukaryota > Metazoa > Arthropoda > Arachnida > Uropygi > Thelyphonidae > Typopeltis > Typopeltis vanoorti. The sequence continues at coordinate 64,132,040 of NC_143549.1, read as the reverse complement.
TAGGAAAGAGTATTTTGTAACCTACTCACTCTCTTATTTTAACTACACTTATCCCAAAATAGCGCTATGTCGTTTAGTGAAGTCTGCAGGATATTCGAGAGTAGAACCCAAATATTTCTGCTTGTTATATATCATAGTTTTTGGTTTTTCGTTTAGGTGCTGGAATCTTCGTTACGACAGTGGTGGCAGGATCCATCATTGTGTCGCGACCCTTCAAAATAATGGAACGACCCTTCTTAAGAGACATCATATTTTACATCTGTGCTTCATTCTGGGCTTTCTTCCGCTTCTATTCTGGGTCTATCCAACTGTGGCACGCCATAGGTGAGTAAATATACGTTACGTACTAGAATTAAGCATTAGGAGGAGACAGATTAATTAATCTAACTGTTCACTTTTGAATAGAGGGAAGCAGCGTTCAGGAACTCGGTACAACTCCAAATATGGGAACATTCGATTACCATGGAAATGGAATTCTAAGAAATATTTTTCCGTGAAAAATAATTTCAAGTACTGCGAATACGTACTTGAAGAGAACATATTCGCAGTTACTCTAATTTTTATACTACCGTTACCTCATTTTCTTATTAAGTTTGGATGTTGGAAATGCTGATTAAAATTATAACAGTTAGGATTCGAAAGTAAACATGAAATCGCATCCAGTTAAATGCTACTGAAAACAAGTGAGAATATCAATATTATGACTTTAAATATAACATATTATTAGTTATTAACTTCCAAACAAAGTTTGAAAAAAATTGTTTATATGTTGAATTCATATTCTTTTGAATTTATATAAGAAATTTATTTCATACATGTTTGTTGTAGTTATTTTGATTCTCCCATCTGCCAATAATTCCTAAATAACTTACCAGTATAACATTAATACTAATAAAATCTAAATTATTTTCTAAAATAAAGAAAGGTAAAATATATAAACTTTGACTCGAAATTAATTTATAGAGAAAGATTCCATCAAAATATTTGAGTTGTTTTAACTGCATTTATTTTTATTTATTTAGGTTTCATTGTTGTGTACGCTGTCTACATTGTAGTGGTAGTGATTAGCAGAATTATTTATCAAAGAGTAAGGGAAAAGTCTAAAGGCCCACTCCCCGATAAGCAAATGCAACCTCCAGGTAGGTTTTGTGTTTGTGATGTAATACGCCCGCTATGCTGAGTAGCATTTCCACATACATAAAAACTTCAAAATGATAATGAAAATTGTGTACTAGTTTGAGTACTATTACTTTGAAAAGTGGAATTATTGAGGGAAAGTACTTTTTTTCCTTTATAAACTAGGACAATTTATACTTCAAATTGATTTTAATTATTATAAATCATATGCAGCAGGAAGAATAAGTAACTTTTTTTTAAAAGTACGAACATTTTCCTTTTCCTAAAACATATTGAATAATACTGTAAATCCATTAGCTTTTAAATGTCTCATATACTTTGCAGCGATATTTACAAATTGTATTCATATTTTATTTAAATAACTTAAGCCATTAGGAATGCATAATTTTTATCACGAAAATAGGCGATAAGTTATAATACGAGAAAAAAGAATACCGCTGTACTTGAAGGACATCTGGCGTCAAATAAATAATCATTGAAATAATAAGATAATCTCATTCCAGTGAGATTATTATGTGAGAGATATTACGTGACACCTCCCAGGAGTCCAAAGACTCATCGCGGAGGGCGCACTAAAACTTTTCGTCTCAACTATTTAATCCGCCAACAAACATAATACGCCATCTACTTCTTACCACCACTAATATTTTTTTGTTTGTAAATTCCATGTGTTCTCAAGGCCGATTGATTTGCCTGTACGCGGGATTAAAAACCCCGAGTTGCTGGGAGAGAAAAAACCTGCTACCTCCTATTTACACCGGAATTTAGAACAAATTAATATAAAATGATATAAAATGAAACAGAGTAAAAGTATTTATAGTTTTGGATATATAAAGAATATTTTTATTTATAATTCATTTAATTTTCCATTTAAATAACACGTGCAAATAAAATTAAGTGATTTTTTTTTTTTTTTTTTTTGATGCGAAGTTATCAGGTACCTTTAACACTGTCGTCCAGTAAACACACGAAATGATACATTGTAAAAATGAAAACTACCGTGCTTGCAAACAGTTATTGCAAAACGAGATAATCTCATTCCAAAGCACACACGTGCACTATGAAAAAAATAAAATAAAAAGATAACTCATATAAAATGATAAAAGTGATAGACTGAACGCTTTTATTTGTAGTAGGGTTACGAGAATAAGCATATAAAATATGTTGAAGTAGATTAAAACATACAAGTGTATTCATTCGATCCCAAATAAGGATCGAATCCATTAACAGTGCTGTAAAAAGCTGTAAAAGATTTCACAAGGCTCAGTCTTATTCCAACTTGCAATTTTAAATTACTGTTCCTAAATAGTGTTATTAAATTCAGTGTTCAGGCTTAAAAAATCTAAGTATATATATATATATATATATATATACTTAAATATTACGTCACGGTTTTCAAAAGTAATAGAATGTCGTGGATACTTCAAGTGACATTTTCAAGATACGTGCTGCAATTTTTTATTATCTATTTATTCGAAGGTTATATAAAACAACATATTGTAATTTATATATAACTCATAAATGCAGTATTATTAATAATATATTATTAATATTAATATCTTAAAACGATAAAATATAAAATGGCTTTTACAGCGAGCCATCAAGTAATCTTCAATGTGGAAGCTGTGAAGGGGGGGGGGAAGGGTTAAGTTTTGAGCAATCCTACTTTAAATTTTATAAAAGGTTTAAAGACTTGAAATACGAATACAAAGTCCTTTTCTGATACGTTTGTGATAATTTTTTTTTTTTTTTTTTTTTTTTAATAAATTGAATACAGCAGACATAATTTCTCGTTTCGGCTAAACTCTTAAATAATTTCGCATAATTAAATTTTTGGGAATGCCAAGTAATCTGCAGATTAAATAATCTCATGAGGCATATTTACGTAAATTTAACAACCCAGATTGTAATGATTACACTTGACTACATGTTACTAATAATAAATGTTTTTTTAAATGAAAGTCAATAGAACTTCATCGTATTTTAACTATTTTTTTTTATAATTCGGAGATTAAAAAAATTCAGGTATTTTTACTTTTGCAAATTGCTTTTTTGCTTGTATTAACATTACTAATATTGAAATAGCAAATTGTGTTTGTCTGAGAATGCCTTATGCTAATGATGCCTTTGAACTATTGAAACTAAACAAAAGAACACATCATCAAAATAGGCTCTGCTTCAAAAAATACTCACGTTCATCGAAATCCCTGAACTTTTACACCTTTTTTTTTGACACCCAAATTAATTATTTTAAGAGAAATATTTTAATAATACAGGTTTAAACTGGAATCCCTTTTCGATAAATAATATTTTGTAGGTCTGCAGCATTAACTGCAATTCAATTTGGTTTAAATCCATTCTCAATGGAATTTCTAATTTCCTGCTTCTCTCTATCTTCATTTAAGTTTATCGCTAGATACACCAGTCATGTTTTTCATTTGACTCTTTTATAATCAAAAAGTGTAAGAATAACAGTTTGCTTAAGAGAGAAATC